>NC_089630.1:2405934-3007417 GCF_039881205.1 Euwallacea similis
TAAACTTACTTAAAGGTACTAGGCGAGACCACAGGAGAAAATATTGCTGACAGGAACTGTAATCTAACTTGGACTTGAATTTGATGACTGTAGAGCGGTAGAGATTTCTCGGGGTTCGTGGTGTAAGCTGAAAAAGAATAGAAATAGTAACCAACAAGCCACACGTGAAAAAAAAATGTAACCAACAGGTCAGTGGAGCCAAATTTATTCGTCGTGAATTCAGTGTTGTCTATTTTTTATGTCAATAATTAAAATTGAACTCTACGTAATCAGGAAATATGCCAAATAACGAATTACCCTGTCTCTAATAATGTAAAAGGAAATAAAAACAAAATTAAACAGAATGTTAAAAGAATCATGGCCAGTATTTGGTTTACAAAAACGAAGTTAGTATTAAATAAAACAAAGATCAACATCGTACTCTTCAAAGCATTAAAAACAATTTTATTGAACGAAGTAACTTATATAGAACACGTTTTAGTATTAATGATCTGCATAAGAGAAACATTCCTGACTGAAACTGCATGTTTGGGAAAGATAATGTAAAACAACCACTTACCTTTTAAATTGTTAAAGAAATGTGTCATCATGTGATGTTGCTTTTCGGCCCATTGAGTCACATGGTGCATTTCTAGTCCTCTGAATGATGTGAACAATTTAGGTAACATATGCAATGAGACTATAACGGATACATTGTTAGCTAAATTGTTTAAGCAACCTGCAACAAAATTCAATTAATAGTCATCGGTTCGAGCCTGAACTAAGATTCCCTAGTGATTATTTCTAGTTTCATGTCAATAAATGCTACAACTTAAAGTCTATCAGACACCCCTTTTCATATTTTTTCTCATCTTTGATAAACAAAATAAAGGGGAGTATCGAAATAAACAGTTTCCAAAGACCTATATAATCGGGATCTGCAAAACTGTCCCGTCAAAATTAATTTAACAAAAATCAAACAATGACACACTGATATAAAATAGGTATCCTACACTTTCAATCTCAATAAGTGTATGGTAATTATCATGAAAGGTGTTTCAGTACATTTACCTTCAATAAATTTCATTCTAATATCCTTATCGGGCATAAAAGAAATAAGATTACAAAGTGTTTTTTCCGCCTCTAAAGCCAATCCTTCTCCCAACTGGCATATTTTATCGTCCTGCAGTAGGTCCCATAGTAGGGTATTTCCAGGTTTACACACATTATCAGGTTTAAAACAGGCGGACAATCTGGGGTCAACCATTCTTACTGGTGGAGACTGAAATTTACAAAATGCAATATTAGTTCACTTAATTAAAGTGGGATGTTCAACAAAAACGGTGGCCTTTGTGATAACCGTCGGCCGTATTTCAAAGTATTCATTCTAGTACGGAAAGAGTGCAATGTGTTCTAAATTAATACCAATTATTGATTACCGTTTTTCAAGAAAAGGGCATTTGAAGCTCCTTATAAGACAACAGTCATGATTATAAAAATCGTAATGCTAAATGTCAAGCCTTTTGAAGGTTGCCACCTTTAAAAGAGTGAAAATGGTAACCTTTTATAGTAATGTTCAAGTTTGACATGCTTATCTTGGACATAACGTTATGGTTATAATTACCATACCTTTTCTGGCGTGTGAGGTATTATGGCATAAGTACTGTTTAAACTTGGATGATTCTCGGTGAGCTGGGCAAGTTCGTCTTCGCAAACCGAATCTTCACCATCGAAGTCGGCCATATTTTTTTCAGACTTATTACTCATTCTGGAAGAGTAGCTTCCTTCGACATCACCTAAACAATGAAAATTATTGTTCTGAATTTCTAAAATGAAAAAGCGTTTAGACGGCTAATTTCATCAATATACTACATATGTCGTCCTATTATGAAAGCAATTTAGAATCGCCTAAACCTAATAATCAAGGTTACTATAACTATAATATATCTATAACCTCCACCAAAGGACCAACAGATATATCAAATCAGTCCTAATGGTTCAGCGGTTGAAATTGAATAGGAGAAAGGTAGAACTAGATAAGATTTAAATCTCATTCGATTAGTATACATGTTATATTTCTTACTGTTTTAACATTGAGTTATTTATCCAATCGCAAATCAGTTTTAGAAAATACAGTAGTAATTAAATTAAAAAAAAAAACAAACAGATCTTACCTTCAACTTCGGCTTCTTCGCCGCTAAGCATTTCTAAAATGTGATTGCCTGTGTGCACCGTAATATAATTTTCACAAGTTGACTGCTGAGAAACAGTATGTTCTTCTTTCCCCAAATCACTACAAGAAGAACTTTCCTCCAAATATACATTCGGTTTCAGAGCGGTACTTTGATGCACCTGAATCAGGAAGATAATTATTTTCATTACCCTTCTTAGGTAGCAAAATTAATTACCAGCGAATTAATTTGAGCAGGAATCATAATACTCGCCTGTACGGACTGATTTTTCAAATTTTTTATCTCGTGATCACTATCCACCTCAATCTCGCTTAGAGCGTCGTCGCCTGCCAAACGATGAATTCCTCGTTTCCTGTTATTACCCTTCTGTCGCTTCGCTCGTGCTTTTCTCAAAAACTTCCGTCTGTAAATTTAGATTTCTGTCAAGACACAATAAAAAAACAAATAATGTTTAGTTTCTCTTTTGACCATAGTAACAAGACATTTTTCAGCAAGAACAAATAATGTTGAGTAACAGTACATTCTGAAACATTGATGACATAAATTACGCTTACAAGTGTGCCGCAAAATACTTTCTTAAGAAAAAATGACACTTTTCGGGTTTTATTTGCATATAATTATTATCTATTAATAATTTATACCTTTTCCTCATTTTTGTGGGACTGCTATCCGCATCTCCCTCATCTTGACTACTACTTGACCCAATTGTCTCCATTCCCTCAGATAAGACATTTAAGTTAGACAGAATCTTTTTCCGGACGTGGGCTTTTCTATCGCTTTTCGTCTTAACCGATGAAGGCCACCTCACTTTTTCATGCTCCGGCGATGCTTTTAGAGGAATACCATCAATTTCTGTATCTGTGCTGCTGTTGGGAGCCTCACAGTGCACTCTTTCAATTATTTGCTTTCTACGAAAAAATGGCTTCACTATAATAAGGTAATAACAGTAAGAGCGTCCATATGATAGCTTCATTGCATATTTACTTACAAATTTGAAATTTAGACCATCCATTAGATAACATTCCGAATTTGCACGTAACAATTTTGAATTTTAAATTTCATACGGTTCAATCGAAATTGTATATGTGTCCCAAAATGTTTTTCAAAGAAATCTAGGGCGAAATCTGTACCCAAAAATAGGACAGGAATTTCTAATAAACACATTTCCAAATAAAATAAGAACCAAAAATTTGACCAACTCTAAGGTTTACATTATAACATTTGTAGGAAAACTTGCTTGAAGTTAACAGCATATTAATAATTTGGCTGTTAACCCCAGGAAAATATTGCACCAAACGCATACAATCATTAATAATTGAGTCAAAACATGTGAACCTAGTTCATCTGCGTGTTGAAATCAGAAGTTTATTTAACCACTACATGCAAAATTTTACAAGAGAGGATAAAACGATTGTAGGCAAGTTGCGTTGATGTTATTATCAAGAAATCTTGGCATCGACAGTCTTTTACACCAATATTACAAACCAATTTTTATTTCATATTCACGCTAGCAACGCCTCAACTAAATTAGCACAGCGAACAGGTCACGTATTTTTTGTTCCAATTATTAGTCTCTCATATTGATCCGCTTACGTTCTATTTCACCAATATAATTGATAACTATTAACTGTACTTTTAGTGTTACCTAGCTAGTTTACATGGAGGGGGGCCATTATTATCCTCTACAATGTGGCCGTGCTCATCGTCATCAATTTCAACTGTATCGATCTCCTCACTATCTGATTTATGACTTTCTGAATGCGCTGTACTTTCGCCATGCTCTTCTTCAGAATTACTTGCATCCAAGGAAACACTAAAAACCGCAATTAAATTAAGACTGCAGAAAATAATTCTACAAATATGATACGGACATTACAATCTAAGCGAGTGGTACATATTTAAGATAAAATAATGTATAAAAATTTGAATAAAAACGGGAGATTTACATTTATATCAGTGATTAACAAGTTTTTATGTATTCCCTTTTAACAGTTCCTGCAATATCAAATGGCTACGAAAACCATAACTTAAACTGGAGAATATTTTTGAAATTTCTGTTTAATCTGAAGAATACATGAGTTCTAATCTACGTGGTAAGTTTGAACCAAGAACAGATAATTGGTTCCTCCCAATTATTCAAAACCACCTTATATTAGATATTAAGTTGATATCGGGAAGACACATTGCTTAAGGTGCTAGAAAGCCGTTTGACTTGGGTATAGTTACGTTAAAAGTCTACTGTCAAAGATTTCAATTAAATCAATTTCAAAAACTAAGATAAAATGAAGAAATCTCAAAATTTATATATATTTTTTTAAATTTAAATTAGCTACTTTATTTGAAATACTGACCTGTTCTCAGAAGATGTTGCAGCACATTTATGTAGGGCAATACCGGCACTTGAAGCAGCTACGTTTATTAAACCTACATCAGGAACAGCACCTCCTAAAATAAAGGAGGTAAGTGTAAGGGAATAGCATAAATCTCACAACTGCAGTAAACAAAAACCAAGAATCACAGTTATTATTAAGATCCACTTGCAACAAAAAGAGATAAATTGAGCTTAGTCTAGACCGCTCTCGTATGGATTTCTTATAAACTAAGCATCAAATATGAAGCACCAAAATTTTGGTATTAATTTTGATTGGAAATCGGTTTCGTGCCAATTGGATTTCAGTCTGCATAACTTTAAAACCATCTCATCTACTCTTATAAATAAGAACAATTCACTTGCCCATCCTTGAAGTTCTTTACAAAGACAGACACAGAAGACATTTTTAGTGCGCTGTTAAAAGTTATACCTTTAAGAAGCGAAAGATAGCTAGCTGATTAAAACTAAAAATATCAGAAGTATAAAAAAAGTCCTTAAAGAATATTTGCAAATTATTGTAATAATCAAGTGCCTACCAGAACCTAAACCCAAGTTACAAGGTCCACCGTGACATGCTGATTTTGTTTCCGCCTAATTTTCATTAGAAACAAACGTAGATGAATACATGCACAATCACTGTATTTCTAGAAAAGCACAAAAATGTACAATATTAAAAAATATGAGATTATTAAAAAAATACAAAAAAATATAGAAATTACGGAGCAGTCTTAACCATTTTGTTTAGTTTTGATAAATAACGATTTCACTTCGACCGTTTTTCGTCCAGGCACCTCTTTGTAATATTCCTACAAACCTAGAAAACCCGTATTAGCTAAATAAGCAATTTGTGACATTCAATATTTATATAAAATGGTATCAACCGAAGAATGTCCGATGCACTAATCTTTCACAATTTTAGGATTATACTCATCAAATCTTTGTTTTACATGTATGGGTTCTAAATATTAAATCCTACTCTAAATTTAGTATTGAAGCAAGTTAGGTTAAATCATGGTATTCCACCTAAGGTTTAAGCTATAGGGTCATGTTCAGACCATTTAAAAATACCCTGTATAACTTACCTCGTGACCAAATAGCCTTAATTAGAGCACTGGCCAAATACAGCGTCTGCTCGGTGTGCTCTTTGGGCTCTAATTTAGTGATTAAATTATACAAATGTAACGTGGGCCCAGTAGCTAAATGCTTAACAAGCCCTGGCAGAAGATCATGTACTGGTTTAGCGCAATGTTTCAGTTGGGCTGCGGCCCAAATTACGTCCATATGCTCGCAGGTGATACGACCTTCCATCGCCAGGAAATTTAAAATTATGTGACTTTGTTTTATTACTTCAACGTGTAAATTCGGTCCAAAAATGTGCGAAATTATATTATTAGAGATCAGCCAGTCGGCCATGAGTCTTGGAACTGCTTCGGCTTCAGGCAAGGTTTCACCGACGCATATCTCGGCTAAAACTCCTATTTGGTTATTAATTTGAGTGATCCCTGCCAACCTAAAATTAAATATCTGGATATTAAAAGCTCTACATATTTACGAAAATATTATACGATTACCTCATTGTAAGTGTACTGGAAGTAAAATACTTAAATGCCAGATCTAAACCATCAGCATCAAAGGCTACTGGAGAATCGAGAGGGTCCTTAATAGCATTCCACATGAAGTCTAATAATTGAAGTAAATATTAATAAAAAACACACACAGTTTGTGAACGCTCCTCTTGAAATTAAAGTCACCATTTATGTATCCTATTTGTTTTTTATATTAAAAACTCCATCGATCTATGAAACAACTAACTGTCTTTTGAGTATGGCTTAGGAACTGAACACGTTTTTGCATGTAACAAACACTGCATCAAATTTTAATTTAGATTATTGTCTTTGCTTCAAATGAACTACACATATCTCCAAAAGTCTTGGTCTCCCCAGGTATTTTCAAAAGTAATCAAATGCAATTTTTAAAATATGGCGGCTCTTATTCTTTGTTTTAATACAACATATTTGATGCATAAAACGTTTTTATTTGTTTAACAAATAATGCAGAATTAAACAAATACGAAAAATGTGGCAAAATTGTAAGTTGCAAAAAAATCAGTTATCAAGAGGGGCTAAGACTTTTGGAGACGTGTGTATATAGCTACGCATAATTGTGATTGCTATAATAGATGACAGAAAATAAGAAGCTCTAGTAAAGTGTAGTTTCAAAGAACTTCTTTTTTTACCAATTGGAGATTACATTCCATTTCCCAACGGTTAATAAATGAAATCCCATTTCACAATAGTTAGGAAATAAAACGTTCTTCGCGAGGTTCTTTCTATACTGTTTTTTGAATTGTCACTTCATTCTTATTATATGCGCTTTTGTACTTTTGAAGTTTTCAAATACGCAAATTTTACTCCCGCTAAATTTTCCCATCAATGAGTTTCAATCAATTAAAAGCTTACCTGCCATGCTCTTAATTGTCGGAGTTCTCAAATCTTGGTCAGACAACTTGCACATGTACCTTAAAACACATGATCTAAGAGGAACAAGAAGTGATACCATTGTTTTGTAGTTCATCCACAGCTTTAAGTTGCAAACTGCAAAGTAAAATGTTTACTCAATATCTAAATAATAATTAATTCTTTAAAATGATGTAAACTTTTCGCATGTTTGAACAAATCAGAATCTTACAGATGTCAGTTGCCACTGAGCATGAGCTACGCGCTTCTTAAGACATGTCTCCGCTGTACACAACTAGAGACTATTTTCAGAAAAATTATGATTGACAGCATTTTTAAAATCGTAATTATCCTCGCCAAAACCGCAAGAAGCGACTTTTGACGTTTCTGACATGTTTCAAAAAATTCTTCGGTGTAGACACTCTCTTTCCAAACAGAATCACGTGAAATGATCGAAAATCTACATGATCAAAAATCTACATGATCGACAAAAATAACTTACCTATCGATATCATAGCGTGAGCAGTCGATACCGGCAAAACGTCGGTTGTTAAATACGTAAAACAATTCGTCATGGCTAGGAGTCCTCCTATTTTGCAGAACCAGCTGACGTTTTTCAAGAGATAGATAGGAATCTCTGAATCGTGAAGATCACAAAACATGTTTAAACTGGCCATTTCTTGTTGCGTTAGTTCATCAACCTTCGACTGGATTGTATGTTTAAATGCCATATACAATGGGAAATTCATAAGAAATATTTTCGAGACCAAGATTAACAGTTTATCTCTTTCCACAACTTCGACATTTTCTTTTTCATCCTCAAGGTTAGAGTTAGTGTTTGAAGAAGTTTTTTTCTCTTTTCCAGTCGACTTATTTTCACATGCTTTGGAACTGACTTCTTGTTCCTTATTTTCTCCAAGATGTTTTTTGTCTTCCGCCGATTTGTCTACGAGTTGTTTCAGCTGAGAAACGGCCATGTAAATCAAGCCCTGGGTCAAATAACTGAATCTGTCCAAATTTTTGGGATCCCCATAACAGCACATGCATTGCCTAGGGATCAAAATAAAATGCTCACAAATAAAATATGAAGAATCTCTGTACGTTCTCAAAACTGCATGTGTACTTGGTGATTAGTAGTGTCCGGCGTATACATGTACTTTTGACACATTTTAAAAAGGAAACATATAATACATGTACAACATATTTATAAATGACAAAAGGGCGTAAGTACTTTTAGCATGTATTAAACGTAAACGTATAATAGCTATTTTTCTAATTTTGGCGATTAAAACAAGCTTTCTTAATCAAAACTGGTGACCAATCTGGTTTCTTTACATAACTATTTACGATATCAAAGCAGATCTCTTCGTTTTGTAACCCAGTTAAGAAATAGGATCAGTCAGAAAAAGGTACTCTCCACTCTCACCATTTTCTTGTAAGCTCTTCAGCTTGGAGCGAAAATAGAAAAAATCGTGGATGATGCTCATTAGGAAATGCTATTTTGTGTAACTCATGTCACACACTTTATTTTTGTGAAAATTGCAAAGAACCTATTATAATCAAATGATTTTGTTAAGCATTCAGCAAAGAGGATTTAACTCAGTATATACATATGAATGATGTGTCAATAATTTAACATATCCTACCTTGCTGGCCATGTTTGCACATACACAAATGCAGTATTTATGTCATCAACAGTTAATATTGGCTGTTCAGATGATTCTTGACACACTTGAGCTTCATCTACAACGAAATAGAAATATTATAATTCTTTTATTATGAGTGCACAATATAGTAAAATTATTCCCTTGAGTTACAATGCTGATATGGAGTATTATTAAAATATGTCAGCAGGTACTACTAAATATGAATAAAATTAAACTATATTTATATATTTCTTGTAATCTACTTTATTAACAAATCTACAACTACAACAATAAATAACTGATACACTTAAATACCGCATAACAACTTAAAACTAATATCGGTTCTGGAAAGTAATTAATTTTGTGATTTTTGTTCTAACTCAATTATCATTTTTATGTTTATCTGTAATATATTATTGTATTATGTTTTATATATTAATTACCCTAGCAATCAATTTCGTAAGTTCAATCTTTCATCTCACAAATTAGGTTTGTTAGTTGGTGTTTTTTCACTACTCCTTGGCTCTTTGGCACTGGTAATTTATTTTATTCTCAAGTGTTTTTCTTGATAACATTTTTTAATAAGATTTTTGTATCTAACCTACCATTTATAGTCTTTGTGGCCCCTTAATTAGCTTATGGGACCGCCCAGTGTTATGAGTAACTCCCCATATTATGTTCACATTTCAACGTCGGCTAACATCAAAACCATCGTTCATATTCCCAGTTGCTTATTTATTTTTTCTACACGTTCCTAAATTGCTCTTAAGTAAGATAATGAATTCGTGGAGATCATAGCGCCATTTAATAAAGTGATTATCAAAGGGATATGATGAAATCTTCAAAATTACATCAGGTTGTTTATTCAATCTGATGAAACAATCCTCTTTCCAATGATTTAGAATTAAAGGGGATAATGTAATTCAAACAAAAGGGAATAAATAGGGTGTCCTGATAAAGGTAAACAATTAGAGGGCTAATGCCAACTAAGGGTTGTAAATTAGATTCGTATTTCTCAAAATTTTAAAATACGCAGCACGTGAAAATTCAATTCAAAATGTCCTTTTTTTTCCTTGTAAGCTTTGTTTTTGAGATATTAAGTTGAAATTTGGAGAATGAAGTCTATATATACATATGTATGTAGATAGATTTTTCAATCGTTTGCCTAAATCTGCAAAGTGATATTTTTCTGGGATCATATCTCATTTTTCCATATCAACCTTTTGTGGTAGGTCAATGGCCATTAATTTGTCAATATTTAAATTCCTATTCAATTTCAACTTTTCTTATTTCTTGTCTTTTACCGCTGTTATCATCATACAATTTTCCAATTACTTGCAAAAATATCTAAGAATGCAGATAATTCCCCCTATGAAATACATAATGTGCAACATGTGTGTGATTTTCAAATACATAATAAATTAAGGTAAAAATAGGCTGGTATATCTGATTGCATTAGACTCTATTTTTAATTTGTTATGTATCTGGAAATGCAAGTGGGAAGACACATGAAACATATGCGTTTTTTACTTAAAAATCACATTTCTAAATACTTTTGCAAATAACTGGGAAATGGTGACAGATACTGAAAACACACATGAGATAAAATAATTGTTAATTTAAACAGAGGATTTAACCATTTACAACTAAATGGCAATTGATATAAGTACCAAAAAAAAAGTTTGATAAGGAGAAAGGTTCCTGACATTACAAAAAAAAATACTCTGTATATTTAGACAGACTTTCGAGAAGTCTACCTGCACGGACTAGAATTAATTATAACCTCTCCAAATTTCAACTTAATTTTAAAGAACTGTAGTAATTATAAGGAAAAAAATTAAAATTGAACTTGAATATTCTGTATAACTTGAATATATGAGAAAATGGGAAATAGTAATCCAATTTACTATCCTTAGATTGCCTTATTCTTAAAGAATCTACCTGTTGTTAGTTGATTGGACTCCTTTTTCCAGACATCCTGTACAATCAAATAGAATAGGTTCTAGTCCTATACATACATATAGCAGATTCATAAACATGTATCAAGTAATTTGAGATCAAGATGCTGTGGAAAAATGTGCAAATATGATTCGTATCTTCTAATTAATATATCCTGTAAAAAGGTGCCTGAATGAAATAGGCATCTTTGGAAAAAAGCTGGTCACTGACCATTGTGTCACTGGCATCACCTATTCTTATGTCAATTGAATGTCATATCAGATTGATTATTTTGTAGATTTATGTACTCTCTTTAGAAATTGAAATCATTTTAATTGTCCATTGTTAAGATACCTATATACAGGACACCACATGCAACTTAATTTATTATTTACAAATGAAATGTGCCAAAGCCAATGTTGAATTTAAGGGTAAACTTAGCTATGTTGTATCTAAGTTTGCTGTAAACAAAATTTTATTCAAAACACTCGACCAGGATTTTTTTATACACCCCTTTGTATGTCACATGTTAGTTCAATTTTAATTGGCTTTCAATCTTGTCTATATTATACTAAATATAGCCTTCAATCTGCTCCTTTCAATATTGTTCACTTGAAAGAGAGAATTGAACAGAATTTCTTAATCCAATCAAAATTGAATCCTAAGTATGTATGTTGTGTATATGAATGCTTTCCAAGTTGATAGAGCTTTACTGATCCAATGATCAGATTGAAAGTTACTATGTAAAGATAATTATTTAAAGCCTGAAATAAGGTAAACCCCCAATACCATATTACAGGATACAAATAGCTAAATCTAATTTTCCTTGCTTTTTGACCATTGGGTTGTTGATTGGGTAGGTTTCTTGCATTTGATAAGACAGTTAGAACACAGTTTCAGTTAACATTAGTTAAAAATGTTCGTTTGCTTGATTATTTCAATAGTTTTAAACACTTATATGTTTGAGTTGTATGTTCTATTTTCTTCAAATTCGAAGAACCAGTAATTGAAATTGAAAATACCCTGAAAGTTGAAATTTATGATTAACAAGTGTTATTAAAAAAAAAATTGATTTGAAAACAAAAAATAACTATACTTATTTACTAAAAAATAGGATAGAAAATAGTTAAAACTGGAACTAAAAAATCCAAGAAATACTCACAAGAAATGAGCAGCTGCACAAAATCCGCACATGATTCACACATAGTTAACACCCGGAAAACGACACTCAAGAATTTTTCATTTTAGTGGTCTAGCAATTACTCAAAAGAATTATTTATTTTCAATTTTAGATTCCACTTTTTGAATAAGTTCATAAACCGAATAATTGGAAAACATCCGCCATGTAATTATTGGATTGACGTCGGTCAACGTCGGTCATCGGTGGCACTTCAAGTGACACCTTGACACCTATTCTAAGAGAACGACATATAAATGACACGCGTATAGGGATGAGGATTGGGAAGCGGCACATTTGGGCCTTTCCTTCCTTCATCCCGCGAGATCCTGTTTTATGAGGTGATTTTGTCCAATGAAATTAGCGAATGATATTATCTGTCCAATCAATATCGACAAAAATGTCATTCTAACTCTCATTGGCTTTTACAGCAGGAGCTTCAGATAGAAACATTCGGATCGGAAATCCCTTTTTCTCTATGAAATATAAAATTTTTATATCCACGAGGATACGCTTCCACTTTGTTCCTTCCAGTTCTTTTAAATGGCTAGAGGTGAAGCTGTGCCGCTTTCTTTCACCTACATTTGTGTCATGATAATCTGGATATGCAACATAAAAAATTTTCGGAAATAAATATCTAGATAGGATTTCTCTTTCCGAATCTGAGAATTACTTGACCTAGCAAGACAAGGACAAACCTACAATAACGAAAGCTCCCATTCCCCATACCTACACCCTGTATACCGAACGTACCTAGTGACGCTTGAAAGCATTGATGCCTGACTTTGACGTAAAAGTTAGTTAAGATTTTGATTTTAAATTTTCTCTGTTCATACGCGTTATAACATATTTTTCAGATTTCTGACTAGTTTAAGGTTTTATTCGTTGTGTGAAGCTTTGGTTCTCCCGTTCTGCGTTTTGTATTACTCTATGTTTACCGTTGCAGGTAAATATGTTCATAAGTTTGTTTTCCTTTTATTTCATTTGGGAACAATGCCTCCCATACAGGTTGTTGCTAACTTGAAATTGCACACTATTCCAAGTTCAAACTAAATGACAATAACATTCGCCCTTTTCTAAGGTCTCAGAGGAAAATCCTTTTTAACCCTTATGTCGTTGTCAAGGGTTTTAGTTCTTTAAATTGAAAAAAAGTTGTTGACTCTAGTTGTGTTAATTTTCATTTTTATAATCATTTTCTTAAATGACAATGTTGTCACTTAAACATTAACAAATGTTTCCATCTGAGCTCTTAGTAAAGGGAAAATTGTATTTTGCGTTAGTTTTAATTTAGTGTGTAGTATGCAATTCCAAACCTTGATCAACTTCTTTGTGGAGTGAGACAAAATAAAAGAAAAAAATGAATAATCCACCACAAATTTATTTGTCTTAGTAATGTTGTTTTGCCTTCTTATAATCTTGTTTCTGTTCCAGATTTTCTTATAGTTTTGATATCTGATTTTAATTATTAGTGGAACATAAAATATATATTCTGCTTTGATTTTGTCCATTAAAGGCTTTTAGTATGGCTCAGGCTCCAACGTTGAATCAAAAAAAGAAGCCAAATCAAACTCAAAATGTTAAAGTGGTGGTTCGAGTAAGGTAAGTGGTATTCATTTTAAGTCTTTTCCAACTGGACAGGAAACCATCTCAGAATGTTTGAGAATCCTTCTGGGCAATTCACATTGTAGATTTGGACTTGAAATGAGCAATGCACTTGCCCAGACTGGTTCATGAACATCATTCCAAGACAGTTTCTTGGTAAGTTGGAACAAGCCTAATGACATGCATGTGCTATTCATAATAATCTAGTAACAATACTGATATCAGTTTTTTTGCAAAGGTTTTACCTGCTTCTGCAAATAGCTTGTAAGGTCACTTGACTATTCAAGTTAATGTAAATATTCTGCTTTGTTCTTTCTCTACCTCAGTTATAGCAAAAATTTCCAAAGACCATTGTATAGTTTTCTAAAAGAAAGATTTTGCTTTTCTCATGACCAACCCCATATATCCTAATTCCCCATGACTGTGTATCAGTAATTCATAATTCATCGGTATACCAATCCTGATTATTATCCAAGGAAGACTGAAGAACTTCCAGCTCTGTTTTGTTTCAGTTGGCTCACTCTGTATATTGCTGACTTGCCGCTGATTCATTTATACATTTTAATTTCCCTTAATAAAATGATTTTTTAGACCTTTAAACCAAGATGAAATAGATCGAAGAATGAAAAGCACCCTACAATGTATTTCACATCGTGAAATCCGGAGTAAAGATAAAACTTACAGTTTTGACAGAGTATTCAAACCAGATTGTGCCCAAATTGATATTTATTCTCATGTTATTGGTCCGATGATTCAAGATGTTATTATGGGCTATGATTGTACCGTTTTTGCTTATGGACAGACGGGAACTGGAAAGACTCACACTATGATAGGAGGTCAAAGAAGTGCCGAGTCTAATTTGAATTGGAAAGAAGTGAGCAAATATCAATCGACAGCGTGTTTTCTAACTAACTCACTGCAACTTAGTAATAATTAGGTATATATTAAATTATTTATTTATTTTAGGACGAGGAAGCTGGTTTTATACCAAGAGCAGCTGCCAATATATTTCATGAATTAGGATTAATGCATATAACAGAATATAATGTTCGAGTCTCATTTCTCGAGTTATATAATGAAGATGTTCGTGATTTGCTTAATGATCTAGAAGTTTCACCACCACTGAAGTAAGTTACTGCTACAGTTACTAATGTAATATATTATTGTTATGATTGTAATATTAAAATAATCAATATTCCTTTATTCCTCTTCCTTAAATATAAAAAACTTATCTTTGGTTTCTTTTTTGTAGCTTATATATGGACCCTAAAGGCAGAATATATATACAGCATTTAAGTGAAAATACGGTGTGTAATAGCAATGATATTTATATGCTATTGCAAAAAGGCACACTGAAACGCCAAACAGCAGCTACATTGCTGAATACTCATAGCTCGAGGTCACACACTGTATTTACTATAACCGTGTTTACAAGGGAAACCAGTGTAAACGGTGAAGAAATATTGAAAACCGGCAAACTGAATCTGGTCGATCTCGCTGGAAGTGAAAATATTGCAAAATCTGGTGCCAAGGACAAACGTGCCCAGGAATCTGCCAATATCAACCGATCTTTACTAACTCTGGGAAGAGTAATTCAAAATTTAGCAGACAATAGCAAATATGTTCCCTATAGAGATTCGAAATTGACCAGAATTTTGCGAGACAGTTTAGGTGGTCACACCAAAACTTGCATCGTTGCTACCGTTTCACCAGCACAAGTTGCCTATGATGAAACACAGAACACATTGGAATACGCTTTAAGGGCTAAGGATATTAGAAACACTCCAATGATGAATGAAAAAATTACGAAAGCTGAAATGATGAATCAACTAAATTTAGAAATGGAGAAACTGAAAAAGGATATAGAAGAATTGAAAAAGGATTTAGAAGCTGCCCGTACAGGAAACGGTTTTTATGTACCCAAAGACAGTTGGGAAACTATGCAAGCCAAATCAAAGATGCATGCCGGTGTAATGGCTGTAAAAAATGGAATTATCCAAGATTTGAAGAAGAAGTTGGACGAACTTGAAATTATGCGTAATTTAAAAGAGAAGGAATTTGAAGATGTTATGCGTGAATGCAAGAAAAAAGATGATTTCATTAATAAGTAAGTACTGGGAATTATAATTTCAATTTTACCTTTTAAGAGGTGTAAAATAGTAAATTTCGTGTTAAGATCAAATGATGAAGTTATTAAAGGCTATAAATAGTGTTTTTAGGTTTGTGTTGTATCTTAATCGGGTAGTAGCACCATATTTATTTAATTGGTTAGAAACGATGAGTTGACGGCTATTAACAAATATATTTCTCCAAGACAATTTTGTAGTATTAAACCGTAGTCCTGCAAAGTAAATTTTTTTTCCAATTTTAGTTTTTTTTATTCAAGAATATATCGTATATTGAAAAGCTCTGTATATAGATATAGGCATTTTTTAATTACCGTTTTATACTCGTTTTAAATTAGAACTAATAAATTAAACAATATGCTATCAGCATACTATTAAATAATATCACATAATGTTAATTAAATAATATACATATATGTCTCAAAAATGCCGTGGAAATTCAGTTTCCTGTACGTTAAAATTTTATGATTTATGTGTTTTTACTTTAATAATTTGAAATTTGACCAAAATATATGACCGGATTAATATCTTGACTTTGCAGGGTTAAAACGGCATTTAAAAAGCAAAATGCTGTCTTGAAACAAGAACAATATGTTGCAAGTTATTATTCAGCAACGCTGGAAGAAACCAATCTTGAAGGGAAAGTTTTGTTGGAAACAACTAATAAGTTGTTAACAGATCAGCAAATTCTACAAAGAAAGTTAGAAAATCAGTACACCAACAATTATTCGAAGCAAAGCATGCTTAAAGAGAAAGGATTATTACAAGAAAGTCATAAAAACGCAGCAATAGATACTCTTACAATGTTGAAATCCAACGTGACTGCGTCTATATCGCAAATTCAAAATGACATCGTCCTATCAAAACAGACATGGCATGAACACGTTCATCTTGTCAATGGAACCAGGGATAATACCCAACAGTCAGTACAAGGTGTACAAAATATACGAAATGAAGTCCATGATTCTTGTGCAGAAGCGGGGTGTGTTGCCAATTCAATGCAAGGTCATATTGCTGAAGCGATAGCTGAGGTCGATACGTATTCTAAGGAAACGCATAATTTGCAAGGCCAGGTGAGTTTTTTTAAATCTATTTTAACTACATAGGTAAGGTAGTCCTTGATTATCGTTCGTGAGCCATAGTTCAATTGAGACTTCAAGTTACTATCAAGCTTTCGACAAATTTTTATTATGTGTTTCAGGGTAATAGAACATTGTAAATATTTTGCCCCTAATAAAACATTAAAATCGTGGCCATTGTTATGTCATTGAAATATACAAAATGTCTGTGAACATAGTGCTATAAATTCAACCACGTTTTAGGTCTCAAAATATAACGAAAACTTCATATAAACTAATATATCGAAAGGCGCTTCGTTTTCGATACACATAGTGTGAAAAGGTGGTTCTTGAGGATGATTTTTTATTAATATTTTCGAAACATTTCGAGCAATTAATGAAATTTTTTTATACTCTTTCTGAATCTTTGTAAAAAAATTACCACATTTTTGCAGGAGTGGGTAATACAGGGGGGTAGTATTTAAAAAAAGTTACCTCGAGGTAAAATTTTCAGGAAATTGAAAAACCAGGCCTTGGGGACCTGAGAGTCCGGCCTAAATTAATGATAATTCATTCATTCATTCATTGGCCGTACCTTAAGAACATATGATGATAAAGTATTTCATTATTTACAGATCAATCAATTCAACGAATGTTTGCAAGGAGAATTTGATACACAAATTGCTAACTTTTTCATCGACTTAATAGCTAAATTGAAGCATAGAAAAGAAGACAAAAAGTTGCTTTTAAATGATTTGCAGCGATTTTCTTCTGTAACCAAGAACGATATAGAAAATTTGGAATCTACTATAAGTTCCTTGACAAATTTGAAGTCCTCTATTTGTGAAAACTTTCATTCAAAATTGGCTACACACCAGGAGCAGGTTAAGCAAAAACTCGGCGTAGTAAGTCTATTCTTCCGATATTGAATGTTAGTTTTTATTTCAATATTTGTATTTTAATAAAGGTTGACAAAACAAAGCTGACTATAGACAACTCTTTAAAAGGCGCCAACCAGAGTTTGGAGTCATTAAAACGGAAGATTACAGAAATAGAAACCAGTTTCTTGCATTCTCTCTCTGAGAATAATGAACGAGTATTTGAGGTAATTAGTACACCGTGTAACGGTGGCCGGTGTATTTGAATTTTTTAATTTAGGGCATGAAAGATATACACAACAGCCTTAACTTAGTATCTTCCACGTGCAGTAAAGTGAGCAGAACCGTGGATGAACAAGTCGCCGATTGTGAAAAACATTTAGCAAGTGTGGATGCTCTCAGAAAAGATATCGAAAATTTGTCTGTTCCATTACCACGCGCAGGAGATACGCCCCAGTCAAAATTGGTGACGTATCCCAAAAGGTTAGGCCGGCAAGCCTTACCTAAACATGAATTAATAAAGAAGTTTAAAGAGGAATATGGAGAGGTAGGTGTGTTTAGTTATCAGCAGTAATGCTGGAGTGAGTGATTGTAGAAAAAAAGCCTTTGCCGGCTTTGACATATGAACTTTTGTTTCTAAAATGATATAAAGTCACCCCATCAAATATGAGCACAGTGATTTAAACGACGTTAAGAAACGACCTGTATATTTTATTTTTTACTTAACTGCAAAGCAGTTGGACACGAAACCTTGATCTTGACTTTTTTCGCTTCTTTCGGAAATATGCAGACGAGAGAAATAAATTAAGTTTACATGACCTGTTGCTTTATAATTAGATAAAAAAATTTACTTTACACTGCTCTCATCAAACTTTGTTTTATTGCTCTTTTAATTTGCATTTTTAGGTTTTTATTAATTTTTTAGGATCTGGAAAATCAATCATGTAATTTAAATGTCTCTTCAGACTCTTTCGTACAACTGGAGGTAAGTTAACTATTATCCACATTTTTTTATTGAATTTTTATTTAAAAACCTTTTTTTACTAGGATTCCGAAAATGAATAGAAGATTTATTTTCTATGAAAAGCAGTTTAAGTTTGGTATTTGCAGCGTCTACGCAAAAGTACAATCAATATAAAATAATTAAATTACAAAATGGAAATTTGGAAACAAATCTGCTTTGCGGCCATTTCCCCAAGTGCAATAAAATTTTAATTTTAATGAAAATTAGTTCAACTTCAAACGATAAGCAAAATTTCCAAACTTAAACTGTAGGATTGGCAGGTGCAAGGTCAAATATGGCGAAATTCCAGAATAAGTAAATAGTGCTTTTATATAGTTAGTATTACTGCGGATTACTGTAAAGCATTATTCGTTTTAGCGTGAATTGATAAATGTGAATAAATATGGGTTTTCAGTGTAGACTATTTTTTATGGCTTAAACGCCATCAATTACGATAATATATGACATAATGTAGACAGTAATTTTTAATCCTAATGCTAAAAACTTTATAGATCTCATCATTTCCTTTCCACGTAGCGCACTTGTATTTTTTCGGATGATTTCTGACATTGCATTAATGTTAGAATTTTCAGTGCACGAGTTATATTCGGAGCTTGAACTATTTGTGACACTTTTGTGGAATTTTTGACTCGCAAGTGACAAGGATATATAGCTCAAAAGTTCATATAAAGGTATGTCTGTTGAAATTTTTAGCTACGTTATGTGGACATTTTTTTTTTAATACCTTTTTTATATTCCAAAATATGTTAAATATTACTCTAAATTTTGGTATGCGTTAATATTAAATAAAACCATCATTTTTATCAGAAAAGTTATTCTGTCGCTTTGCAAGTGGCTTATTTACACACATTTGGTTACGGTATTATTTACGAAAAAGACGAGCACCCAACTGACCCTTTTTGAAGGGAATAGTTTTTGATTAGCTGTGTTTTATTTACATGAAAATGGTCCTTTACGTTTTCCTCCTCACACGTGCCATTCTTCAATGAAGCAAAACATTTAAATTGACGGATAATAATTTTTAAAGACATCAATCTAGTTATTCTGAAAAAGTAACGTTTTTAAGTAAGGCATAAGTATCATACTTTTGCGTTACTCAATTAAATATTATATTTTAAAAGGTGTCAGCATAAAAATGTAACGTGGACAGGAAAATCTGGTCATTCGCACATACATTAACAAGATTGTATTTTAAATGCGTTGCCTAAAGCAAATTTTTTTTCAAGTTTAAGCTTCATTTTATCTCACTATTACATAAACTTTTTGTTTATTGTAATTCTTAAATAACAAGTACATACTTCTCGTGCGAGATAAGATAATGTAATTATAAAATAAATCAAATATAGATTGAAAATATTTGTTTAAGAAAGCCCCTCGCATTCAAAACACTTGATAAATTAACATAGCAACATTTTTATGGTAGGTAATTTTATATCCAAGTGATGTTGAGCTATTATTAACGCAATTCAGGGAACGGGTACTCGGGATGGTCTTTGATGCTAAAAAATACCTCCATGAATTAAAGAAATCAAGACAACGACAAATTCTACTAACCCGTCAAAAATAGTGAAATCCAACAATCTAGCACCTTTCTCCAACCCATTCAATGCTTTCACATCTGTATCGTCCAGTTTGAAATCGAAGAGGTCCATATTCTCTCTAAGCCTCTGCGGATTAGTTGATTTCGGAATAGCACAGATTCCATTCTGAACAATGTGTTTCAAAAGAATTTGCGCTGGGGTTTTTTTGTGTTTGTTAGCGATCTGGTTTACAGTGGGATTCTTCAATATATTTGGTACTTCAACTCTGAAAATAAACATCGTGAGAATATCGAATGACAATAGAAATATGGAGAACATACTTTTTACCAAACTTGGTAAACAACGTTGTCAATCCTGGATTTCCCAATGGGGAATAGGCAGTGACAACAATGTTATTTTTTTTGCAAAATTCCACCAGCTCTTTTTGTTGATGATACGCGTGCAGTTCAATTTGCAACGAGGCCGGACGAATTCTGGCATTGTCCAGAATCTTCTGGATCTGCGTTATGTTAAAGTTGGATAATCCAATTGATTTTGTGAGACCTTTATCAACTTGCTCTTCCATAGCCTGATTTTAATAACGCTTTAGTATAAGTTAATAACTTGGACATTTGTATGTTTACCTTCCAAACAGCTTGGTGATCAGTAGTTAAATCCAAGTCGATTTTTCCGTCTGCGGTCAGTGGGTGCAGGTCTCCTTCAACATCTTTAAATGCGAATGGGGTGTGCACAAGATACAAATCCACATAATCGACTTGAAGCAAATCTAAGGACCGTTTGAGGTATTTTGGAACTCCAGCAGTTCTCATTGCCCCTGGTGGAAGTTTCGTTACCAGGAAAATATCCTCCCCTGGAAACACATTTTTTTGAGAATGCGTTTGAGTAATAACTAGTGAGAAAAAGACGAACTTTTAATTTTTCCAGCTCCTATCCATTTCTTCAAGACGTTTCCAATTACTTTTTCATTATCATAAACATGAGCAGTGTCGATGTGCCTATAACCAGCTTCAAGTGCCGCTTCAATAGCTGTCTCTAATTCTTTATCAGTCGCCTATGGAAAGAAACTTGGTTAATTTAATTTGTATTGCACTTATCTTTTATTTTTCGCAGGTAAGTATTTGTGTCACGTACAATATCTACAGGTCGTTTCAATCTTCGTGCGTCACCTCTTCCGCAAAGAATCGAAAAATAAAATTGAATATTTGACTGCAGGACCTTGAAGAAGGGCCACGGAATTTCTTTTTTGTGGTAATTACTTTTGCAATAACATGCAGTAATATTCAAGGTGTTCCATTAAAAAAATGGGCCATGAAGTTACTACGTTTTTATGAGACATTCTGTACAGGTTACAAAGTGAATATTTCAAACAGGTCAACTGAAAACCTTTTTGTATTTTGTAACATTTAAAATAAAAAGTTACGTGGAGGGCGGTGGGCTTTAGGTCTTGATTATATAATATTCTATTACCCACGACCACTTAGTAATGAACTTATATTCAACTTGTTGACTGAAGTTAAACAGGGGTAATATAACATCCGAGGGAAGTTTGCTGGATCCATGGGACATAAAGTCTTTATTCCCACTGGCTATTTGAGTTACATATGTTGTCATGGCAACCCCCTTGCCGATTGATTACAGCTTACAATATATTGATCTCAATCGGCGTTGGCTGCCGCGTTGCGTAATTGCACCATAGCGGCTAAGTAAACTTGAACTTGACACTTCAATAATTTTTTAAGTGTAATATTATTTACACCTCATTGCGAGTAATGTACGACGGCTATGGGCAAAGCATTATACCTTGGAGAGACTTGCGCCCCTCGTCTTGGGGACGTTTCTCTTCTCTTAGTAAATAAGGGCTATCATATAACAACGGGGTACTCTTATTATAATGTACGACTAATGTAAAAAGCAGTTTTTATTATCTCCAGCTTTTGTAAAAATCGCATGTTTTAAGTTAAATCTCACTTACCTGCCAAGTGCCATAACCAAGAATTGGCATAGCCAACTTCTTTCCATTAACTTGATTGATATCTATGGTTGGAATTTTGGCGCTCATTGTTGAAGTAAAATAACCAACAATTCTATCGTTTATTAGTTATAATGCAAACTTTGTGTATGATTTCTTACAAGTTAAGTATATACGACGAATGAGAGCGGAGAAGAGTAGAGGAGGCACGTACACACGTGCGCTGCAGACTACCGCTAACTGGAGAACTGAACTAGTTTTAAAAGGTTCCGGCAGCGAGAAATTATTATCATTTGTGAAAGAGAAACATGTTGCCGTATGTTTTGGACAAGGTACGTTAATAGCGCTACAAATAAACCATCTTGGGGACAATTTGCTAGGGAACCAAGCCCAGGGCAGCCATGTTTGTTAACGAATTTAACGAGCAACTGGTAAATTTACAATTCCCCTATAATCCACATGATTTCCCACAGTCTGATGAAAGCGAGGTTTTTACTTCAATAACACACGTTTTTTTATACAGATGCTGGTTTCAGAGTGCTAGGAAAAATAATTAAAATTTACATTCCCCAAATATGTATAATAATGATTTTCTTATACAGTATTGCGGAATTAGCCGGCGATGGGTAGGTAGAAGATTAGCATAACGAATAAA
This sequence comes from Euwallacea similis, assembly GCF_039881205.1. Lineage (NCBI taxonomy): Eukaryota > Metazoa > Arthropoda > Insecta > Coleoptera > Curculionidae > Euwallacea > Euwallacea similis. The sequence goes on from NC_089630.1 coordinate 2,428,547, forward strand.
ATTAACGGGCCGGCTATAAAATAACGAATTTAACTCAAAACGTACATCTAAGGACATTAAGGCCTATTTTGACGTTATGCTTCATGACAATTCTGCGTTTAATTAACTAAAGCGCCCGACCTATTTCGATCTCATTATGTCTCCCCAGTTCGGTTTGCCTCAAGTCAACAAAATGCAGGCAAAAATCTGTAACGTCATCGGCAAGTATTTTGGGCCTTCCGTAAAATATTCTCCCAACCCCATCTGCCGTACCCTTTTTGATACACTTCGCACAAATCTTCGAGTGTAAAAGCAGTGCGCAGGGCCGACTCATCTACAAGAGCAACGAAGATGATTGCAAATAGCCCTAGGAAAAATCTGTGAAGAATAGGGCCCATTACGACTTATGCCTCATTCCAACACTGCGTTTAATTAACTGGAGCACCCCAAAGACCGGTTTCGATCCCTATCATCATTGCCGATTTCTGTCTGCGTTTAATTGACTCGAGATGAAGCAAATTGATAAGATCTAGTAGGGTCGAAAGTGGACTTTGGGGTTGAATTAATTAAACATAGAATTAACGCGAAAAGTCGGACGGGCCTTAATACTCTGAAATATTTCCTATGGCTATTGCATTTATCTAAAAAACACACATATTATCATGGCATTGGCAATAACGCTGAACAACAATGGCCTTGAATTGCTTTCAATGCTACTCGACCGTGCTCTGCTTTGTATTAGAAACACTCAAATGTACCACTTATTACTATTATGTAATATGTTGTTTGTTTATATAAATGAAAACATAATAATTCTGTATAAAATTGCAGCCGGAATGTACTTTAAACGGGCATTATTGGCATTTTAAGTGATAAGCCAGAAGAGGTTCGACTTAGCCCTTCATGAATGTGTTTCATTAATTCTAGAATTAAATTAGCCAGCAATAAGAAGACTGATATTATTAAAGATTTATCATTTATTTGCAGTAAATGTCGAAAATGGCCTCCGTTAGTTTCGTTCCATCCTCTAATTCGTTTCGATTAATATTGCGAAAAAACTGTTCAGAGTTCCCTCTTTAAAGGGTTCTCGTCCATTTAAGAAGCAACCTTTGGGGTGTGTTTATGAGAACTTTTTTATGATTTTAATCTTTAGAATCGTTTCCCAAATAATTCGACAGTATTTCCAGACACCCCGTATATAAGTTATACAGGGTGCCCCTGAAATGATCGTACAACGCTTGACCAAAAATAAGGTATTTTAGGCAAACTTACCTATATCCAATGTTGCTTCGTTTTGCCGCTACAGGGCGACAAAGTTTTCAAATTAACATCGTTTTTTCGAAATAATTGCTAAACGTTTTTGTCGATTTTCTCCAATTTTGGAATTAAGAGTTACTGCATAAATTGGCGTGCTTTGATGTGAGCAGGTTTTTTTTTAATTTGTGAAAATATTAAAAATGACGCCTGATTCGTAAATAAAAGTTTGTATTTTTTTGTTATCCCCTGTACGAATGACTTAAATTTTTTCTCTCCCACTAGCTGACTTTATTTTGAAACTTTTTATCTCTTGTAAAATGTTCGCCAGACATACAGTTTCTTTACAAAAAAATTATTTGCGGTTCCTTACAATTCATCACTGTTGTTTCATATTCATTCAATGAAAACATGAAAAAGGTTTTAATTTTTATAACAAATGCTCAAATATTGATCGTTTTCCTGAATATATAAATATATTCGTTTCAAAAAACTAATCTGTATTTTAGGCATCGCCTAGGGCTTTTTTTAATATTGCTTTCACGACAATGATGAATTGCAGGGTATCGTAAATAGATTTTTTCTAGAGACCATGTATGCCTGGCGAAAATTTTACACTTAATTAAAATATACACTTACATTCCAAGTCCCATACCCAATTTTGGGCATCTTTAAACCTTCCGCTATTTCCATATATTCCATTTTACCAGAATAGCAACGAATAAACAAAATAAGAATTTTAATTGCACTTTTTATTCCTTTTCTTCACTAGCCTCTTTCACAAAACTGGAGTGCACACTCTAACACAGAACACAGAACTGAATATCGATTTGCACATTTACCTTACTTTTCAGTAACTTTTTCCTGTTTATATTGTCCAAGCCATTGTTCAATAGCCTTGCCTTATCTGGTTCGATAGTTAGTCAAAAGAAAGTAAATCGATCAATCTATCATTTCCGTATTAAACAGTTACATAAGTGTCTATTCTTTGAACGCGATATAATATAACTAAAGTTCGAAAATCACATTTTAGTGCCCTTAAAAAAATACGCATTTTGCTATACACCAAATCATTAAAAGGCTCAACTTCATATCGAAATTAAATGATGCTCCTTCAACATTAGTTTGGTTAAAGTTAGTTAAATATGATGATATAAGATCTTTTTAAACAATTTATACTGGGTGTGTGTAACTACTGTACTGTGCTTTTGTACAGGGTGTCCTATTTTCGATATAATTGGGATGTTTTAGGTATTTTCCGAATGAATGCAGAAAAACCGTGGTCGCGACCCTTGGCCTAATTTTTGAGCCAATTCCAATGGTCTAAACAGCATTTTGATATCTCGAGCCGTTTGGGTGATACAGGGTGTTTTTCGTTTTATGCCGTTTTCTTTCAAGCTCCGCAACTTTTTTGTTTGGGATAATTTTTAATTTTAGCAAAACGTCTTTTGTGCATTGTTTACGTGCGACCTAGTGGCAGACTCGATTTTTTCTAGCTTAATTTATTTTAATCAACTTTTGATGGTGATCTAGGAGGCCACTGAGCTGGACAATCTCTGCCGACCCAATGTTGTCCGAACTGACGAAGATCAAGGATGACATTTTGAATAATTACTGTAGTGTTATTTTGTACAAACGAATTAAAGTAAAACATACTGAAACTCGATAAAAACATTTTTGTAATAACCGTCTTAAGGCATGATAAGGGCGTAGCGCCTTAGGGAGACATTTACGAACACGCGTTCTTATACTCAGATGTCTTCTATTGCCGCACTAAACAATCCCTAGATGTTTGATCTCGTAGTTCTGAAACACCTTGTATAGCTTGCAGTGGCTGGCATACTGACGTCTAGATTAGATTTTGTCCAGAGCGGACTACCATTGGAGGCTATTCTACCCTGGACAGCTGAGTTACGTTCTCGAATTACAGTCAGCGACAAGTTATCTTTTTTTATCTTCGCTGTCATGGTTGTCATTTGCATATTGAAGCTGTACCTCACCGGGGATATCATTTGGAAGGAGGTCAAGCTGTAGATTATCATCGTCAAAATCTTCATTATCAGTTTGATAGGCGGCGTCGGATGGAATTATAACAAGGTCTATATCTTGATGATTTGAATTTCCTGCTTTGTCAGGAGCTAATTCAAGAGTTCTATAACGCCTTCCATAAAAAGTGCTTGCATTTATTGCCTCGAATTCACCGTTGGAATCCATTTCCTACATAGCTCAAGGTAAGCTTATTGTTAGCCTATAATGAAACCTGTGTGTTGAAACCTCATAAACCCACTGTGCTCATATAAGCACGTGCATATTTTTGGTATATTTTCAATTCTTTTCTCAAATTTCGCGATTGTAGGTGAAAAAATGTGTTTGGTACTTGCTATTGGAACACTTAAAGATTTTTTTTTGGAAAAAACCTTTCAAATTTCCCTTGCAATAATGAGTGTGGTAAAAATCTGCCAGTTTACGGTTATTTACCCGATGCATTCAGCTACAGCGCCATTTAATATCAAATGTGTAGAAATATGGTAGAACAGGGATTGCTAATACCGTAACTTTCTTTCTTATTGGAATAAATTTATATATAATAAATTATAAATAAAAGAAAAAAAATTGCTACAAATGTCACAACCAGACCATTCCTCGAACTATACCCAAATGAATACGATAGAAATAAATGTCTTTTTCTTTATTTTTTTATAGATTAAAAATATAAGTTTATGAAAATTCATCGTCTTTGAGACACTGATTAATTAATATTGGATTATCTTTTGAGCGTGGAGTCGAGCTGACTTTAGCGCAGTTCTGGGAACGGGTACTCGGGATGGTCTTTGATGCTAAAAAATACCTCCATGAATTAAAGAAATCAAGACAACGACAAATTCTACTAACCCGTCAAAAATAGTGAAATCCAACAATCTAACACCTTTCTCCAATCCATTCAATGTTTTCACATCTGTATCTTCCAGTTTGAAATCGAAGAGGTCCATATTCTCTCTAAGCCTTTGCGGATTAGTTGATTTCGGAATAGCATAGATTCCTTTCTGATCTATATGTTTCAGAAGAATTTGTGCTGGAGATTTGTTGTGTTTCTGAGCGACCTGGTTTACAATGGGATCTTTTAATATATTTGGGAGTTCAACTCTAAAAATAAACATTGTGAGACCGTGGAGTAACAATAGATATGTAGCAAACATACTTTTTACCAAACTTGTTAAAAAATGTCGTCAATCCTGGATTTCCCAATGGGGAATAGGCAGTGACAACAATGTTATTCTTTTTACAAAATTCCACCAGCGCTTTTTGTTGATGATATTCGTGCAGTTCAATCTGCAACGAAGTCGGACGAATTCTGGCGTTGTCCAGAATCTTCTGTATCTGCGTTATGTTAAAGTTGGATAATCCAATTGATTTTGTGAGACCTTTATCAACTTGCTCTTCCATAGCCTGATTTTAATAAAGCTTTAGAATGGACTAATAAGTTAGAAATGTGTATTTTTACTTTCCAAATAGCCTGGTGATCGGTGCTGAAATCGACATCGAACGTTTTATCACCCAGTATCATATCTCCTTCAACGTCTTTGAATCCGAACGGGACGTGCACAAGATATAAATCCACATAATCCACTTGAAGTAAATCTAAGGACTTTCTGAGGTATTGCCGGACTCCATCAGGTCTCATTCCTACTGGTGGAAGTTTTGTTACCAAGAAAATATCCTCCCCTGAAAATATGTTCTTTTTTAATGCGCTTCTGTAATAACTTACGTGATGAAGGAAGCACTAACGTTTGATTTTTCCAGCTCCTATCCATCGCTTCAAAACGTTTCCAATTACTTCTTCATTTTCATAGACATGAGCAGTACCAATGTGCCTATAACCAGCTTCAAGTGCCGTTTCAATAGCTGTTTCTAATTCTTTATCAGTCACCTATGGAAAGAAAGTGAATTAATTTAATTTGTTGTGTACTGGAAAAATAATTTACAAACATTTAAATATTTTTTGGCCTGCAAGATCTCCCGACTTAACCCCTATGGATTATTTTTTATGAGGGTACTTAGGACAGAAAGTCTATCAGCACAAGCCGTTTCAAAATGTTAATCATTTGGAGAGGACTATTTCGGAAGGAACTAGAAAATTACTCCAAATATAATAGTGAATTTATTAAGGAACTTTCGCAAAACAACAATTAAATGTTTCGAAACAGAAGGTAGCTATGTCGAGACGGTAGTGGAATGACTTAAAACTAAAGTAAATAATTCTACATAGTTACACAAATTATTAACTTTTTGTCTTTTCCTATTAGCAAAATAAATAATTATGGATTAATTATGTATGTAAATTATGCCATGGTTATGAAAACATTACCAGACATTACCAGAAAAGTTATCATATTTTCAATAAACCAGAGATAAATCTATATTTTTAAAACTAGCAATAATAAAATTTTATTATTGCTTCCTAAAAAAAATATTTTTAAGAAAGCTGAATCATGACCCCAAAAAATTCCATTTCTGATTATTTTATTTTAGGTTTAAGGTCACACGGAACTTTTTATGAAGAATAACCTTTTTTTATAAAATTAATAATAATAAAGTTTCCCATATGATTCTGACCTAATAGAGACACTATATAATATTCGATGTTTTCATTTATTTATGTCAATTTTTTGATTTCCACATTACTCTAAAATAGACAGACGTGCCTGCTTAAGTTGGTTATCTATTTCAATGGAAAAAATATTCGAAAATATTTATACAACGTGCGCTAGTGTTATGAAATTACTTCTTTATGACCTTAAAATTTTTCACTATTTTTTACGTTTTTATTTATAAGATAAAAACAGGTGTTTACAAAATATTGAAAATTGCTATTTCAGCAATTTTGACTTGAAAATTGTATACCTCATTTAACTTCGTTTAAATGACGTTTCTAGTGCGGTTTGTGAATTTGAAATCTTTTTCCCCAAAGAAAATGGCACAAAATATCCATGAAAGGAGAAATCTGTCGCTGGAAGAACGTGTAACTGCTGTGGCACTTACGGAAGTAGGCTTGCCAGAAGTTCATATTGTATTACGTTTTGGAGTGGCACAATCCATGGTTTCCAGAGTACTTGCTCAGTTTCGGGATGCTGGTAATAATCGAAAAAGATCTAGACAAGAACGACAAAGACTGACAACGAATAAGGAAGATCAATTTTTGCGACTGAAAACTTTAAGAAGTCGTTTCATTACCAGCACTGCGCTGCAGCAGGAGTTTCCTCATTAATATGACTTTCATACCAGTCAAGATAATATGAGAAGAAGGAATGGTACTCCTTATAGGGCTGCAAGCGGTCCTCTATTAACCGTAAAACATTGAAGATAGCGTTTTGTATTTGCTCGAGCGGATGAGTCTCGATTTTACCTTTTTAGTGATGATCTTCACAGGAGGGGATATCGTCGTTCTGGAGAGCGACATGCCCAGTGCAATATTTTCGGCACTGTGAGCTATGGAAGTGGATCTGTTAGGATGTGGAGAGACAATAGTTTGGAAGGTCGCACGAAGTTAATTGTGTTCCAGACCGGATGTTTGACCGATACATAACAGACCTTTTAGAACCCCTTGTAGTGCCATTATTGGTGAGGAATTTTTATTGATGCACGATAATGCACGTTCACACGTGGCGCGAGTAGTACAACATTACCTCCAAGATGTAGAAATTCTAACGTTGCCTTGGCCAGCAAAAAACCCTGATCTGAACCCCATCGAAAATTTATGGGATAACACGAGTCGACAAGTTAGAGCCTTGCAGGTTCGCTCTAGAGACTTAAATGAGCTGTCATTCAGGATCGCGAAAATATGCGGTGAAATTAATCAAGTTGATATTAGAAACTTGAAATATGACAAGGAGGCTTGAAGCAATAATCAGATCAAGAGAGGGCAATACACGTTATTTAATATTCATTTGCTTGTACAAATTAAGGAACAAAAATTATTAAATTTTTTGGTACTTATTTAATCATACCCCTTATTGATTCCCTAAGTTAGATTTATTGAAAATCATGGTCATACTTCGTTAGCAAATGTAAAACCTTTAAAATCATAAAACCGGAAATGAATTAAATTTAAAATATGCGTTAATTTTGTAGCGCAGCTTTTTTATGTTAATATTATGCAACTGTAACTTTGATGTAAAAAAGTGAAAGTTACAGTGATATTTTTCTAAAACCACACACACAATGATACTCTTTTAGTTTTCAGCTCTTACCTATATTTTTTTATCCACCTCAAAAAGCAATTTTATCAGATCCAGCTTTTTGTAAAAACCGTATCTTTTAAATTTATTTCATTTCACTCACCTGCCAAGTACCATAACTCAGAATTGGCATATGAAACACATTGCCCTTTCCATTAATTTGATTTATATCTAACGTTGGAACTTTAGCAGTCATCGTTGAAATAATATGACTTAACAATTTTATAATATATTAATATAACACAAATTTTGTGTAGGTTTTCTTACAAGCATATAAGAATGTAGCAAGAACAATATATACAAAAGCCAATGAAGCGCGCGCACGTATGTTCTGTAGGCTGTTTCGATACTGTTAGCTAGAAGATAACTAATCTAATACATTTTGTATTTCATTTTAAAGAACAAGAAGTGATTCTTATTTTTGGGGGAAAACATATTGCCATGTGTTTCTAAAAATCGTAAATCTGTCCCAATTTCGTTGATTAAATGATATAAAATAACATCATTTATTTTAAATAGATACAAAAAATAGATCAAATAGAAAAAAAAAAGATCAAATAGAATCAAATAGATACATTCATAAAAACTATCTATTTCAGACGTTTTTCCTTAGAAATTTAATTTTTTCCTTCCGTTGCATTGCCGTCAACATTGCCAAAGTTTTCATATGTTCTTAAATTTTCAGTAATTTTTCATTAGGTTTCCGTATTTCCATATTTCTGCCATCCCTTCCCGGCCTGTCTAACTTTAGGGCATAATTTTTGAGACTTTTTCACAGTAAACGATGAAAAAAACTGCTAACTTTTGAATTTTAGGTAAGTTGGCTTACATCGTCGTGTATCGACGTTAGGAATCTGTGATATCATTTGTACCGTGTATATAAAAATTAAAAAAAAAACACTGCATGGTTTTATACCAATGATATTTAACAGGGGCCATATGCCTAGTTCCAAAATACAAAAATTAAAATTCTATTAGATTAACGTCTGGGAAGTCATTGTCCTTCAAGATAAGGTTATCAGGATGAAACAATAAGTTGGTAAATATTATTATGTTATAAAGTTAGGAGACAAAACACTTAAAAATTCTTAATTATCAAGTATAGGTTATCACTGAAAACAAAAAATATCTTTTTGAAAAAAATAATCTACTTACAAATAAAGGTCTCAAGGAAAAAGTGCAAGATAGTCACCTGGCCGCGCTTAAGTTTAGGATTTTAGTTTTCAAAGAAATATACCACTTCTGAGGATCAAGATTATCATCAAAGTTATATTGGTGAAGATTAACGCTTACCGGGCTAATCGAGTTTAAATTTATTTATACAGGGTGTCCAGGAATAACTTTGAAATATTTTGGAAGGTGATTCTAGAGATTAAAATACTAAAAAAAGTTCTTATAAATATACCCCAAAAATCGTTTTTTGAGGGAGCTAGAACCCCTTACAAGGGGAAACCTGAAGGTGTTTTTTTCGCAATATTTTCGAAACAGTTTTCATGGTTGCATTCGGTATATTTTAATAAATTGGAATAGAAAAACTTCTTTTGTGTTAATAATTACATATTTTAGTCAAGAGGGTCACGTGTAGAGCGTCTCCTACGTAAATGTTGCCTTAACTTTTTTTGTTTATAACATTTTTGAATTTTTAAAATCAAATTGCTGAATGGCACATATTTTTAAGTGGGACAGTTTCTCTCATTTCATCTCATTAGGATAGATCGTTTTTTAGAAAAATGAGTTTTTATAAATTGATGGACGATTACATGGACATCGAAATGCATTTTAATAAACATAGTAAGCATCTTTGTAATATATAGAAATATTTTTTTATTAGCCAGCAATAACAAGACTAATATTATTAACGATTTATCACTTATTCACAACAAATGTTGAGAATGGCCTCCATTCGTCTCAATGCATCCTCTAATTCTTTTCTTCATAGCCCTTCATCTTACCCTGCCAAAAACACCAGGTCTATTTCTGATATAATAAGCAGCAAATGCACGCTGTTACAAGTCCTCTATAGTGCCAATTGGGACAGCATAGCCCAATTCCTTCAGGTAATCCCACAGAAAATAATCCAACGGATTTAAATCTGAGGAACGTGGTGGCCAACGCATTGCAAGAAACAAAGATAAAGCTATATTTATTGGTTGACAACAATTCATTCTCATTTGTGAAGTCAATCTGCTTTGATAAGAAGCGGACTTTATGTCATTCAATTGCATTCGATTAATGGTACGCCACAGAAAAGTTTGACCACATCAAAGTAAGGCTGAGCAATGAAAAAGTATTACCATGTAAATTAAAAAAATAGTTTATTGATTGTAATCGGGTAGGTTGTAAATAGTAATGTGTGACGAAAACATAATAATTCAACTTAACATCTCAAAAACTCTGAAATAAATCCTTAAAAAAATGTTAAAGTCTAACACCCTGTATGTTAATTGCGTAGCGTTTTTGAAATTTAATTTACATGGCAACGAGTAGTATTTTTCGACGTAAAATGCGCCATCAAAATTCTTCTCCAAAAATTGGACCACCCTGTATAAGTTTGGAATTATTTTTCCCATAAAGATAACACGTTTCTCAATAATGAACGGAAAAAAAAGATTTCATCATGGAAAATCTCGTGAAAACACAAAGGAGATTTTGTAAGTAGGTGTGCTTCCAGCCCATTACCAAAAACACAGCCGGTTATTAAAAACATTTAAAACCCAAAAAGTATCGTATTTCCCACAAGTGTTTTTGTTCTTAGGTAAGCAGGTGATCAATTTAGCGTTATTCTATTTAAAAGATAAATTCTCTAATCCGTGAAAGGGTTCAAGTCTACTGTAGAGAAAAGGGTAATTTAATACCGTTGGCTCCTGTCTGGTTCTCCCGCTTGGCTGATCTGATTTATATACTTTTTTCTTCCTTGATGCTTCCGAATTATGTTTATTTTGATACACCTACAGGGTGATCTATTGGCCTAGAGATCAACTTTAGTAGGTGGAGGGCGATTTCTAGGAAGAAGACTTAATAGAAAAATGATTTTTTTTTTCAAGTTACAAGGTGTTAAAGTTTCAGAAATATTTTTGAGATATTTTATGATTGAATTACGCATACAACTGATTAATAAGAACTTCTCAATAGATGGCTCGATACCAACCAGCAATATTTACTAACATCTCCCCTCAATAATGTTATCGGCGGCAGAGATTTCGTTGGCTTAAGAAGTGACGTCATGAAAACCTCAAAAATCAAATGCAATTTTACTTTTTTACTAAACCTGGTATATTGTTATCCTGACTATTGTTCAGATTCATATCCTTCCGATAATACCTAAGATTGTCTGAACTTAATTTAGGTATAAAATTTTGTTTTGACCTGAAGTGGACAAGGAAATATGCGGTTTTGTGGCCTGTGAAAAAACATGTTTTTGTTTATTTTGACCACGACTTCACTTGATGAAAGCAAAAAGGGTTCAGTAGAACATCGAGGGTTTTGGAGTCATATTCGAATATAAGAACAAATGATCAGTTGGACTTCATTTTCACTGATCTTTAGGTAGATTTTACGATGCAACTGTTCTTCGAATAAAAGTATTCTAACCCTGATCAAATTTACGATGTCTGCGTATGAAGCTTAACCATAGGGATCTCGGTAACCATAAAAGATGCGAAAAACAACTGAAATTTTTGTAACAAGTTTTTATTTTTTCCTTAGCTTATTAGGCGAAACAATTAACAATGATTGACACTTTTTCGCCGCAACTTTGTTTTTTCTACAACATCGTGACATATTTGAAACCCGACGTTTCGATTTTCCACAACCATCATCAACTTTGTTTTTCTCTTATGTGCGCCAGCTTGGATTTTCCTATTCTTAAATTCAGTTTTTTCTGACTTTAGTTAAAGTCCAGTTTTACGGTTTAATGGAAATATCAAAAATCCCGTTTTTATACTTTCGTGCGTTTGTTTAATGAAGACTTTTAATGTTTTATGAAGCATTTCGACTAAATATCGTTTAACATCACCTACAATTATAAAATTAGTATAAATTTATTAACAAAATGCTCTTTTTAAATGAAAAAAAAAACGTGGCATGCTGGAAACTTAATGCTCTTCGCATCAAAATATACAAGTTACTTTGGAAACATATCTACAGTGATATCCAGAAATACAATAACCATCTATCCAAGAAAGAAGAAAGTTGTTGATCGTTGTTGAAAATTGAGACGTCGAATTTCAAATATGATATTGTTATGTTGTAGAAGAAAAATGTTACAATTATAATATTTTTACACCCATATTTTACCCATATTTAATCTATATTTTACCCATATTTTATTATATACAGGGTGTCCCAGATAAGGATGAACAGCATGGGGATCTCGGAAACGGTAATAGATACAAAATGGTTTAAATTGGGAAAAAGTTAGGCAATTTAAAGCAAATTAATAATCTGTTTTTATATCGACGAAATTCCGAATGGTTACGAAGATATCCGGAAAAAAACGAATTTGGCGGTTTTCGTTTTTTGCAAATAACTCTTATACGGTTATAGTTAGAGGAATAAAAGTTTTACATTATTAAAGCACTTTTTTGAGAACTGTTTAGCAGTGTTGCCAGTTTTCTTGTTACATCCTTACTTTCAGAGAAAAATGAGTAAACTTTTGATTTTCATATGGGCGTGATATCAATTATTTATATTTTCAAAATCATCATAAAATTCCGTTTTCAGCCATGCATTACATTTAATATTTTTCTCAGAAACTCTATGAGTTATAGCCATTAAAGCATTTTTTGATAAGTAGGCCATGATTTTGACTTATAGTAATGGTGCACATTAAATAAATGAATGCTGTGGAAACGTCAACATTATTTAAAAGTTGTAAAACCTTAAATTTGTTTGACGTGTGCATAATAATGTCTCAAAATTGCTTTTCTAATGAAGAGAAATTTGACATGTTGTCGTGTTACATATTTTGTCACAGAAATTGTGTAGATGCTGAAGATATGTATAATATTATATATATGTATAATATATAAGTCAAAATCATGGCCTACTTATCAAAAAATGCTTTAATGGCTATAACTCATAGAGTTTCTGAGAAAAATATTAAATGTAATGCATGGCTGAAAAGGGAATTTTATGACGATTTTGAAAATATAAATAATTGATATCACGCCCATATGAAAATCAAAAGTTTACTCATTTTTCTCCGAAAGTAAGGATGTAACAAGAAAACTGGCAACACTGCTAAACAGTTCTCAAAAAAGTGCTTTAATAATGTAAAACTTTTATTCCTCTAACTATAACCGTATAAGAGTTATTTGCAAAAAACGAAAACCGCCAAATTCGTTTTTTTCCGGATATCTTCGTAACCATTCGGAATTTCGTCGATATAAAAACAGATTATTAATTTGCTTTAAATTGCCCAACTTTTTCCCAATTTAAACCATTTTGTATCTATTACCGTTTCCAAGATCCCCATGCTGTTCATCCTTATCTGGGACACCCTGTATATATAATATTTTAAGCACCCATTTACCACCCCAATTTTTGTGATACGCAACCGACCGTTCATTTCAGGAAACTTGAATTCCTCATTAAAATTGAAATTAGTCAAATGAATGGAAAAACATTGTGTTTACCAGCTATTTTCTCAAACTGGTTAAAAGCGATTATAAATACTAAAGAAATGCAAGAGCTGAACAATGTACATACTATACTGTTTGTATACTCAATTGAACTAAATACTAAATTTAACACGAATTTCAAATTTCATGAAACGATCGGCTAACGTTGTACCACACAGATTGGGGAGAGGTTTACCCTAAAAAATAATCACCCTCTGGATTATCGGTATAATTTAAAAACTGTAATTAAGTACGCTTTAAAGCTAGGTATATGCTCAAAATTGAACTTCACAAGTGAAGTCACAAAGTGTGTGAAGCCACAAAATTGATGAAAAAATACTTTTTTGTCTTCTGACGTTTTGATGTTGATACTGTACCTACATATACCCCCAAAACTTGGCCTGAAACTTGTGCAGGAAACTGTACTTAATTATTATTGCGATTAGCAGGCTCATCATCTTGACTATAGGGGCTCAAGGGCAAATCGTACATAATTGGAAAGGTTCCCTCAGTTTGATTAATAGCGAAATATTCTAAATTAAAAAATTTCGGCAAGAACATCCTACTTCATAGGATATAGCATTGTAATCTTTTATTGTAAAGTGTCTCATTCCCCATGCACCTGGTCCCAAGTTTGCACTTGTTAATAGATAATATCCTATTTTATCAAGTTCTGGAGAAATCCTGCAATATGTTTTAATGTGTGGCATAGCTCTGGTCCTGTGTTTCTGATCAGCTTTCCAGTGGCTTAAATAGATTTATGAATAAATTAATAACAATCTTTACGAAGCAAAAGAGGAGCAATATATTAATGTATTATACACTGTGCTTCTAAAGTCCCTTCCGCCTCTTCTAACTTCTACACGAATTCATATTCAGTTTTCAAGGAAAATAAATCCTTAATCTGGATGCAGATGATAAAGTGATATGACTTAAATAAATTATTTCGTACCTGAAGATTTCAAAATCTATCAGGTTTGCCTGTCGGCAGTGGTTTCCTTACTCAGAACCTATGGTGTATCACAGCCAAAACCGCACACCTTAGAATTTCATGTTATAATGTTATTTTTCCAGTGAAATTGAAAAGTCACCAAAAAACCTTTGGAGGCAAGAATCAATGTTTATTAATTATTATTATCACAAAAGTTAAAACGATTTTATTTCTAATTAATAAAAAATGGCAGCTGATTGAACAGAAAACGAAAAAAATTCAGGTAGCAACCAAAACCATACGACCGAAAGGGTTGCCTAACTTGGAATAGTCGTGTCGTTCGGGGAAGTCCCTATTTCAGCTGTATGTGCATATACTTATTATTTGTCAATTTATTTGAAGCTGGGTCTCAGAAAGTTTAAGTGATTTGTAAAAGGTCGTTTGAAAAAATTAAGCAAATAACTATCGAACAGAAAAAATTTATCATTCAACACTTCCAGGAGGGAAAAAGGTGAAGAAAAATAGAAAAAATGTTCAAAAGACAGCATTCTACTATTCAAGATGATGTTAAAACTTATAACCAAGAATATAGCATGAGAATGAAACACTTTACAGAAAAAGCTTTGGTGATTAAGCACGTTCATGTAGCAAATACTTACAACAAGTATTGTTTGAACCACATTGGAGGATTGTTTTCAACGTAAAATAGACCTCCAGCACCGTTTCGTCCGCAAATACCATGTTCAACATTTCTTTCACTAGGGAAGATACACTTAATGTTAAGAGAGCCACGTGATGTCTGTCCTTCTGGTTCGTTTTGAGAAGTCATACTCCTAAGGAAACAACTTTCCATCCAACCAGATAAACCTGTCCCTATAGCCCCTTAAATATGACACAACTTGTGTTCAATTAAAAACATCCCTTAGAGATCATTCTAATATAAGTTCAAATTCATTGTTTCAAATCTTACTTCCAGTTTTTCACAATCTACTATCACGACGTCTAAAAATCTTTTTTAACTGAACGCGTCTATAAGTAATAAACTAATAATTCAAACATGCGCTATGAGCATTGTAATGTAATGTATTTCTCTATTTTTTCTTCAAACGAGCCATAGCCAAAATTACCTATCAAGAGCTGTGGCAGGAACGTTTAATTAAATAGATTTAAGAAGCAGATCGGTAACGAAATTGCAGATCGATCGTTTTCTTTCCTGGTCGAATCGGAAAACCTTTTCCAGACTTCCAATTCTGAGTTTTTCGCCGTGTTTGGTTCTTCAGCAGCACCTTAATCTTAACCTTAAAGTTTTTAATCGTATTGGAAATTTCTTAATGCCGTTATCGCAGAAAGAAGCGAGGCATGTTTGCATCTAATTACGCATGAAGCCCTCGACAAGTGCATCGTTGTCGAATTTTTTTCCTCTCAGTGCCTCTTTCAACGGACCAAACATCTGATAATCACTCGAGGATAAATCCGGAATGTAGAGAGGGTGTTCCAACGTTGGCCAGTGAATTTAACAATCTTTTTTCTATTTTTATACTTTTCATGCCTGTATTCTTTCGTATCTATAACGGTTTCTAGCGATTTGAGAAAGTAGCAGGCAATGAATGATATTATTTTCGTATTTACTTAACCCAAGTTTATGCCTTTAAAATGTAGGTTTCCAAGTATTTTAGCGTAATAATCCGAACAAATAATTTGAAATCTATTCTAAATACGAGAAAACTGCAAAACATAGTTAACAGCTAGTAATACTGTGTAAACATTTTGGATGGTAAAATGGGGTCTGATCACCGAATCGTACTAACCATTTGTTTGTAAAAGTTGATTGTATAGATTACAAAGATTGTTTAAAATTTTAATTAAAATCCAAAAAATTGGAGTAAAATCTTAAAAATTTCTAACATTTCTGACCCTATATTTCTATATACTATAACTTATTTATTATTATTATTATATTAGTATTATTTCATAGTATTATTTTTCGATGTAGAAAAAGTGTTAAAAGTTTCGTCTTTGCCATATCGGATATTCCGGATACTTTATACACATATTTAACATTGCGTGTTCTTATAGGGATGTATTTAAATTTAGTACTTGAAGTTTCACTTACCAACACTCGAAGTTTGAGTTATTATTTCCCAAGGAACACCATTTTCCGATGAGGGAATATTACAATGCTGGCTCAGCATTTTCTCCATTCCTCCTAAATGGGTCCCGTTTGAGTACCTTTCATGCTGTCCAAGAGCAGAATATATAAAGGCAACCCTGCAATAATATTATTACGTATTTGTTATTGCAACTTATTAAAACATTTTCAAAATTAAAAATTGTCCAATGGATTTTCGGTCTTCTTTTATGAGACCCGTTAACCTATTAACTGACCTTATCAACATAAATTGTTACACTAGCAAAATATTTTCAAAAATTAGACGTCAATGTTATTCTTGTCTTGTAGGAAAATTTACATAAAACTATGCCTTTTATTTTCTACGAGCGGGCGGTAAAGTAGCTTTACCGCACTACTTTGAGGGCAATCACCAAAACAAATTGACATGTGTCAGTGCCAACAATTTGTCTTTGAGACAAGGTCAAACGGCAATGCCCGAATGGCATGCGTGCGGTAACAGTACATTGAGACGCGAGTTTCATAAAGTCTCCTGTTGGCGCACGAAACCAATTTACAAAACAGTAAATAAAATAATGAATTAGCTATAGTGAGCCGGCCATTGACTTCCACTAGTTAAGTTAAAACATATTAAGCTATATTTGTTTAGCCTTGTAAAATTTACTGAGACCGTTTTACCTTTTAAGGTGTTATTTACTTGTCACATAATTTTACACACGTAGCGTTCTTTAAATTAATGAAAATAGATTTTGCAAAATAGTATATAAAACAATTAAATTATACCCGAAAGTGGCAATAATACAGCTGTCAATTTAAAAATGAACCAAATTAAAAAAATGTTATAATTATTTTCTGCCTAATATGACGATAATTGTAAAATCATTGCTTGAAAAAAACTTTTTAATCAATTTCAACAAAGAATTTAGTTTAAAATTTAAAAACGGTATGAAAACTAAAGCGTTGTTTTGAAAATATTCAAGAAAAATTACGTTTTCAGTATTGTTTCTTTTTCGGCAAATTTTTGACTTTAATGTTTTGTCGATAGTTTTGTATTTAACAGTTTTATAATTAATTTAATTAATTTTTCTTCAGTTTCCATAGAAATAACGGAGATCTTTGAGAAGGTACCAAAAATTTGAATAGATGGATAAATACTACGTGATGCAACAAAGAGTTCAGTCCTACTTGGAACACTCTGTATATTATAGATCTCGGCAACTATTACTAACCTTACTTCCGAAAAGTCTGCGTTTTCGACATACTTAATCCATGACGTCAGTTCTTCTAGTGCAGCTGGTTCTATTATTGAAGTTCTATATGACTTCAGATATTGAAGAAGGTCTGATTTAAATCCTGTGACTGACTCCCCAGGAATGTTTGCGTTATTTTCATCGTGGATTTTCGGTCTCTTTAGCGGATTTTCAGTTTCGAATTTGTTATTCATCGGAAGTTTTGGGAGCCTGGGACTAATCCACAAACTACAAAAGGTTCAAATTTAATTAAACATTAGATATGATGATTATCT
Source organism: Euwallacea similis (assembly GCF_039881205.1). NCBI lineage: Eukaryota > Metazoa > Arthropoda > Insecta > Coleoptera > Curculionidae > Euwallacea > Euwallacea similis. Next base: position 2,446,221 of record NC_089630.1, read on the forward strand.
TGTATTTGAATGGTATGCAAAGTGTTCTGTGAAGAATGAGCCAAAAAGGAATTTTATAATCTAGACATTAAAATAATGAGATTTAACCCAACTTGCCTTATGAAAATATTATTCGTTTAGGGTATACAAGGGGTTAAAGTTAATTTTTATATTTGAACATCTTTAAATAAATCGAGTAGTTTTAGAGATATCTTGTCCAAAATTTGTGTCTATGTTTTTTTAAAAGAACGGTAAAAAGAATATTTCATAAGATTTGAGTTTCGAAAAAGAGGGCGCTAGTTACAGCCTATAGGGTGCACATTTATGCCCTCATTTTTTTTTCAAATGCAATAATTGTAATTTTAAGCAGTATTATTGATACATCTACTATTTCTAAAGATAAAAGGTATTCATTTATTTCACTAATTCAAGCCACTTTAGAAATATGAGAAATTTAAATGTCCATAACGTGTCTAATGACATTTTATTAATACACACGTAAGTAGGCTTTGCGGAATTGTTGAAAACAATTGAAAAGATGTCATGTTGTCAATCAACTGCAAATAGAGTAAGTGTGTCGCTGGTTTAAGAGATACATCATGTTGAAAGTTTAAATTTTATTCTGAAATTTGTCAATAATTAACAAAATTTTCATACTATAAATCTGAAAATTGGTAGTTTTATGTTTTTTTGCAGTGAAAATTACGAATTTTAAGCTTATTTTGGCATTGCTCATGAAGGTATTATTTAAGTAATTTAAAATATATTTTTTTATCTGTTGAGCCATGCTTAAAACGAGTCGAAAATTTAAAAAAACGCACAATTCTACAGAGAAAATATATTCTTGTTTAGATCATCTAAATCTATCAGTTTTTAAGTTATTTGTATTTAAAAGGTTCAATGTATTTACATATATTCCTGTTTTGATACCCATTTCATTCCGGATACTTACCCTTGATTGCTCTTATTCCACTCCTTCCGGTTTAGATTTGCAGTTGAGACCACCACTCGTAACGACTCGTCATCATAAACGAATATTCCTAATTTTCTAAAAAAAATAGATAATAGTATATTATTATTTAAACGTTTTTTTTTATGAGGACCATTATTTGTGCAGGGAGATGTTGGTGTCTCAAATTGACTCAAGTCTCATGAATGAATAATAGTTATAATTTTACTTTGTTTGATTATTTTCAACAACCATCACTTTATATCAAAATTATAAGAACTGTTTCAAAATAAAAATGAAACTTTAAATTAAAAAAAAGGTTTGATACCGATTTTTTTTTTCAAAAACCAATTGAGACAGTTTCTTGAAGAAAACTTGAAATATTTTGATAGTACCGAACGCATTCCGATATCAATAACGGGAAAATCACATTGCTTTAAAGGCATATTTCCGCAATTTTCCAAATTTTTATGTTATGTTCCATATGCGACCTGCGGGACTACTTCCCGTACTGGAAAATAGCCAAAGATTTATCCATTCCAATATAATTTTCAATTCCTTGCGTCTGAAGCAGCGGACCTTTTTCCTAACGAAGGAAGCCGTGCAAGACCAAAAATTCGCCAAATTTGGAAATTTTTCATAATTTCGCTATTTGAACGATTTCAACACTACAGTAATATGAAGCTCCCGATGTGTCATGATTATCTGAAATTCATCGCGATTAATCGTTATTTATCATTTGTTTCGTTCCACAATCGAATTAAGTTGACTTTTTCAAACTTTCCTACAACATTGCTCCAGTGTTCCTGATCTGTTCGGCTTCGTACAACTTCTTGAGAAACCTCAAAATTTCTGTTTCACATGAACCCCTGCGATATTTCGCAAATCATACAGGAAAGAAATTACGCCCCATCGAGTGGTAAAATGGCGACTATTTTCGGCCAATTTCTATGACCATGCTCAAACAAGAGGAAATTATAACCAACTGTAATAACGATGGTTAACAACTGAGTCATTTTTGATTCATTTAAGTAACATTATAGTAAAAATAGCCCCAAGCAATCTCCTAGCGAAACAGATGTATGCGTAGTACAGTCAGTGGATGATCAATACATACAGTACATTGGACAGAGGTTTTGTCTAGTAGGCGGAGCACTTTTATAACCGTTGCACCAATCAGGAGCGTTGCTTCTCACGCAAATATCATTGTTTTGCCGGGCTACATTGCATGGCTAGCTGAGTTTTAAAGCTATTGGACGTAGTATTATACAGGGTGTTAATTTGAAAAATATATAAATTATATGTATATTTTTATAAACATAAGTCCGGTAATGGTTTGTTTTCAAGATACAACGTGTTAATTTTTTTTTTCGTTACATATTAAAAAAAATCCTAAATAAGAAGACACAAACTATTGTAATATGATGTTAAAACTTGATGGCAATTTTTAATCTAGTACAAAGAAATCTTTTAAGCTAGAAATTGTTTATCCCCTTTTACTAGTAGCTTTCACAGCGGTAAAGCCAGAAATTTAAGAAAAATCAAATAATAAAAATATTATTAAAACTACACTTAAACAAATAAATAATACAATGCTATAAATAGCAATAATAACTATAAATAACACTGCCAAATTTCAACAAAATTGACTAAAGGATTGTTAAGATTTTTATGAAAAAACATTAAAAAAAATTGACACCCTATGCTAAACACTCAGGCACTTAGCCATGAATACAGAATAATTCATAATTCTATTAATATTTAAGATGAATATGACATTATTTTATACTAAAATGAAGAAAATTTTCGTCCTCCGTTATAAAGAATAAGTAATCCTATTTGAAAAAATCAAGAAAATTGCAGGCGAAAAGGTGAAAATTAAAGTTGTTATTGTAAACAACCTGTATGTAGTTTTGGCTAAATGAATATTCGTGCCTATTAAGGTGATCTTACTTGAAAAGTCCTAAGTTTTACAGTCCTAAAATTATCAAAACATAACTTAAGCTAACTGCGATATTAATTTTTTATGAGGCGCAGTAAATGTTTAAAATTTCTTTTAAAACGTCATTGCTTCGACTCATTACATCCCAGGGTAAAAAAAAATCTAAAAACTAATACAGGCTTAAAAGAGGATTTAATCACGTGAAAAAAAATGTAAGTGGTCTCATTAAAAAAAAGTGATACTTTATAACGCCTTGCTTTTTTGGGACACCCTGCAGAGTTGTTAATAATTTTTAAATTAAGCCTCATATTCATCTCAATAATTGTTTTTTTTATGAAATCGCGAATAAACTAATAGGAGTTCAAGGGGCTGTATAAAATGGACGCCCTGTCAAAAAAAATTTAGAGAATGTCCCATTTAAATTTAAAATTTGCTATAATTTTCTCTTTATCTAAAAAAACCATAAAATTGCGTGATACTTGCATTAATGCAACCTAAACTACACTTAACTCATCAATTTTATCGTAATCGACGCAAACGACTTTGGCTACTGTGACAAGTTCGCATTAAGTAAGTATGGCATAAGTACGGCTAATTACTTACGAATGATGTTTATGAAATTCAGTTGTGGTTGGGATTTGTAACAATTTTACGTCAGGATATCTTGCCTCATTCAATTGTGACCTTATTTTCTGTGTCAGAATAGTTATTTGAGGGAACCTAGAACAAAAATTAATTAAGGTGTGTCCGTCATATTCCAATTCCTAAGCACAACCCCAGCCATTTTGGCTTGTGAAATGAAACTCTGCATTGAACCTTCTTACTCCATATTTCGCGTTTGTCCGGGGAAGCCTTTAAACCAATTGTATCATGCAATATATCATACCATGTTTGAAAATAAAACCTATTTGTCGTCTATACTTACGATAAGCCCATTTGCTCGTATTGAGAAGTAAGCCATTCCACGTCTACCACGTAAGCTGTTAAAAAGGAACATTTTACGACCCCCAAGCTTGGGCAAAGAAGATCTACAATCCAATATTTAGACTTATTACAATCTTTTTGTACCATACATAGCAAATATATCAGACTAAGTTAAATGATTAGGAAATGAATTCAATGCTTAAGCAACAAAGTTGATGATGGCTGTAGAGAATAGAAACCTCGGATTTCAAATATGGTAATCATTTTCAGTTACCTCGTCCGATAAGCTAAAAAAGGAAAATGTTTTTACAAAAGTTCAGTTTTCTTAATGTTCTGGAGGTCATTGGAATTTTCGAAATTTTGAAACGGTATATTCTTGAATTTAAAATTGTTTGTCTCAATTTAACCTACCTCATATCTTTTATGATTTATTGGGAAGAACACAAAGCGAATGGGTTTTACATACTAAGCTATAGTGCAATAATTATTGATTCTTATTTGGTTATCTCTCGTTTTTCCCAAATGAGTACTTTCCTATCGTCGCTGATAGTGCAAAACGTGGCATATAAAATATTTTTACCGATTTAGCCGCACCTTGGTCTCATCTAACGTATTTATTGTATGCTAAAGTAATCTCTCACTAACAAGTATTTTTAAGTACTGCAATAAAGGCGATAGTAACTAAAATAAAATAACAAATAAAATTTAAATGAATGATCAGCAACTACATATCTGCATATAGGAATTAGATAATTTACTTTCTTTTTAACATATTTGTTTTTTTCCATTATTTTGTTGTTAATTATATTGTAAAGCATATGTTGTAGGCATCATAAAATCATGTTCCAAAATAAAATGTCAAACAAATTTTCTTGTTAAAGCACGCATAAATTAACTACCAGATACAAATAACATAAGTTAAACATTAATATCTTTTTTAGTATTTTATTTCTAATTAGTTTTGCTGCCTCACCCCTCATTTCGTACTTTACGTGCTATTTTTCAATGTACTTTTGTGCTCGTCATATTCTCCCACTGTCGTTATTTGTTGTTCATACAGGGAAAACAAATACCTATTAATTTACACGACACAGTCTGATTTTTTATACAGAGTGTCAATTTAGAAACTTCCCACCTTTTTTATCTCGAAACGGAATAGATATTTAACAAATTGCGGCAACACGTCGATTTTGTTATCAAGAGGGAACAATTTTTATGTAGAATTTACTGCGCTTCTTTAATTCCTTTACCTCTTAGAGTCACCCTCTCAAATAACTTTAATGGTAGAAAAGGACCAAGAGAATGGCCTGCAAGATCACCAGACTTAACGCCGTTAGATTATTTTTTATAAAGACATATACGTAAAGTTGGTTGTGTACAAAACCCAGCCGGATATATTGACGATTTAAAAAGAAGAATCACAGTGGAAAGCAGGGCCATTCCAGAAGCGGTATTTGAAAATGTTAGAGGAGGGTTTCAAAATAAGCTTTACTATTGTTTGACAAATAATGAAGGTCATTTCGAACATCTAATAAATTAAAAGTGTTAAAAATAGGAATTCCAACTTTAAATATATTTTTTTAAAGACCAATAACGAGAAAAATTATTTGTTTTATAATTTAAAACGGCTATACACAAATTTATTACAACAATTTCCTAATCGTAAGGCATGTTTGAATAAAAAAATCCAACTTAATAGTCCAACAGTCAAATATAACAAATGAGGTACCAAAATGTAGAGAATGAAAAGTCCTTTAAAATGATGTATCACTTTTCACTTATCATCCTTTACCATTTAGGATATTTGAAAGATTGGCTCTGGGGGATAGAGGGTTGAAAGAGGCGCAGTGAATTCTATAAAAAAATCGTTCCTTCTCGATAACAAAATCGACGGGTTCCGGTGATTTTTAAAAAACTTATCCTACTTCGAAATAATAGGGGTGTGAAGTTTACAAATTGATACCCTGTATAAGTTCGTACGGCATAAACATGTTAAATAGTAATGAAATAGTAAAAGCTCCACATTTTGAATAATACCCCCTACCTTTGAATCTTATGGCATTGACCTGGTTAACAGTTTCAGGAATTTTTTCAATGATATTAAAGAACAGATTGTACGGTTTGGTTTTTTCAAATTTTTCAAGTGTTGTTATTGCAGCCATCCTGAATACGGCTTAGAACTTCCAAAAAGTTCACAAAATTAATAAAGAAATAAAAGTGAAAATATAATATAGTGATTAAACTTAGCACTACACGAATATATAAAATGTATACTTACTTATATACTGTTTCTATATACGAAAAAGTCGAGATAATGATTATTTCTAATATTATTAAACGATAAATTCATCACTTGATAAATTATTACAAAGATTAAATAGAATGCAACATAAAAATGAGATATCACGCTAATTACTAATATACAGGGTGTCCCAGATAAGGATGAACAGCATGGGGATCTTGGAAACGGTAATAGATACAAAATGGTTTAAATTGGGAAAAAGTTGGGCAATTTAAAGCAAATTAATAATCTGTTTTTATATCGACGAAATTCCGAATGGTTACGAAGATATCCGGAAAAAAACGAATTTGGCGGTTTTCGTTTTTTGCAAATAACTCTTATACGGTTATAGTTAGAGGAATAAAAGTTTTACATTATTAAAGCACTTTTTTGAGAACTGTTTAGCAGTGTTGCCAGTTTTCTTGTTACATCCTTACTTTCGGAGAAAAATGAGTAAACTTTTGATTTTCATATGGGCGTGATATCAATTATTTATATTTTCAAAATCGTCATAAAATTCCCTTTTCAGCCATGCATTACATTTAATATTTTTCTCAGAAACTCTATGAGTTATAGCCATTAAAGCATTTTTTGATAAGCATACCTATGCCTGGAAAATAATGGTGGTTTATTTGAACATTTGTTATAATTTGAGATTTTGATTCGATCCAAGTTTAGCCGCATTGTTGTTATTAAATACATAATTTGAAACAATTATTTTTTTAATTTTAGGGTGATACCAGTAATATATTTATACTTTTAAATAATGTTGACGTTTCCACAGCATTCATTTATTTAATGTGCACCATTACTATAAGTCAAAATCATGGCCTACTTATCAAAAAATGCTTTAATGGCTATAACTCATAGAGTTTCTGAGAAAAATATTAAATGTAATGCATGGCTGAAAAGGGAATTTTATGACGATTTTGAAAATATAAATAATTGATATCACGCCCATATGAAAATCAAAAGTTTACTCATTTTTCTCCGAAAGTAAGGATGTAACAAGAAAACTGGCAACACTGCTAAACAGTTCTCAAAAAAGTGCTTTAATAATGTAAAACTTTTATTCCTCTAACTATAACCGTATAAGAGTTATTTGCAAAAAACGAAAACCGCCAAATTCGTTTTTTTCCGGATATCTTCGTAACCATTCGGAATTTCGTCGATATAAAAACAGATTATTAATTTGCTTTAAATTGCCTAACTTTTTCCCAATTTAAACCATTTTGTATCTATTACCGTTTCCGAGATCCCCATGCTGTTCATCCTTATCTGGGACACCCTGTATAATAATAGAAATTACGTTTCAAATAAATTTTATTATGCAAGAATAATCTCTCACACACTAGTAAAGGTTGTTGGAGTTGTGAAATTGCACACTATTTTTTGTTAAAATTAACTAAGAATAAAATTCACCCTGTACTAAGGGCTCGGACGAACACCCTTGTTAAAGCTTCGGTGACAAATCTGTTCAGAACCCGGGAAAGAATTGTTATAAAAATAAAAATTAACAAAATTAGAAGAATTTATTTGCATAGAATAAACCTAATTTTCGCATTAAAAAAAAAAGAATTACAATTGTCAGAAATTTAAAGTGCAGCTTCCAGACACGTAGCAGCATCAAAGGGTGGTTTAGATTTTTACAATGTATTATATTTAGGACATTCTAATCAGATTATTTCTTGCTTTCTCTATGGCCATTAGAAGAACAGTGTACATAACTCTCAAGGAAGTTCCTTAACACGCTTGCGTGAAAGTTGCCTCGTCGACGGCTCGTGCGTAACTTTCTTACCTCGTTACGTAATGCACTATTAATGTGCTGATGCTATACTTGTGGAAGAATCGCATATCAAACACGTTTTTATTTATATCCAGGTTAGTTCCATATCGAACACGCATATTTTTAAACAAATACCTTCAGTACAGCAACCTAATAGATGTGTGAATACTTTTTTGATCTGCTCTCTACCGTTTTTAGTATCATATAGATCGCATGTCGTATTTTCTATGTAATATGCTTTCTTGAACTTTATTAAACATAACTGCTCGTATGTATGAAACATGAAGATATTGTAGAGGCTATGCGGTCCGATACCTTACAAAAACAGAGTGGAAGTAAAATGGATTACTATGGGGCACAGATTACTATAGGGCACAGCTAATCAGCCATTTATGCCTGCCTTCTTCTCAAATGAGCACGAGCCCTCAGCCCCTCAATATGACATCGATCCCTGCCAGGTCTTTGTCGGGCTGCCTTTACAACCCCCCACAGTGCCATGTTACCAAACACACGTTTAAATATCTTTAACAGCAGATCACTTTCAAATTATGCCGGCGGTTTCAGGCAAATGGTTCGGCTTACGCAAGCCAAATTACAAAAGAGCAAGTATTAAGGACTTAGCAGTTACTATGATAGCCTTTTGGATGCCGACTATTTTACTTCATTTTTCCGTTCACCGGTTGAAATTCCTCGACAATGGAAGTGGAAAGAGTCGGTACTTTTGATACCTGTGGGAATACTTAACGGTCGCTTATTAAAGGAAAAACTCAAGTGGGCGTTGAAAGATCAGAAGTATGTCTTGAATAAGTTCATCTTTCATCTAGGGTCGCTTTCAGATGTTTGATGGTAGATAGTAAATGGCTTAATCAACGTCGTACGTTTACCAATTACCGTCTAGTCCGACATTCTTTTTAATGAATACGCTTGATTTGTCCTCGTATTTCATTGGAATATACAGGGTGTCCTCAACCAAACTTCAGAAGGTGGTGGTAGTGCTACTAAAAATCAAGTATCAAAAAAATCAAGTATCAAGTGCTATTAAAAATGTAAAGCAAAAAATTTCGAAAAACTCAGCCCAATTTGAGGAAATTTTATTTTTTGCGTTTTGAGGATTTGTTCTATTTTATAATTTTAATGCCCTCCTGCCTTAATGCCTTTTCCTTTGCATTGCCGCTACAAAAATTCCAATATTACCGTTGAAAAGCCACTTAAATTGTCTATTTTAAACAACCTTTGTGAGTTCACATTATTTGCACTTTGCTGACCTTTCAGAGACCTAAACGTAAAACTTTTTTATTTCTTCCTTTTTGTTAAATTTTCAACTGTCAATTGCTCTAAAAGATTCCTCATCTTATGCCATTTCACACTTCATAAAAAACTTCTGCAACCAAGCACCTTTCTATCGTGATACTGTTGGTTGAGTTTACCTTACTTTTAAAAGAGGGAAGGAGGTGCCAGTTATTGAAAACCACTTGCACAGAGAAAAACTGTATTTGCAAAAATTAAAAAATATTTTAAACAAAACACTATAAAACATAAAAATTGTTCAAAATGCCCTCCTGGTTGGCGCAAATACAGCAACACAGTGACGTTCATACTTACAGCTAGCCACGCAAACCGTTCATTAAAAAAGTTTTGATTTCCCACTCTAGTAGCCCAATCAAATTTGGTTTCAGGCCAGAACTGACCATTTTGAATACAAGTAAAATATTTTCAAAATGGCGGCACTTCCGGTTACACCGGAAGTAACTACCAACTTTGTTATTTCAAGAGAGCTGTTTGACAAATAACTAATGTCAAAGTAAAGAGCACAATGACAAATTAAAAAATCAACATTAACGTGATATTACTAATGTTGCTAGTGGAATTAAAAGCTAATTAATGGGTTCAAAAAGGTGTAACAAATGAATGAAGACGTTAGGCAGCCCGGTGGTCTAATTCCCATAATCGAATGAGCCACTTTTAATGGAACCCTCCGAATTTAAATACGTTTTATTATGTAATTGATACCATTGAGGGCTAGGACGTCCGCTGAGCGATAAGAATATAAAGGATATTGTTTAATTTTTGATTAGCTGGAAGGCTGCCGTTTGGTGTTCATTTTCCGCTTGTCAAATATGTTTTGGTAGGTAATGCTAATGCGTCTTAAAAGTATCTACACATACGAATAATGACCCTAGACTTTATAAAAATATTGACAATATTATCGTATTATTTGGCGACTTAAATCTGCATCAAGATACCTTTTTTCCATAAAAATATCTAGGAAAACACAAATTTAGTCATAAATAAATTTTATACAGGGTGATCAAAAAGTTATGCCCCTTTAAGAAGAGTTCACCTGGCGCTGACAGCGCCCTCTACAATGTGTATCGAAAATGTAAACGGAGTCTGATCTTTAAAAATCCCCCGATTCAATATTTTGCTCAAATGTAGTATTACAAACGAAGACTTTAATGTCCCGTATTTTGAAGATAGTTCACTTTTGGACTAAGAAAAATGGGTTAAATCGTTATATTTCGCCTCAGAAATCTGTGGTAGAATTTTATACATACTTTTTAAAGATACCCTGTATATTTTTTTAATCAGAAAATAAAAGTATTCAATTTTTATAAAATATACAGGGGGTTCTATTAGAAATTAACCGGTTTTGTGTCCTTTTTTGACTCTGCAATACTCATCTGTTGTGTTATATAACATTTTCTGGCGGTTTAGGACAAACCAAACAATTTTTGTATTTAATTTGTTTTCTTTTTTTTATTTAATGAAAGTAGTAGGCGCTATCTAAATATACGGACCAACCCTGTGCATAGGGGTATATTACAGAGATTGGAAATATAAAAGTGGTCATTTTCTCGTTGTGTCCAACGTCACTCGAGTCTCCCCTACTAAATTCGTCCAGGGCGTAATGTACATATTTGAAAACTGTAGAAGGTTTTCGATTTATCCCTCTACAAATACCCAAATGGGGGATTTTCCTTAAATATTGGAAAAGAAATAAAATAAAAAATTAATAAATTTTGACTATGCGTATTTTGAAAACCGTAAACTTCTGAACTGAGGCAAATGAAGGCTTCCGGCATATGTGGAAGAGTTTCTGAAGACCATTTGGGGACACTTTGTATACAATTGCTCATTAAGAAACAAACACCGCTAAAAAAGCGATTTTCTCTAATTGAAACGTATTTTTAATCTCAACGGCCTAAAGGATTGTTAAAGAGTACCGTCTACTAAGAATCATTTATAAGGTCTATTTGGTTATGGTGGAACGAAAGCAAAATAAAAGGAGTAAGGAAATGGTTGGGGCAATTTTTCGGGTTAACTTTCCGGTTTTGACCGTCAAAATGATATTTTCATGCAGAAGAATTGAAAAAAACGTATATTATTTATATATTGTAAAAAATATTGTAAAAACAACAGGGTTTTACTCCTAAAGTGCAAAAAAACACTTTTTGCACGACAAAGACGTTAATTTCGTACCGGTTTAATTTCGTCGATTCTATTAAATTTCTCTAAAAATGGCTCTAAAAATCTCGCCAATGTAAAATAATTACAGACAAATTTTAATTATTTTATATTTTGCCCAAACGCGGGCTTTTAATTTCTAAGTTTACGGTTAAGTTTTAAGTTTTATGTACTTTTACGCCCCAGAGCATAAAAGTGCCACTTTACTCCCGTACCATTGACATTGACTAGAATAAATATTTCAAAAAAATTCAAAAAAATGAAAGAGCGTTGTGAAGTCACTATTTAGCGAGGACTGTGCCCTATTTCCAGGAATGTAAGCTTAAAAAGCTATGAATTATTGTGTTTTTCATGCTAAATGCGCAGTTTTGATTAAAATTAATATTATATTAAGCGGAAAATTGTAAATACTAAGTCCTTGATTCCATTAGATAATTATTTTTTACTTCTTCTAATCATCTATTAATTGCTATTGAAAACGTATCTAAATTTATAAACTTTGATCAGAATATCTGGTTCCGATCATTTCTAAACAAACAAAATATAATGATAATAACAAGTAGGTAAGCAAATAGACCCAACCCATGACTAATTTGCCAACAATACAAAACCACTTATAGTCTTCAGATTTCTGTTTCTGATAAAACTTGTCGAGATTCACAACCCGATAACTCCCTGTCAGCTTGCGTACCTATCTATTTAAAAGATTTGGGAAATGTTTTAGGGGATGTTTCAATGTTTCCAAACAGGCTTAGTCTTGGTCGTCCTTTTGTGTTTCGATGACATGCGGCTAAAAAAGCCACTCGAATTATATTTTAACTTGAAAAGAATTAGTTTTTGATTGGGTGATTTGATAATCATCTTTGGTGAACCACATACAGGGTGATTCCTAAGCTGATACATCTTTTTAAACTGTGCATAGAAGTCATTAAAACAAACAACATTTTCAAAAAACAATTTTCAAAAAACTTAAAAATAAGAAAGTTACATCAATTTATCGCAAAATGAGTCCACGATTCTATCTAACTTAAAGAATGTGTTCAAAGTTGTCACCATCAACTTCAACACAACGCTCTCTCGACACAACCACTGTTCCTTAACGGCCCGTAATAAGGAAATCGGTTTTCCTCTGATTGTTGCTGCAGCCTGTTCTACGCGAAGAATTAATTCTTCCCATGTGTTTACAGGTGTCTTGCAAACTAAATTTTTCATAAAACCCCACAGAAAGAAATCGCAAGGGTTTAAATCTGGTGACTTTGGTGGCCAAGCAAAACGCAAAAGAGATAAAAACGTGCAAAAAATAAGAAATTCGTGTGGCAGCCAGCATTTCAAAATGTTGCTCTACAATGTCGTTGGATTGTTTTAAAATTATTGAATAACGCACTTTGTGAACCTAAATGCGAGAGGGCGCCTCTGTTGAACAGAAAATGTTTTTTAAAAAAAAGTCGTTTTGAAGGTCATTTCAAGGTTACGTAAATTTTTTAAATGGCGCCCATATGATTTTTTGCAAAAAATGGATTCACAGTAAAAAGTCGAAATTCATTTGTAGGAAAAAGTTTTTTGTTCGACGCTTATTGCCAGAATTGCAACAGTTTTTCTATAAAAATAATCAAAAATCCCTGCAAAAAGCATCGTTACTGAAAATAGTAAACAACAACACACTCATTTGTAAATTTTGATGTTGTGTACTCCTCGATTAGTGAAAATAATCCACTCTTGGGCCACGACAAATTGGGTTAAATCGTTAATGTGTTCGCTTCAGAAATCTGCGGCAGAATTCTCTACAGACCTTTTAGAGATATTATATTTACTATTTAAAAAAACATGGTGTAGGAATACTTTTTTGGCCACAGCAAATAGATTCCTTTCAAAAAATAAATCTGATCAAAGGGCTTTTTTAACATCGCTTTCGCACCCTAAATAAGGTTCTATTTTTTCGCTCCTTAGCACGCAACGCTCGTTCGCACCATTCTTTCTGGGACACCCCGTATCGTAGTCCCATGGATTCCCCATAAAATTTGCCCGCACAGTGGGCCGAGGCGACGAATTTCATAAATGGGACAAAACTGCTTATTCCAAATTCTACCATTTGAATTTTAAATCTTCATCTTCATTTTACGTTGCCATCGCCGCATCACAACGAATCCATCAGGACGTATAGTCACAAAAGGAGATTAAAAATTCAGAAGCGGTAACCAGATCCTTTACCAGGCGTCCGCATAGTGGTAAACAAACATAATAGGCCAAAACAATTTTCCGTCTAATTGGCCAGACACAGATCCGCTGGAGCAAAGAGATACAAATCTCCACTAACCACCTAAATACCACGGTGGGGGAAATAAAAGAGGGTAGTTAAACTTGATTCTGTTTAGTTTGTTTTTTCTTGTATTTGGTCATGGTAGTGTGCCACGCCTCGACACGTACACCACATGAATAAGTTAATTTATTACAAAATATTGTTGTCCTGCACTGTCCGGTCGAGGTAGAATGACCGCACGTAAGAAAGGTGGCACGCAAAGCCACGACCTGGAAAATCGGATTGAAGATCGTGACACTCCGAGACACTCAGATTTCAGCATCGATCATATTTTGAATAGGGCGGGAAAAAATATCTCAAAAACTCAAAGTGGCGTTGGTGAGAAAAATGGTGAAATTGTGAAGTATCAGTGGCTACAATGTTCTAGGTATTGCCCCCCTAAGATACAAAGTGAGTACTACTTCTACTAACGTTGATTAACCAGCACTTAGCTCCGCAGTTACCACGGGAATCGTAATTTCATAACTCAGTTAGGAAATAATGGGCTCAGTACCGTTACTCGTTAAGAAATGCCACTTTGTGTAACCGGACCGCGCTTCGCTCGCCCCGCAAAATCCCACTCGTTACGGAAAGTCGTGCATTCCCTAACCGGTCACACAAGTAGCCAATTTCCGACCTTTTTAAATTAACAAATAAATGTTACTTCTTGTGGCCAATTAAGCTTGGTAACACAAGCATCAAGCATTATAGTAGCTCGCTTAAGCATTTTGATATCGCTAAATACAGGGTGGTCCAACGGAAACTTTGCGCCTCGATTTTCAATAATTGAAACGGAAATGTGTAAAAACGCCGCCGATTTTTTGGTTCGAGGGGGGCAATTGTGTTCTCGGCCCTTGAATAGGGGTGACGGTCACCGCCAACAGCTTTAATGGGAAGAGGTGTCGAGGGATACCTCATTTTAAAAGTAGTTATACCCTCATTATAACCTCCAAGTTTGAAGTCGCTGCCATTATCCCCGTTGATATGACAGCTTGTCGAAGTCTGTGGGGAATTCACCGCAATAAGAGGCGCAGGCTTCAAAATAAGAGTAGGAAGACCTCTAAAGTGAGATATCATTAAATCGTTTTGATGGAGGTGAGTTTTCATGAAAGCTACCAAATTACTCCTGAAATGTTACGTAATGTAAGACGAGGCTTTGAACAAAATTTTTTATTGTATGGCGGTAAACAGCGGGCATTTATACCATTGACCAGAAAAGTAACGTGAACACTTTTGCCCACCTTTCTTAAGAAAAAGATTACAAATAAAGAAATGTCCCCTTTTAAATTTGAGCGATAAAGCTCACCTCCGTCAAAACGTCGCACAACGTCACACGCACACCTCCGTCAATGATATCTCACTTTTAAAGGTCAACCTACCCTCCTTTTAATGTCTGCAGCTCTTATTGTGATAAATTCGCCACAGACTTTGACAGGCTGTCATATCAACGGGGATAATCGCAATTACTTCAGACTTAGCGGTTATAATCAGTATACAACTACACCTTTAAAATGAGGTGTCACTCGACATCCCTTGTCTTAGAAATCTCAGGAGTAATTGACACCCCTTTTCAGAAAGTTGAAGTTAAAGGGTATCTCTCATATAAGTAGTAAGTAATTATTACATATAAATATCAGTAATTGTTTACGAAAATGTTACTGATGCACATCAGGCTTCAAATCTAATTTAAGACAAAGCTTTTTTAGTAATGTTTTAAATAATTTTATTAATAATTTTTTAATACGTTTTTTTTAACTTTTTTGATAAGTTTTTTTAACTTTTTTAATCAATTTTTAAACATTTTTTTAATTAAAAATTTTTAAATTGTGTTTTGAAGATGCCGTGGTAAAGCCGCGAAACGTCGACAATTTTACATAACTGCCTTTTTGTTAATCGAATTCTGGGTTTTTTTGAGGGATCGTGAAACAATGTGACATTTTATTATATGGCCTGTCGCGTGGCAAATAAATGAGATATTTATAAATAACAATTTTTCTCCTTTGTTCCAGGAATTCCAAAACGAGAAGTTCAAAAACGTCAATTGGGTCGCCATCCAAGAATCCCATTCACGAGCTACCAGTTATCAACTCTGGAACAAAAATTTAAAGAAAGTCCTTATCTTAGTAGCGAAGAAGTGATCGTGTTGTCCAGAAAACTGCAATTGGCTGATATAAGAGTCAAAATCTGGTTTCAAAACCGACGAGCTAGGGAGAGGAGGGAACGGAACGGTGATGTGAAACCCAAAGATGACCAACCAATTTTAGAAAGAATTTCTAATATCTGCGCTGATGATGGGCCTTTTGAAGGTCCCACGATACATCTAAAAAATGATGAACCAGACAATAGCCCTGAGTCATCTGAAGTACCTCAAAATCGCGAAGTTTTCCCTTCGCAGACAAAGTCTTTTCATTTATATAAAAATGCTTCGTTACATCTATCTCGACACATGAACGTGTTTCTTCACAATAGTATTTCTAGTTCTTACTTTTTGTCAAGTGGAATACCTTACCCACCAAATGTAAATTTTGTAGATAATAATAATATAAACAATGAATCCTGAAAATTGGTCTTTATTTTATGACATAAATCACTACATAATAGTTCACTGCATTTCTAGCAGTTTGCACCTGAGTTATATTACTCTAGAAGTACAGTTATTTATTTTCTCCTGTGTTGGCTACGATAGAATTAAAATTCCAAATTTGAAAAACGTCAGCTAATTTTCCGTAGTGTTGTCAAACTTTTGACAACCTTAAGTTGACTACAATTTTCAAATTTACAACATACAGGGTGCCATGAGGAACTGGGCAGACTTTTAGCAGGGAACAAGCTTACTAAGAGGAATATCGAACAAGTTTTAAAAAGTGAGTCGCATTTTTTACTATTACTACACAGGGAGTTTTACACGTTTTGTCGAAAAACTGTTTTGGCTATAACTTTGCAATGCCAGTTTGCTTTTTTTTCGTTTTCTGATGGGAGTACACCGTTATGGATGAGTAAGATAATGTATTCAGAGTTTAAAAAATCCCGGACCGTCTTCAAAACGGTTTTTAGTAGGTTTTTCCAGGAGAAAAAAATCACCCTGTATACCAAACTTTGAAAAAGCGCTATGTGTATTTGCTAAAGGTTAGATGAATTAATAGTTATTCTCAGTCAACAAATTTATCGCACTTTTCATTGCTTTGTAAAAAAACGAAGTTTACGAAAATGTTACAGTATTGAATATTTAGATTTATAAGACGCATATCTAGTAAAATGTAACGATCACCCTATATATGCAGGAGTCCACTCGGCTGGTTTGAAATCTTATACTACTGATCAGTCCCTATTATGCAGTCGGTTTAATGCTCATTGAACTGAACTGTATTGTGTGGAAGACGGGAAAAAAAACAAGTTTGTTAAGTACACTTTTATTCGAATTTGGTAACACCCTCAATATTTCGAGAGATTCTAACACATATAGTATTGCGTTTATCTCAAAAATAGTTAATGTTTAAAATCTGTATAATACATAATACAATACAACGTTTAAAAACTGGCAAATAAAATCACAAAATAGGCCGTCTGATTTAGCTTTAAAGCTACGCAATAATCCTTACTCAATCAATGAATTCTTCATCACCCGTGGATTTTACGGAAAGTAAATAAATATTTTATAACACTTAATAACATTTTTATTTAGAAATCTGATAAATAGTAGTAGGCGGTAAGTCCAACACTGTTTTTTGTTTCGTTGTTAACGCCTTATACAGGGTGTCTGGAAAATGCTTTGCCAAACTTCAAGGCGTGACTGCCTGGGTCATTTTATGAAGAGAAGTTCATGTGAAAATAAGTTCCCAAACGCTTTGTTTCCTGGACACGAGGTCCTAAAATTTCACATTTTTTAATATTTTTTTAGCTGCCCTGACTTTTGTAACACCTTGTATAAGGAATCAACCTTAATGGGTCATTTGAACGGCTGAGTCTAAAACATAATACTTACATACATTCCACATTTCGGAATTTTCAACACTATTGAATCATTTTTCGATTAAGTTTCATTTTACACAAAACCAACACGAAAAATGTCTATAGAAAAATCGAGACATGTTTTGACAATATTACGCAAATAATACTTGTAAAAAACCTCTGTTGGGTTTTTGAATCCGTAGTTACATTGCCTCTAGGAAAATAAAATCATAGATTTAGCATAAATAGTGATCTTTAGACGAGAGGGATTATTCGCGTTATTGAAAATTTACTATTAATCCATACGATTGAATGAACCCAAGTCCCTTTTTACTCTGTCATTGATATAAACCTAGACTAAGTTTTGGCGAGAAAAACCGCCCCTTTTTTAATCTTAGTTCAGTCCTTCGAGTATCTAAGTGTGAATCGGTTAATGCTTCCCGGTTCCAGGCTAAGGTTCCGCCACCGGAAAGGGGCTCTTGAGCGGTTTTCTGTCCTCCTGGACTTACTTCTGTCTTGCGGGTTATCGGTTGGGAATAATGAAGTTGAAAAACCGGAGAAACTATGAGACAACTTTCTTCACAATTCCAAGAAAAAGATGCCTTGTTGAGATTTTTAAGGAAAGTGTCCCCCTGACGAGGGGACCTGATAGAACAGCTAAAGTTATTTAGAACAGCTCTGCTATCACAATTGAAGTCAGCATTACCGTATCTATAAAAATCAATTATAGCGATATTATACTATTGTATTTTCCACCCCATAAGAGTTTTTATGGTGCATGCAAAACCAACAGCCCCTAAACGAGATTTTGAAAGCACTGAACTGTAACTATGTCTCATGTTTATCTCCGATACTTTAAAACTTCATTTATTATTTCACTATTGTATACAATATTGTGCGTGCGGAACGAATATCAAAGAATTAACATCAAACACTCTCTTTCAGACATTCATATCAATCATTACTATTTTCTTCGCATTAAAAAACAAATTAGCACAAAGGTTATACGCGTTTGATGATCAAACATTTGTGAATTAACGTAGATAAGCCCTCTCGTGTAAAGGTTGCTTATAGGTACTCAAGTTGACAAACTACATAACTTTAACTAACATTAAACAGAAGCTTGGAACTAAAAATCACCAATAATGTTCAAGCTATTTTTACAAAATACGACAGACATACAAAATGCGGGCTATTATAAGATTCTGGAGAACCACAAGGGTCACATCGACATTTTGGGATAGATATATTTAGTATATTTTATTTTTAGAGTCTGCAACTAGAGAATGTAATGATAAAAATATTTTAAAGATAAGAACATGTTATGATTCATTTCAATCGCAAAATTGCAACAATTTTCATTGCAATCTCTCTCGAAGTTTGTGGTTCTAACCAGAACTAACGCTTTTAACTTGCATGATTCATAAATGTCCTGTTTAAAGTTCATCACTGCATCTGAAAACCGCAAATTTTCTTCTCGGACGTCCTATAGCATATTTCACTGTTACTCATAAACATCAAGAATTAAGTTTTCCTTTTAAGGAGTATAAGGGCTGAGCTAAAGCGGATTTTGTGATTAGGTAGATTTAAGATGGACGAAACAAAACTTAAAAAATATTAGAAAGATCGTCTTCTCTTCGGGGGTCTGTATGATATCTCTTCTATAAATTAACCAGCTAATCTTTAGAAACTTTCGTTGCTAAAAATTGACTAATTAAAAATAGGGCAGCTCTAATCTAATACGGAGATAATTTATAACATATTTTGTATTAGTTAAAAGAATTACTTTCTCGGATTTCTATTGCCTTTGTTTTTTTTCCTTTTACGAATTAAAAATAGTCGCGCTTTACATAATCTTACATCTTAACAACAATAGTAGTGAAATGTTACTCGATTTTGAATTAATGCATTGTACTTCCCAAGTCATAAAATGTTTGGCAATATGAACACATTTGTTGTGCTAGATACAATATACAGTGTCTTATTTCAGCATATAAAAACGTAATAGTTATTTTTTCTAGTCATACATAAATAACATAATAACGACACTAGAAGTCTATGAAATCTTTTTCAATGAAAAAGCATATGAGAAAAAACTTGACTTTCAAACAAACAATTTTTAGCATTATCACAGAAACTATCATTGACGAACAAAGTACTATTCCCTTCAGCTCATGCCCTTCATTTATTACCATGACCCAACATAGGAAAAGATCTCTAAAACCCTACTAACTAAATAAAGCTCTACTGGGTGACCCAAATTAAAGATATCTAGTCCGATCTCTATTATTATTACATCTCCAGATATGAAATTTCGTACATCTTCAAACATTAACTAAAACATTAATTATAGTTATTACATTAACTGAAACTAAAATTTTGCTAATTTTATTTCTATTTAAGTAATTAATATAACTAAATGATGAGGATTTTACGAAAAAAACCAAAGTAATGCTTCTAGCTAGAAAACAAAAAGCGATCCAAAATTTTTTATTCCATCCACTCGATTTGTCTCGAAAAGACATCAAGAGTGCATAATTAATTTTTTTCTATCTCCTATAGTTATCGAAATTTTCTATATAGACATTGTAATTTGACCACTCTGTACATTCGATTTGGGCCACCCAATAGATTAAAAACGTTGGTGCGTTTCAACAACAGCAGCACTTTACAATACTTAGCATAATCATTCGTTACTAAAAATATTATATCGCTAGTTTTAAAGATGATCGGCAACGCCATTAATTGAATTGACCGACATTTTATACTGAAATATTGTTTTAAATAGGTGAAGAATATGAAGTTTGGGAACTCGAAATATACAGTGTTTGGCTATATTAAAAGTAATACGTTGTGTATTTGGTACTGAGCTCTTCATATTTGCTAATTTATTTTTATTATAGATTCTCTCCCTTTGCCAACGCCGATCCATTTTACTAAAACAAAAACAAAACATTAATAACTTGAATTAACCATATTCCGCTTTTTCTGTGTCCTGACAAATGAACGGAAGGAATGAAATTTAAGAATGATACAATTTGGGGGGATTTAAGAGGCACAGTTCACGACGATTCAAACAAGTCAGTTAAAAATGTTTCAAAATCAAATTTTAAACATACTTACTAGGGACATCAACAAGTTCTTCAATTCTGTTGATATAATTTTGTGCATTCTTGGGCAGATCGCTGAAATCCCTCACTTCTTCGGTACTAGCTTCCCATCCGGGCATTGTAATATATTCGCACTACAAAGATCAAAACGTTACCGAACAATCAATGTCAAAACTACAGTACAAAATACCAACCTCAACTTTGGCTAGATCTGACGCCGTCGACGGCATGTAATTAATTTTCTTTCCATTTAACTTATAAGCGACAGCTATTTTTACTGAAAATAATACGAAAATCATAAAACTCAGGTATTCAAATATACCTAGAAGATGGCATACCTTCTTTAAGTGTATCTAAGATATCTAACTTGGTGACGCAAAAAGCTGTATACCCGTTTATTTTAGTAGAATACTGAAGTAGAAACACATCCAACCAACCACACCTCCGTTTTCTTTTTGTTGTTACTCCAATCTCACCACCCCTTTGTTGCATCAAATCACCAATTTCCTGTAACAAGATTAATTTATTTATTGACGAAATTATTTGCAATTATTTGAATGTTTTGAACGATGTTTAAAAAAAATACTTACATTTCGTAATTCTGTCGGGAAGGGTCCATCCCCTACCCTGGTAGTATATGCTTTAACAACTCCTATTATGGAGCCAACTCTTAATGGAGAAATACCTAATCCAGTACACACCCCCCCAACTGTACAATTTGAGGATGTTACATACGGGTATGTCCCTGAAATCGTTAAAGGGTATTTAGGTGAAAGAAATCAGTATTCACGAAATATTAAGCAGGACATTTAAAAACAAAGTTTTTTATATCATAAGTATGTAAATGTAATTAAAATTGTATGTTTTTTACCAAAATCTATATCCAACATTGCAGCATTAGCACCCTCTACCAAAACTGTCTTTCCTTCTCTGATTGCCTTATCTAGAAATGAGACAGTGTCATAGACGAGCGGCCGAATTTTTGTGGCGTATTTTTGATAACGAGACAATTCTTCCTCGACATCAACTTCCAGGCTGGGGAACATCCTCTGATGTATGGTCATTAAGGCCTTAAATCTGAAATACAACACTTGCATTCAATGCCCGTACCTACTGCTAATGAAAAAAGCTGAATTCTTAATGCATATTATAACGGGTGATCATTTAAAAAAACTCGCACTACTAGCTGGGCCATTTACTATTTGCCATCAAATATTCGACAACTGTTAATTGAAGAGCTTATCCACGACATGCCATAACATTTCAATATGAAGTTGAATTTTGTTTTATGACCACCTTTTCCTAATATATCACAAAAAGTAGAACTTACTTTTCCCTAAATATATCAAAATCCCCTAAGAGGTCTCCGACTCGGATTCCATTTCTAGTGGCTTTGGATGAATAAGTCGGACCAATCCCCTTCTTAGTCGTTCCAATGCCTTGACCCTTCTGAATTTTCTCCTGTTCCTGCAGTCCGTCTACCGCTTGGTGAAGATCGAATACCAAATGAGCCCTAACATAATCTTAGTTAACGGGTGATCATTAAGAAAAATTCGAACCGTAAACATAGGACGTTGATTAATTCATCAAACATCTAAGTGACAATCGATAACAGATGAATTTATCCAAGACATGCCTCTGATATTTCAATGCCTATTTGAATTTTTTCTTAATGATCACCCTTTAGAAGATTGCTGATAAATATGTCAACAGTCAGATATTTCAAAAAACTTACTAATTATCATAATACCTTAAATGCGAAGATTTTACGATTTTCAGAAATTTATTTAATAAGGGGAACGATTATTATGCAGAGAGATCACTTTTACATTCACCATTTGAATCTACAAAAGGGAAACAGTAGCAAGATTGAGGCCGAGTTGTTGAATCATGGCTTACGATCAAGGAATTTGTATATTACTATCACAGCAATGTATTTCTTATGGATGTCAAAATTTACAAGCGTCGGGTTTAGATTAACCAAGCTCAAGCCATGATTCAATGCTTCGGCCTAGATGGCTAATATTTCGGAAAATGTTTTAAATAGGTATAGAATAGAACTTGTTATATGAAATATGTCGAAAATTACTCGAGATACAAAAAAGAATAACAAAAAATGAGAATTGTCATCAAAGAAAAAGGTACTTTGTTTTACCGTTTTTAAAAAAAAATCGTTCCACTTATTGTTGATAAATAGATATTCAAACATACCAATGTATTTATAAAATCTGCACGTGTTAATGTCAATAAAGTGAATAATGTACATCGTTAAGAACCCTTAACTTACCGATCAGAGATGATAAGTCTCTCTTCCCAATTTTTCATGCCCTTTTTGACATTTTTTTCGATCTCGTCAAAGAGTTGTGGGAGGTGAATGACCACACCGTTTCCTATAACAAAAAAGTAGTGTGATCGTTTTTAAAGACAAATTTAATATAAACCATTTCGGTTAAGTGAGTATTAATACGCTTCTTTAATGTGTATAAAATCATTCATTAATGATCCCTATCAATGGATATGTAAGTTTTTTCTGGCTATTATAGTCCGGGAGTATGCGATCAATTAATATTATAAACAAGATATATTATAAACTTTACTCGGATCAATATTTCCCAACTTGATGCTTTCGATATCTCTCTTCCGCCCTTGAAACATAGCCAAATTGGGTAATACCCGTCCCTCCCTTCAAGTTATAAAACCCTTAATTCTGATGACATAGTGGAACTAAGATTTTGCTAATGCCAAATGTCATTTTACGATTGACAGCTATTTGCATCACCTTTTGTTTTTTAAATGGCAATGTACATTTTTTAATTAAAAAGCGAAATTGCACTAAATGACTTATTTATTTTTTATTTTTAACAAACCGCATTTCATGTTATTTAAAACTTTTGTTTGCCCCCGGTATATCAATAGAATTTCGAAAAGTATATTCTTGAAGCATCCGCAACAAAACAGCATCGATTACAACCTGACACATACAAATTAATGTGATCTATTTTTAAAGTTCACTATTTAAAATTGAGAAAAATATTTTTTTAATAAACGCTTTGGGATATGTTGCATAAATTCAACGAGCGAACTTTAACGAAGATGTTATCAGCAAGAAAACATTAATGTTGGCGATAAATATGTGAAAGATGCAAATATTAGGTTGTTCGGAAAGTAATTTCGTTTTTTCCCGACAGAGGATTTAATGGTATTTTTTTGCACTTAACCTCACACTTAAGCCATATAATTTTTATATGCTTTGAGAGCTCATATAACAAGGCTTGTGTGTGAAACATTTCAATTAATTCTACGCAGTAGTTTTTGGTTGGTGCCCTTTTAAATATGGAGAGCGATAAGCAGCATTTTCGACATATCCTACTGTTTTACTACAGAAAGGGTAAAAATGCTGTTCAAGCCAGAAAGAAATTGACCGATGTGTATGGAGAAGGTGTGTTGACAGTACGCCAGTGTCAGAACTGGTTCTCTAAATTTCGATCTGGCAATTTTGATGTCGAAGATGCACCACGTTCGGGAAGGCCGGTTGAAGCTGATAAAGACGCCATAAAGGCATTAGTTGATGCGAACCGTCGAATAACAACACGTGAGATCGGATTGAAGTTAAATTTATCGAATTCAACAGTTTATGACCACTTGAAAGGCCTGGGATTATCCTCGAAGCTCGATATATGGGTTCCCCATGTTCTCACAGAGAGAAATCTGTGTCGCCGCATTGACGTCTGCGATTCGCTTCTCAAACGTGACAAAAATGATCCGTTTTTGAAGCGCATCATTACTGGGGACGAAAAATGGGTTGTATACAACAACGTCAAACGCAAGAGGTCATGGAGCAAAAAAGATGAATCGACTCAAACCATTTCCAAAGCCGATATTCACCAAAAAAAGGTGATGCTGTCTGTTTGGTGGGATTTTAAAGGAATCGTTTTTTTTGAGCTTTTACCGGATAACACAACGATTAATTCGGAAGTCTACTGCCAGCAGCTGGACAAACTGAAGGATGCACTTCAACAGAAAAGACCCGAACTAATCAACAGAAAAGGTGTAGTGTTTCACCAAGACAACGCGAGACCTCACACAAGTTTGGTCACTCGCCAAAAGCTTTTACAGCTTGAATGGGACACAATGCCACACCCACCATATTCTCCAGACCTGGCACCATCGGATTATTATTTGTTCCGGTCACTCCAAAATTTTTTAGACGGTAAAACTTTCATCTCAAATGATGAGGTCAAAAACCACCTCGATCAGTTTTTTGCCAGCAAAGACAAAAAATTTTATGAGCGTGGAATTATGCTACTACCAGAAAGATGGCAAAAGGTGTTGGACCAGAACGGCCAATATATAATTTAATAAAGCATTTGTTTATTATACGAAAACTGTCATTCATTTTCACATAAAAAAACGAAATTACTTTCCGAACAACCTAGTATATTTTTGAATAGAGAATTAGTGTGACAGTAATGACACTGTCAAACTAAATATGTCAAGTTTATGTGATAAAAACAAAATCTGCATTGAAAATTGCACTTTTTTTGTTTTAAATAGTGAAATTGAAAAATAAACTGCAATAAGTGACTTATCCAAAGGGCCATGATGTGTCACTGAAAAGGTCCTTTTGAGCAGATTTAAATTTTCAATGTCTTATTATTTAAAAAAACAATAGTTAACATTTGTATCGACAATAATGCCGACATCGTCGTCCCTATTGACGTAAAAAGGCGGAACTTTTCACTAGTGAATTTTACATTATCATTAGGCACCTATTTTTACCAACCCAACAATTTCTGGCTTCCCAACGTAATTTAAGCCTGAATTATGGAGCCGGTTCCTGCGAAGTATAACCGTATATCGGTCAGTCTTTCGTAAATAGGTTAATATCAACTGGCAAGTTTTGCAATCAATCAGGTACCTTTCTGTGCCATGCAAAAACCTACATTATTTACTTAACACGCACAATAACAATAACAAACAGTAACCATTTGCTGGCTATAATTCCTATTACAAGGGACGATAAATGCAATGTGCAGTTGTGAAAACAATAGGGCATAAAACTTATTTATTTAAACCCATTAAATTTCATTTACTTTTAGCTGAACAAGTACATTTTGCCAAAAGTTGCATCAGCAGATATTTTAAGAAATGCTTATGACAAAACAGAAACTGTATAAACCATATCTATATGGGAAAGTAGGTTAGACAATTTAGAGTGTGGAAAATACATTACACATTTACTTAAAAAAATTAGGTGGAACTAACTACACTTCACTTGATACGCTGAGTGAGCAAGAAAAACAAATATTGATACAATTTCAATCAAATTTAGAAAAATTGTCTCCAGGTAAATTAATGCCAGTCTCTGAAAAATGTAAAATATATGAACCGAGGCGTTATCTTTGCAGGCTCCGGGTATCACCGTTTCAGCTTTCATCTATAGATCAACTTAAGACTGTGAGGGATGAACCATGAATTCAGCAAATATTGGGAACAAAACAGGCCTAAACGGCGAGTAGTGTCAATCATAGTAAAAAATATATAAATTTTCTTTTAAGAGTTTAGACATCCAAAAGCACATGACCGCAAAAATTAGGACAACAGTGAACTTGGCAAGTGAGAAATAAATATTGTCCTGGATACTTTGTCATTAGATAACAGGAGTTGATATCCAATCCCGTAAATGCTGCTGATCTATTTTTAAACATAAACACAACAGTAATGGGGGGGGGGGGGGAATGTAGCCTCGTATTTGTGGAAAACTCATTAGAACGTGTTTCCGAATTCGGGACATTGGAAAAAACTCACTCTGGCTAAGACTAAGTTCGCTTAAAATCCCCCAGGCAGCTACTTAGATAATTCCTTTTAAATGCTCGGTTTACTTTAGGCTGCGTTCTCTTCATTTAATTTTCATTTGGCTCTAACATTGAAAGTCCCAACATTAACTCGGAAGAACTTACCGATTACGGATTTGGCGTTGGGCTGAATTATACCACTTGGCAGTAAATGAAAGTCGTACTCCACCCCGTTGACAACAATGGTGTGACCTGCATTATTGCCACCCTGAAATTAATTAGAAGAATTTTTAAACTGCAAACAGGCGATCCACTCTCAAGTCTGTGATGCGACAAGAACACTGACTACTGATAGAGCTAATACCATGAATTCCTCCTGACCAAGATTGCACTTCTTATTCGCATTGGTGAAATATAATCATTTTGAACGCAATCTCGCACATTATGAAACGTTCGCACGCTTCAGACTTCTCATGAGGGCACGTCTAATGTGGAGCATTAAACGGTGTGTGCAAAACAAACAAAACTCAATAATACAACCATAAATAGGTGCATAAATATTTATTTGTCAAAAATGTTAAAAGTTAATATTTGTGAATGTAATGAGAGTTAAGGTATATTAAGTCATATTATTTATAGTTTTCTGATATGAGCTATAAAGTCATGTGATGAATGACTTGAGTGCAATTACCGAAAGTCTATAAATACGTTTATTAATTTGGGACACTTGATCGGAGAGCTAATATTGCCTGTCCATTACGTTTTAAATCGGGTGTGTTCAAATGGCTTTCGTGCCTATGCATATGAAGTTTAGTTGGTGCTCGCATAGTATATTCAAGAAAACGATAATTCGACAGGTGAAGAGGAAAATAAGAATGAAAGATAGCTAAAAACTAACTCAGAAAATGAGATCAAAAACCTAACACCTAATCGACTTGAAACTTCTAGTACCCGAAAAAGGAAAAAGGTGTCGTATAACTATATAGTATACGACACCTTTTTCCTACTATATAGTATAGAGTATAAGTGAACGGACGGTAGCATATTAAGTTTACAAAGAATTTACTTCTTGAAGGGATCGATAATAAACCAATTTTTATTTCCCGTGTGTTTGACCATTTAGTTTTGTGTAACGAGTGAGATTCTGCGGGACGAACGAAGCGAGGTGCTGCAATCCCACTTGCAATCCTGCAGCATTTCCTAATGAATTTCAAACATGATTTTTTCTAATTTTCCTTTGCGATAAGGGAATCTCAAGAAAATAGCCTGCATTTGAATGTGCAGTGAAAGTCGAATGTAACGACGGCGAAGGGGACCGACTAAAAAGGGTCGTTGTTACATCAAGACTTGTTCTTTTTTTATGATTAAAGAAACGCGAAAAAACACAACAATTTATTAAACAAATTAAAAACTATAATAGATAAATAATAAAACGTAAATAATTTAATATAACTTCTAACTCATTTGTATTTCCGTATGTATCATAGAAACGTTATTTGTTCAAATATTCTGTTTTTCGCAGAGAGACCGAAACTTTTAAAAAAGCGGTGTTTTGGCAGATTTACATAGAAATCGCAGAAAACCTACAACCAACCATACTTAGGTGTGTCAAATATGTATATTAAAAACAAAGTTTCTGGGATGGTCTATAAAGCCGCTAAAGGCACTGCTTTTTAAAAAAGAATGCTGGCAGCGTCGACTTTATACTACAATTACTATACTATGTCCCATAGTGTCTTTATACCCGGCTAGCAAACCACCAAAAATGTTTTTTGCGGATGTTAAAAGCGACTTTATATTAGGCAGACTTTTTACAATGGGGTAAATCTAAATCTAACCAAACGTTCGAATTTCCGTTACTACATACGACTTGTTACATCCGACGTCGTTAGTCGCGACTTTCACTGTATTTAAGCTGCACCCTGTATACGTAGAATTATAACGACTAGTTGCCCCCATTTGTTCACTAAGTTATGAAATGAAGGTCCATGCTTTCATTATGTAATTAGTTATGGAACGAAATCCGTCTAATCATCATGATTTCCATCATAAAAACGGTCTTTATTTGCAAAAATTAGAAAAAAAAACGTTTCCGCTGCTCATCACATTGTTACAGCACAAATACCGTCATTTAAAAAGCCGACTTTATTTTTAGAAGATGATTCCTCTTCATATTATAAATGTGTTGTCTTAGTTATTAGTAACAAAGAACTTCTTTTATTATAACATAATTTAAAATAACAATTTCAGTGGCGTCTCGGAGGAATACTCAATTGATGTTTATAGTAAAAACATCAAGTTCGTCAGTAACAAAGATATAGTTATTGAGTCTTAAGACACTAGACAATGAATGATATGTGAATGTAGCTATGTAATATGAATTATTTTCAAAAAAATCAGGATTATGTGAGTACCAATAAGTCACTCTTGTTCTTAGTAATGAGGAACATTTCCAAAGGACAATAGTCACTATTTAAAAAAAAAATTGTGGCAGAAAACACTACATAAAATACAGATTGTCAATAACTCCAGATCCTAGAGTAGCTCTTATCTAGTTCTCTAAGATGTAAATCAAACACATTTTTAATAAGCCATTTTTGTAATATGAAAGTTCAAGTTGCATGCAGCAATGAATCCCGAAAAGCAAATTCTGTAGCATGCCATCTTTTATTTTTAATATTTGTATCCTAAGGCTGAGCACATTATTAATGTGTTGTCACCTTTAACTGCAGGCCAAGTTCCATGTATACCTTGAAATAGACCTTAGATATTGGTCAGAGTCCTGGTTGCCATGGAAAGTGGCTTGATGTTAAAGTTAATAAGAAATTAATAATTTGACCCCAAAATGTCTTTTTCTACTGGGAAATTAGTGCAGAAATAATGTGTTCTTATTTCTTTCTATCTACTGAATGTCCGGAAAATAGAAAGAATGTAATAGCAATACACTAGTTTTGACCTACTAAGAATAGAATCTTGTCAAAAACAAGGGGCGAGAAAGGAGGCTGAAAGAGGGTAGAATAAATAACCTACAAATGAAAGAAATAAAACCTGAAGTAAAAGTTAATTTTAAATTTTAATTTACTTTGTAAAGTTAGGAAGTTACTGGGGTTAAATAATTTCCAATAACTAGAAACAAAATATTGCGTAACCATTTACCTGACACCGGCAAACGACATCTGCAGTAGTAGCTAGTAAATCAACTACTTTTCCTTTGCCCTCGTCACCCCATTGCGCCCCCAAAATGACGGTCACCTTGCCCTCTAGGGACTCGGTCCGTTGCTTTTTTCTAGGAGAACCGTTCCCGTTCATGTTAAGTTATACACCTTTTTCGAGCGACTGAAGCTACCTTCGAGACACGCACTGAAAACGGGAAACGGAACCACTGATAGTTTAGTCCGAGGAACTTAACTTTACAACGACCTCCACTCCACACTTCCACTAATTAATGTAAATGTACATGCCTGGCATTTGTCATAGTCATGTGTTAATTTGAAATTTGAAATAACCCTTTTCGGAAAAGCTGCTCTAGATTGGATTGATTTCTATCGGCTGATTTTCAACTAATCGCATTGAACTCCGATGATGGCAAACCAATCCGATTGGTTGAAAATCAGCTGATAGGGATCAATTCAAACTTGTTTTGTCTCTCCGAAAACGCTTAATGAGCGAGTAAAATGAATCATGTAGACAGTTGGCCACGTGACGTAATTCGTGTAAGTGTGATGTCACATTTTAACTATTCAGGGCATTCTAGGTTTTATCATCGGAATCGTAGGTACAGTTAAAAAAACGCAGTTTAAGATGGGTTTTTTTATATAAACATATATCCTAATTTCTTCGATTTTTGAGCTTCAGTGAACTTTAAGGTACAAGTAAACATTTTTTTAAAATTTCAGTTGAATTTGCTTTTTTAATTTCAAAGTGCCAGACAATCTCAAACCAACTTTGTTACACAGAACAAACCATATCCAGTGATCAATTTCATTAGTAAATATGTATTATACACTTGTACTTCTTATAGGAAAATCGTGTACATTCTTAGACACGTTTGCAGAATGTAAATCCTTGTAATGTAGGCAACTTTTTAACACAAAAATCGACATGGATATGTTAGATCTGGCATTTCTAGAACTATCCTCGTAGATGCTAAAGGGTAGTTACATACGTACGTAAACAGTTTCAACTTGATACCTCAAAAAGTGAAGAAGCTGCGAAATAAAATTTTAAAAAATCTGATACTTTAACACCATGTATTTCTGTAACAAAAATTTTTGGAATACGTATATGATAAACTAGTATTATTCTCGATTGAAATTTTTGCTGTTTAACTTCGTCGCACCATGTACAGTACAAATAGAATAGGATACTGCTCGTAAATCGTAAAATCTAAACACTATCAAGTGCAAGTGCGCAAAGGCTCAAATTGACAGATGTGGCTGTACCAATGGAGGGTCTCGAGCAGCTGATTTTTTGACATTTGCCAGCTTTGTGTTTGTATTTATTTTTTATTCTGACTGAGATAATAATAACTGTCAGAAAGTAACTAAAATTATTCTTTTCTCTACGAATGATGTTTATTTATGTTTAACATTGCATTGAATAACATTTAATTTAATAATTATCATAGTGCCTTCTGAATAATTAAGTAAGTCATTTAAGGTCAAGATTAACTTGTTTTATGGCTTCTGACTTGTGGTAATTAACACTTCAAATTATTTCCCAGATATTTTCAAGTAAAAGTACTGATTTTCTCTTCATTTGGAGTTAAGTGAGTAATCTAGCGTCGAATAAATTATTGTTTTTGCCTCGATTTTGACTTTATTCTGGGCGATGCGCCAATTAAAATGATGGTTTCTTAAAATTGTTAATAACAGGTATAAATAGAGATTACATCATTTCAAAACAAGGCAAGGCTACCTTCAGGCCTTCTCCCCACTTTTTAATGGATTTAATAACATGCTCCTTTACACAAACTTTTAGATGTTAGTTGTAAAAATAACTATTTGATTCTTCACTGTGTTGTGAATAGAAATTTTGTCATTTTATTGCAGACTTCAACGTCGTCCACCAGTACCAGTTAAGGAGGTTTTATCCTTAAGTGCTATGGCAGAACCTATTGTGAACCCTGTAAGTGTAACACATGTGATTTTCTTCAGTAGTTATAACCCTGTTTAAAACAAAATTTATAAATTCAGCATTAGATTTCGCTTCAATGCCGGCTATGAAATATGAGCTCTGTATTTGTAACACAGCTTAATAGCTCAATTTACACTCTTTTACACTCAGTTGGGTTTGGTTGACATTATATTACAACAGCACAAATTAAAAAGTAATTATACTGCTGAACAAGGAATCATCATGTAATATCTACATATTTGTTTAAGTATATGGTTTACTTGAGAACATCACAGTTCTTTCAGCTACCCAATGAGGTATTGAAATGATCATAATAAACTTGTGTCTTCTAGGAATTACCATTTGTTGGTGAAGTCCCGGCAGGTCTCCAGCCAGGGAAAATGTTAAGATTTCAGGGTATTACCCATCCTAATAGTGACAGGTAACATAATTTTCCTCATATTACTTTAATAGTACCTACCTAATTTACGTAAAGTATACATATATATTATGTAAAAGTTATTTTACAAACAATAAAAAATCTATTGATTTAAGATGCTTCTAATCAAATAATGATCACAGTGTAAATGTGCCTTCTCCAAATGTTTTTGATGCAGGATATACAGAGTGTAACATAAATAGGGGTTTTCCTTTTAACATGACATAGATTTCAAAAAACTAAGCCATAATTTTAAATAACATTTTTTCGAAATCTCAAAAACAATCAAAATATGCGCCTATGAAAGTTTTAATAAATACCATATCTTTAGCTATTACTCACTCCGGAACTGGCTTCAAAAGGTGTTCAAAATTGTCGCCATTGGTTTCATTTGCACGAATTATCGCTCGCCTTATCCACGACTCTGTGCATGTTAGAAGAGATGCTTTTCCTCTAATATCAACAACATATCCACCAATTCGTGATTTGTGTAATTATATATATGATATAGTTTATCAAAATAACACCTGGAGCTAAACTTCACGACTGATTTTTAAGCAGCATGGGTAAATTGCATAAAAACAGTAAACATTAAGTGGTTTTTGCGTTTTTACAATAGCTGATAATTTTTTGTGGGACATTTTATTTCCTTTATGTTGAATTTACTATTTTATGCAGGAATGGATTTTTTTAGGTCTTTGTCGTGTTAAAAGGAAAGCTCCGCCTTATGTTACACGCTGTATAATATGTTAAAACGGTCAAACCTTTTTCTGACTGCCTTATTTGCTATGCCGAATTGATGTTTTTAATCTGGCATTACTCAGAAGAGATCTGTTTTTATTTTTAAGGACATGAATATTTATTTCCTACCTAATAGACCAAATAGTGTGACAATTGTATTATTAACAAATTTATTGGTGCTTTCTAGATTCAATATTAACTTAGCAACTGGTCCCAATTCCAAACCAAGAGATGATACTGCATTACATCTTTCTGTAAGGTTGAATCAGGGTAAGGATAACATGCTCCTTACTTTATAATTATCAAGGAATACTGTAGGAAATAGTTACCTATCTATGTCTGATTATTTATATAAATATTGACAATCATATTTATTTTTTAAGGATATATTGCTCGAAATATTTACAAGGCTGGAGAATGGGGAAATGAACAAGGAAGTGGAAAACTACCAATTGGCCAGGCCGAGAGCTTTGAAATAATTATTTTAACAGATCCCCATCATTATAAAGTACATGCCGATAATCTTCCTTCTTCAAAAATAATATTCGATGTTATTTATATCTAGGTTGCGGTTAATGGGCAGCATTTCTGTGAATTCAAACATCAAATCCCTTATCAGGAAGTCACTCACCTATTGGTAGATGGCGACATTACATTGACTTTAATATCATTCGAAGGAATAATTATACCCGGTAAGAAATGTTAATAGCAAAGGAGTAAGCTGAGCAGTCCGAAAAATAGAAAAAAAGAGATTCATTCTTTAACCAGACTGTTTGAAGTGATATTCAATTTGTAATTGGTAATTCCTTTTCAGGAAATGAAACATCTACTCAAGCTTCGCAAGTTAATGCTGCAGGACCTCAATTTGGGGGACCCCAGTATGGACCTCCCCCTGGCGCTTATGGACCACCTCCACCCAACTATGGAGGTTATGGGCCTCCCCCACCTCCAGGGGTAAGTGTGATTCAAAAAATTTTACCAGGGTGTTTTTATTTCTTCAGTAAAACTAGCTTTAAACTTTTAATATGAATTTGTTATACATTACGAAATAACTGTTGTGTTCAATATGAAAACTTACTCATTTATCTAGGCTCAACCCCAATCAGAACTGGGTGGATTCTTTGATAAAGCTCAGGAAATATTAGCAGGAGCAATCGCAACTGGAGCAGCTGAAAAGATACTCGGCAGCATTTTGCACTCAAGTGGTCAGCCAAATCAACAACCTCAAGGTTACGCACCCCAAAATGCGGTAAGTTTTTCTCGGTGTGGGGCACTGTTGTGTTTATTTGCTTATTGTAACACGGTTTGAATTTTTTGTTTCGTTGAGTTCAGCCCGTGATGGTTGAATTAGCTTTTTTTATAGTTTAAAGCAATGAGGTATAATC
The DNA here is from genome assembly GCF_039881205.1 of Euwallacea similis. Lineage (NCBI taxonomy): Eukaryota > Metazoa > Arthropoda > Insecta > Coleoptera > Curculionidae > Euwallacea > Euwallacea similis. The sequence goes on from NC_089630.1 coordinate 2,480,376, forward strand.
TGATCACTACAACTATTGCTTAATATACAAGGCACAGGGTGGTCGATTTCATAACATCCTTTGATAAAAAATATAATATATCCTTATTTTTTCTACCAGTAAATTTTGGCTGTACTGTATAAACCATTTAATCAAATTCGACAACACAATTTTAAAATAAGGTTTCTTAAAATTCGTATTTTTGATACCTGATTTTATATCAATACTTAAAATAAACAATCATCAATTTTTCTTTTGTTGGTGACATTAAGTGAACGCATGTGTTGCCTGATTTAGTAAAAATCCTATACTATAGGGTAGCTAAAGTTATACATAACTTCAAGAAATTCCTTACTATGAGAAATGACAATATAGGGTGACAACAGAAGATGATGTTACATCTTTTTTGCTTTGGACATCATCATATGTAAATTATTTTTGGATTGAAGGATATTATATACATATATAAGCAGTACGATAAACCAAAGTAGCTGGATTTTCTTGCAACGATGTTTACAAATAAAAAAATCAACTTATAAAGCGGGTAACTCAATTAGAGATATTGCTTATTGTTTTCAAAAGCTAATAATGAAAAGCATAGTTCATCACACCTCTGAATCGCATTTTCCGGTGCATAAATGACTTCGCTTTTCGAATTTACTATAAAAATCTTAGGGGCATTCAAAATGTCATGACGTTATTTATCTCAAACGGTTTCGATTATATCGATAAATAATCATCTTCGGGATCCATTTGCCGACCTATGTTTATATAAAGTTATTTGCCTATTTTCTATTAGTGCCTGAACTGATACTTAAACTACCCTATTCGAATAGTATTGTTGTCTGCTGTAGAGCAAATGAATTTCATTTGTAATACTGGGTGACAGCAATGCTACTGTTATGGAATGGTTTAGCCAGTCTTATTGCTGGTTCAGTTGGTTCTGGTCTAGCTGAACTGATTTTCTTACAATTGGGTCTAAATATATGTAGTAATATATCAAGACAAAATCTAGCATTTAAAGTTAAGCTCCAATTTACAGATGATTATAACTAGGCCTAAATGCCTTAGAAACCTACTAAGGTCTTTTAGGTAGTGACATCTAGCATAATATTCTTAGGATGTATTTTGTTTCATTTATTGCTGGGCTTAACATGCATGAATAATCATGTTTTCTCTAATTAAGTGTCGCATGCTATTTTTTGTGTTAACTTTTGTTTTACTAAAAATTGGTGATTGTTTATTTACCTGTTTTGATAGTCATTGATAAAAAACTTACGTGATTGGTCCGACTGTTATCAAATAATGGCTTTGTCATATTTGAGGATGTTTGGGTTCGTCTCGATCGAATTACGTTTTTATTTTTCAGCTTTTAGCATGTGATGAACTTGTCCTAAAAAGTAAAACACTGTGTCTAAAAAGTACCAGACGTGATTCTAAATTCTATCCCTGTTACAAATGCATATAATTTTCCATTTTCAGTCTTTATTGACTTGTAAATGTATACTCGCCGGCTGGTCATCAGTCTCCAGTTACATAATATTGCCATTTCTCAGAGATATGGAATATATCCAGATCTGCCATCTCAAGATACCACACCATTACCGGCCCAGAATAAAGGCAATCCAAATCCTCAAGATTCAGCCCTCAGTAATCTTATAGCTGGATCTGGTGGAACTGTAATCACCGGTCCGCAACCTACGCTTCCACCAGAAGAAAATGTGGGCGCTGGTCACGGTGCAGGACCATTTCAAAATATTTTAATGGGTCTGTTAAGTGGAGGTGGTGGTCAAAATACAGGAAATCTTAATAGTGGTGGGCATGGACAATCGCAAAACACTCCTTCTGGAGGTTCGGACGTATTATCTGGAATTTTATCAAACCTATTAAGTGGTGGTGGCCAACAAACTGGAGGATTAGGTGGACAACATCCAACCCTGTCGTCGGGACAGGCACCACTGCAAGGTGGCCAAGGACAAAGTGTAGACTTCATGGGAATATTGTCAGGACTTTTATCTTCTAATCAAAACACTCAAAACCCGAATCACTCGCCTAGCGCTCCGTCTCAAGGTCAAAGTTCTGATGTTTTGAGCGGCATATTGTCCAGCCTATTATCATCAAATCAGAATCAGTCTCAAAACCCCACTCAACCACCTCCACCCCCACAATCTGCTTCCCAGCCTTCACAAACACAACAGCAGGGCGGCGATATTTTGAATATTCTGCAAGGGCTACTTTCTGGAAGCAACCAGCAACAACCAGCAGGTTCTGCACAAACGCAAAACATTCCTCCACAAAATTACAACCAGCCTCAAAGTGGTGGGGGACAGCCTGCGGGAGTTAATGTTGAAGCGTTGGCTGGTTTACTGCAGGGTCTGTTAAGTAAAGCTAAGGAACAGCAAGATAGTACTCGGCCGATTCAAGAGACCAATCCTTCGGGTGGTCTACCAAGTCCGTCTTCTAATCCACCACAGAACGATCCGCAAGTGAGTGTACTTGTGAAAGTTATTCTTAGGTTTTAACGTACTTCCGATAATTGCTGCTGGAAAATGTCGCTACACAGATATGTAACTCTCTAAAATTTTAATTGCGACTACCAGGTTTCACTCTTTTTGATGTCAAAAAGTGACATTACCTCCCTGAAACTTGCTTGTATTAATATTATTAAACTGTTCTTACTATGAAATGAAGACGTTTTTCCTTTGGAAATCGAAGACAGTGATAGTTATGTAATTTGACAAATGATTATAGCTGGAGATTCAACAAATGTCCAATTTTCTTAGAAATTTGCTAATTTTTTAACCTCATTCATTTGAAATTAGATAACTATCTGTTCTTGATTTGTACAAACTAAAAAGAAAAACATCAAATTTCAAATTTTTGATAAGATAGAATAATATATATTTGCCTGATGTTACTAATTGCTACAATCGTTTTAAATGGTACGTAGGAAAAGATGTTTTTAAATACTATGAGCTATGAACTACACGATAAGTCCGATACTCAACGTTGAGATGTTATCTTATGCTCATTTCTTAGTGTTAGGGTATCTGTGAATTTTCGATAATTTTTTTTCTCCTATTGAGAAACTTTAATCACACAAAACAAGCTGTAACGCGTCACTTTTAATGCTTAGGCTGTAAAGTAACACTTTTCTTATCAAAGCCTTAGAAATTATTTCAATCACTGCAAACTTGACAGACAATCAGTAGTAAATTTCTTTTACTACCTTGACAGTAAAACTAAAAAAATATATAACAAATATAAAAAGAAATCAGATGGTACCAATGACAAATGAAAGATGGTACCAAATGGACAAATCTTAAATACAACCTTAAATACAAATGTTTGTTGTAAAAAATCGGGAATAAACAATCATCAGAATATTTTGCTTTGGCTTGTAAAATCATTAACATAATCAAACATTTTTTAAATACTAATTTAATTTTAACCGCATCGCCTTAACTTTGCTTCACAGTTTGTAAGCTAATGTATCTTTTAGTTCCGGATAAACCGGCGAACTGCAATTTTAAAGAGATGAACTCCTTAATGTACATGGTGTATTAACTTGTCAATCTAATTTATCTTTTTTTGCTAGCAATATGGTCAGTATCCACACCCACCGCAACAAGAGCAAAGAGGGCCTGTAGAATCTCTTTTATCAGGCCTATTATCAGGCGGACACCAACAGGTGAGTCAAGTTTACCTGCCAATAAGTATCAATATTCATACAACTTTACAATACTTATTATTTTACACTTTTAAACGTGGCGAAAAATTTCCAATTGTCCAATTGTTCCAGTGTAGTCAGAATTGGTCTGTTTTAACAAAGAAAACCTACTTCCCGATTAGATAGAGTAAAATTGACTTAAAAGTCTTAAAGTTAAATTTCTGAGAAACGTTTAATAGTAAAAACCGCTTGAAATATTTTCACTATCAACTAAGATATAGGGCATTTTTCAATTTTCCAATATGTTTTAGTAGTGCATTAATGCACTGATAATTCTGACCTTTAATAGGTTCTTTAATAATAAAACGTCTCTAATCTAAACAAAATCAATAATTTTTTTAGCAACAATCACATCCGCCTCAGGTGGGTGGCGATGGTTCCATCGGAGGCCTAGGATCTATGGGTGGCATTTTGGGATCTTTAGCAGGTTCACTGCTTCACAGACAGGTAAGCTTATAGGATTCTTTCAAATCCTTTAAACCTAATTCAGACGTAAGTGCAATATACATAATTGAATTTGCAGAGAGAGGAGAAATAAAAGGTTGAAAACTGATTTACAAGAAATATCGTTGGGTGTCTCTGGGAGATAACTGACCCTAACTTTTTTTATTTTTGGCTATGCAAATAACACGCTAAGATAGAAAAAAGTGGCCTATAATTTTGATCGACTTGAGAGCTCTTATATCTTTTGAACCATTAGATGCATTTTGATCATCTTTTTACGTTCTGATACGAAATTTTATGGCCATTAGTTGTGTTACGTTTTTTTTTTAATTTCTTACAAAGTAATTCAGATTTAGCACACATTAGCATACAGATTAGCATACAAACATACACATTTATCAAATGTGTATGTTTGTTTGTTAGTTTCTATATCGCTCTGTAGTATCATGCTACATTTCAGATTTTTTTCTTTATTTGTTATGCTTTTTGCACGTTTATCTTAGAAACGCCATTTATAGGCAAGAGGAAAATGCACAATGCGACTGTTTTTCTGTGCACTAACGGTGTATTTCTGTCGAGATTTCAATAATTTTTTCAAATCGTTTGTATTTCAGGATCCCCACTAAGTACAGTATCAGCGGTGGGTAAATCACCATCAGGTATCTGCCTTACTCTGGACTTTCAATATTTAATGATATTGTGTTAAGTGTGTAGTAGCCAGTCTTGAATTTATCACTTAGCGCAAAAAAATATACCGGGTGTCAATATTTCTAATCGGTCAATCACTTCCAAATCATATCGAAATGTAGTGGTATTTTCGAAACTGACAACATACGTTTATAGAAACTTTTATCATTTTGACCCAAGAAATACCCCCTTACATTTATGCCGTATGTTAGGACTCACTCTGTAGAATAATTAGAAATGTGTTTGACACCCGGTGTATATGTTTCACTATCTAATCTAATCTATAGATCTAATGTAAAAGAAGTGGATATTATTGAGATTTTTTATATTATATTCGTTATTTTTGCATTTCTCATGGTGCTTATTGTCCTTTTCTAATAATCTTAGAAGTCTTTTTTACTCTTTATAATTTGTTAATCACATATGAAGTTTGAATCTATTATTTAGTACAAATTTTATTATTTTTTATATTATTTATTAGTTGAAATACTCATGAAATTCTATTTAAATGACATAATAACCGGGTATTACTTATAAGTAAATTGTAGGATAATAATGTGTATAAAGATGCTTGAGTAATGCTTGCAACGTTGACGTGCTGTTACATTTACTGAAAGTTAACATTTCCTATATTTTTAACCTCACTCATATGTCAAATTGGGGTACTGGAACCTTCCGTTATTTATGCAGGCGTAAAACCATTGATGGACGTGGCACCGGCCGATATTTAATGAGTTGTCATACTCTATGCAGGGCGCTCCTCTTTTCTGCTCTTTATAAAATAATCTCACGAATCGCGACCTGGTGAAATTTTAGCACGACTTTAAGAAACACCCTGTGTAATCTCGCCCTCAAGCATCTTAAAACACGGCGTTTATTATGTTTTCATATATTATATCATGCTGTCTAAAAGGTAAAAATCTTTCCAAATAGAGATAAAACATGTATTTTTCTGTACAGACAATTTTTTGATTGTTTGCAGAAGGATTCATGTAATTATTCATTTTTGTATATTTCCTATTTTGTTCACAATCGAAATCGAGAACACCAGAATTTTCTTTTATCAAAATGAGATACCCAAGATATTATTAATTTTTTGATTCTACGGAACAGTATAAATGTTTTCAATAAAACCCGCCCTCCATACTTTATCGCCAATGGCTTTTGAGATAATGGTACGTAGTTTTGTTTTTTCAAGGAACTGTAGTTCCGTAGTGATTAGATACAATGAAACAATTTGGATTTTCTTATCTTCAATTTCAAGAATCTCTGTCAAATAACGTCAGTTTTATGATCTAGAAGAAGGTTGTTGGCTTCATTATGCCGGGCAGTGTATTTACCTCTAGTAGAAAACTGGTACTTCTATCGTTCCTCGAATATGGAAACAACTATATATTGTGTTAGTTTTCAATTCTACATCATGTTCTGAATATGTTTCATATAGCAAGTCTTATAACCATATTGACCTGGTTTTGAAGAAAACCACCTCATTTGGGACATCCTATTTAAATGAAAAATAGCTATGAAAATGTGCAAGAGAAACCAAAGGGAGCGTGCTTGTTCTCTAAATCGTATCCTAATCTGGGCACTCTATTCTCGGAGTGCATCAGTTTGTAATATTTTATAACCAAAAATTACTATAGCTTGCTTGAATTGCATATACGAATAAAATAAATTATTGTGATTAACTACAGTAGAATCAAAAGTGCCTATAAATTTGGCCTTCTTGCACAAAATACTTAATTGTTTTTGCAGGGTAAAACCTGTAGGAATATTTTATGGTTGTTACTGGTATTGAAAATTATTGTTTATGTATGTATTTAGGTAATGCACAAAAATCGAATATGAATATACGTTAAATATCTATGTGGATATTCGTTGTTTTCATTGTTTCCAGAATCTACTCTCTTCGCTCCTACAACCTATCATTTTCTGTATTAAGAAAAACAAAATTGACGTAAATTTATATTTTAAAACAATGAAACATTTTTTACACAAAATTAAAATTTTTGCATCTGATAAAAGAATGCAAATGGTACACTAATCAGTATTCGGTATAAAAATGGTCTCTTCGGAAAAATGACCTAGAAATCGCCTTATTTGAGATTCCCTTAGATTTATTAGAATTCCTTTTCTTTGCCACCATTTCCTAGGATCTCCTCCCATATTTTCTGGTTTATCTGATCAAAACGATGACGATGTAATAGTAAAGCATATAATATGCACGCTAGTGCACATACAACACGATGGTCGGATTCAAGTGAACCAGCCCCAGGCAGGTAGTTATTGCAAGAAAATAAAACAAATGGCAAGTATATGACAAAACCAAACATTTTCAGTTTTTTTAAATAATACACTTTTTGGTTATAAATAGCAGAAATAAAATTTGATTTACAAATACAATATAGAATTTACCGATGCCATAATATGCAAAATAAAACATATATAATATAATTTTGATTAACAAGTGAAGATACGCTACAAGCCGCTTTAAAATGAAATGAAATTTCGGATCAAAATGAAAACCTTCTTATCAAATTTCAAAAAGGTGATCGTAAAGCAAACGGTCCTACTATTAAAATCTAAATATTTACAGTCATTTGATATACTACTAATTTTCTAATTTATATTTTCAGTCAATTGTTTAAACAGTCCGCACAAACACTTTCAATTTGAATCGGAGTCGTTTGCGTAAACGCGATTTCTAAAATTCATTCGAGCCTTCCGAATTCGTTTCTGGAATCTCTCGTTTCTATGTTCCTCATCGCTGGTGCGACCGTTTTGCGTATTGCCGGATGCGACCTCCGGAGTTTTCTTACTACTGAAATTTAGATATTTATCCAAACACCTGCTGGACCTGTTATTGCTTGAACTCGTGCCAAAGCCGCTGTCCGTATGGCTGATGGTGCGTCGCTTGGTTGGGGGCGTGTGGAACTCGCAGTCGTCAGAGTCCGAAGAAAACGTACTGTAGCCATCTTCTACTTTATGGCCGTTGGTGTAGTTTAGGACGCACTCGTCTTCGGAATCGCTCAAATTAACCTTTGGGGAAACATACTGCCTTTTCACGTTTTTCCTCTTTGATGTTTGAAGATCAATAGGCCCTATAAGAAAGCGACAAAATGTCAAGTCGATTTATACGTTCTGTTCTAAAGGAACGGTTATATTTTTTTCACACCGTGTATTTTTTAAGCGTGTTTGAACACACGTTCACCATAATATTGTACCTCATCCAGCGTAATTTACAGGCATCACCAGTTCAAATCGGAAGATAGGAATTGTGCAAGTGGGAGAAGAACCGCATGAGTTTTAACATACCTCCGACAAAGACCAACAAAGTGAGCGGAGCCTGTCCAGATCCAGTTGCCAGATCTCTCACCGTTTCAGCACTTTTACTGATATAAGTTCTAGTGATAGATTAAATTAGATTCGAATTTTTCCTTGTTTATACATTATTGTACATTTTCCCATTATAGCATAACTTAGGTACGTCATTGATGAATGTAATGATATGAATCTGTTAATATTTGTCTATGATTTTTTGGTAGGTTCAAGACTGAACTGGCGGCACCGGCTGTAGGCTCGGAGTCAATTGATAAAAGAACGATTCGTTTGTCGTTTAAAACGATACTGGAAAATAAATAAATTGCCCGGTGCAGGTAAGGCATGTAAGGAATTTCGATTTTAAGTCGCAGTTATGTTTACGTTTTTTCATTTATTTACATTGGTGTTTTTTGCCCTGGTATTTTTTAACATTTTCATCACTGCGAAGGCAGAAATCGAAAGAAAATCGATACTAATCTAAACATCGAAGTGGAGACGCCGGCCAGACCGACTTTGCTTACTTGAACCTCTAGCTTCTGGACGCTCTTCGTTAATTTTTGTCGGAGGCATATTAAGCCTTGCGTGGCCATTCTTCTACTTGCACAATGCCTATGTTCCGATTTGAATTGGTGATACCTGTATAGCTCTCCTTAAGAGTGACTGGATCGACTATTTTAAACACAACTTGATATCTAATTAACAACTACAGCAAACTATAATAATCATGTTGTTTACAAACCACTCTTACCTCTACTAGTTGATGCCCCATTATTATAGTCTTCGTTATTATTGATGGCAATAATGTTTCCATTACTTGGACTATTACCGTTGGACACTTGTCCATTTGTATTTGGCATTTCGGCACTGTTTTGTGGAACTTCTAAAGCGTTTATCACATGCTCTGATGTGCCTAAAAAGAACCAGTCATTTCGTTACTGTTTACGCAAATTATTACTCGAAATTGCATGATGCTGCGAGCTAATTTTCCTACAATTCCTTAAGACGAGAATACATACTGAAGAAAGTGATAAGCGACAATAACGATAATTACTAACACTACAAACTTTAAGCGCGTTAGAAGTAAAGAGAAAGTGTGTTAGTAAAACAAATGAAAAACTCGACGAAAAATGACTGCCTCCACGTTATGTCAAATCTACTACCTGTCAAACAAGCTTTTAAACGTTAGACAAGAGCTATCTGATTGGCTTATAATCGAATCGAGGCAAAAATACTGTACATCTCGCCGGAGGTTAACTACTCGTAACATTCTCAAGTCAAGAATTTCCTTTCGAATCGGTTCAGCCCTTATTTCATGTACTCACCGTTTAAAGGTGTGGGCAATATATTCACTAAATTTTCCTCCTCGTTATTAGAAGAGTGATTGTCTTCGTCGTTATCACCGTTTTGCGGACTATGTACGGTCAAATTTAAAGCTTCATCTTCTGAATCTTGCTCTAAAACCTACGAATATATCGATTCAGGAAAAGTGGTGAAAACGGCGAACTACAGATCTCACCCTATATACTGACGGATTAGAGCTAGTTATTCCCGTACTAGTACTGGGTGTATCTAAAAGCATATTTAGACCTGCGTTGGCACATGCTTCTCGCAAACATTGTCTGGTGCGATACCGAAGTGACCTAAACGTAAATGTTTTATTCAATAAGTTCATTATTTGAGAAGAAATATTAAAGTAAGGTCTCCAATTCATCTTTCATGGCTCAGCTCATCTTACCTTGGACTACTTTCGCTAAAATGTTTGATTTTCCTCGCTTCTGATAAACTTGGATTTTTCTTTGAAGACTTTTTAAATGAGCCATTACATCTCTCCTTAGCTTTCTGCTTTAGGGCGTGCTTTTCTTTCTTTTTCCATTTTTCTCGCAACTGCATTCTAAAATAAAGATCAGTACGGACTTTAATACGTACATATATGCATATTTCAATGCAATATATTTCGTTGTTTATTTCTCAAATGAGTCATAGATAAAATTATCTAATGGGTACCAGGAGTTTTCCAATTGTAAGGGATTATGACAAAACCGTTCAATAAATTCATGTTCATTCCTCAAGATGAAGTACCAGACATGTCTACAACATGATTCCAAGTTTCAACAGAGTTCTTATTATTAAACATTTCCTCGCTGAAGACTTTTTGTATTTCGAACGTGAGGGTGGGCAATGAAATTAAGTAGTTTATGACTTGCATCGGTTTTTGTGCTGGACGACCTACAGTTATTTCTAGGAGTAGTGTACATAAGTATACAAAGTATACATTGTCTTGGCACTTGCTTGAATGTAAAAGCTGACGTTTGGTCGGGTAAGACCGGAAAGTTCATATAAGGGGTCGTTAAAACCAACTTCCAGTTTATGAATATAAAAAAATGGCGGTAAAAATGTATTTACCTAGTTCTTACATACTACGATATGTATTAGTCGTTTCGGAAATGGTAACAGAGCATGCTCTTAAAGAAGACACCTTTTATAATACAAAACATAGCATACTTTTTAACAGAGGTTGGTGCTTTATTGTAAGCCATTTTAGCCAGTCGGTGCCTCTTCTTCGCTATTAGCTGAGCTATCTTATTATGTTTTTGCTTCCTAGGATCCTCCAACGTTTTGCTTCGGCTTTTAAATATATGCTGTAACAACTTCGCGTGGTCACGTTCAAAGTCCGAATCACAGCTATCCGTTGACTGAAAGTCCTCAGAACTGATCCATCCTGAAAAACACTTTAAACACTCTTCAAGACTTGTGGCCCACTTTACCTTCAATTTCTCTTTGAATAAGCGAATCGAAGAAAGCCATCATTTTCGAGTCTTCTAATGTGGACTGATCACTATAATCATGTGATATCCTCTGAAAAAGCAATTTTATAAATAATTTAACTACCCAACTATGTAACATTCATTCAACTCACTTCGCCACTGCTTCCTACTAAATCTATGTAATCTTGGTGAGTGTAAACTATTCTTGCCGGGTCAGTGCATTCTTTCAAAAGTGAACCAGTCCATGATCCTAAATGGTCGTTAATACGTTTATTGACTGAATGTTATTTCTGCTTCTCAGTTTGGTTTTTACATACCTATGGGTATTGTACTCCATAATTTGATCATCTTTTCGACCCCAGAGGATGCGATTAAATTATTGTGTTTATTGTACCTAACTTGGTTAACTATGGACCGATGACCTTTCATCACAACATGTAGATCTCCCCATTCTTCTAGAAATATAAAAACAAATTAATTACGAAAAGTTAAAGCACCCTGTTGGTACGTAGGATATTCCTACATGGTCTGCACAAAAATCCACTACAAATTCGTCATATCAGATATCAGAATTATTGAACTTAACTTATGGCAGTGCTACACTGGCAACTTATTCAAATAATTGACGACAAATCGGAATCAACCAAACGTTTTCTTTTAATTTAACTTAACATATTGTATTTTAAAGCTTTTTAACTAAGGTAAACTAGATTGAATAATTATATTTCGACCTAAGAAATTCGTGCTCCAAACCATATAGGTACACCCTATATAGTATTATTAAGACGTTCTCACCCTCATCTTCAGGTACCCTCCACATATACAAATTAAAATCGTCGGAGCCGCTCAACACATATTCGTCGTTCTCTCCGGCAAAGGAACATGTCTTCATAGTACAGCTATTGTAGTATTGGGGATGATAGAATTGGCATATTGACCCTTCACATTGAGTATTGTACAATACTGGAGGTAAACGCCGCCTTAGTGCGAGAACCTTTTTCCCCGTGGAGTCAAAGCAGGCACTTATGCCTGAAGTTTTACCTACTGTTGCATCGTAATGGACCAATTCCCTGAAAGTAAATGAGATTCGCCATTAGAATAACAGACGAAAATGAAGCTTTAAATTTAACATTATAACATAGCCATCTGTATCGATATGAGCTTCGCCTGTTTTTTTTTAGACACCCTGTACATCAGTTCCGTTTCGTAACTCAAAAAAGGGTTTTATCACTTTTCCGCGGCTCAACCACTTCAGTGTGGTACAATAAATCACCGTACGCGGGTTCAATATTTTCAAGAAAATTGTCTATAATTAAATCCAGTTTTCTTATAAAATTTACTAAAGAAACGACGATAATCACATGCATTAAATTAAACATTTTTTCACATAAAGCTTGTTGGTTGAAAATTTTCGATACGCTTTTATATGACATTAATGTTTAATATAGTGTCGAGGGCCGGATTTGGCCCGTAGGCCGTAGTTTGGGGACCCTTGATATAAATGATTACATCCAAATTTAAGACTTATTAGTGACTTTTCAAAGGCAAACTATATACAACAATAAAATAAGTTTGGGAAGCAAACGTACGATGCAAGTCCTATATCTACATCTATGACTGTTTTTGGGAGTTTAAAATTTTACATTTCCACACACTCAGGATAACAATCAGATTTAGTCTTAGCTTTAACCGATCTATAAAACAAAGTCAAATTTGGAATTTTCGAAAATTTTAAATAAACATGCTATTTGAGAGATATTCCAAACTTTAGTGCGAACAGTGCAAAACATACTGTTCTGTTTTAAACCGTCGGCAAGGTACATATATATTTTGAAAGTGTTAAAAATGCAGTATTTTGGGCGCCATCACTTCAAGACTAGATCCAAAGTATACCATCTGCCTTAGATATTTTTTAAGACAATAAGCTGTCCCCAAACTTTTTATCAATTCTGTATACACCGAGTATCGTGTGTTTCCATCTGAAAAATCGGTTCGGAGCGTATATGGACTAAGTTCCCAGTGCAACACCTTGTATTGTATAATATACCGGGTCAATTTAATGAATTAACATGTATTTAGATACTGTCAATCCTTACTCTTTCGGTTTCCTACAATCCCATAAGGCTATACCCTCCTCCGAGTTGGCAGAAACCAAAAACCGAGGGTTAACGGGATTAAACATCACAGAATGAAAACCAGTCTTCTGTTTCGCCAACACTTGAGCCTCTGGAACAGAAAATTCGAATTTAATTTAATGTCACCATTTTCATACATAAAACTACAACTTTTACGAAATTATTGTTAAGCAGTTGAAAAGTATTTTCTATGGTGGATTTAGTGGAAAGAAGTCACATAGTCTATGATGATGGCTTAGAAGTGAAGCCGAAATGCGCATGTCTCCAAGAAACGTCAAATAATTCTAGTAGGCGAAGACATAATGAGTGAGATTTTGTACTTAGTCACGTTCTTTCAGGTTTGCTACTACTGTGTAACCTTTTGGTATTTAGATATAACTAATTTAATACATAATATTTTCATTAACATTTTGACTTCTAGTTTCATTCGCATGAAAATGCCTTTCGAAGAAACTGAGGTAATGATTAGCTATTTAAAAAACAACATAAGACTGGAAAAATTCTTACCTTGATTTGGGGCTTCCCTAATGTCATAGAGTAAAAGCCTACCATCCTCCCCTGCAGTGGCGATAATTTCATCCTTTTGCGGGTTTATACTCAAACCATAAACCGGTTTTCTGTGAGGTATCACCGCTAAGGCGTTTCCGCTAAAAGTAAGAAGCAGGGTTAAAATTCACGCTTGAACTTGTTATATAGGTTATATAACTTGTTATTTAATTTATATAGCATAGCTATATAACTATGTTATATAAATTAAATGAAAAATATTTACAAAAAAAATTGATAAAGATAGCATAATGGAATTAAAGTAAACGTTCATCTAGTTCGAATGTATAACCTGTAGGTGCCTTAACAAGTAAACGGAAATAACTCACGAGTCAACTTCATGTATAATCACTTGGTCATCATTTCCTCCTGAAAATATTCTTTCGTTCTTGGAATTAAAAGCAACACAAAATATATTGCTGTTATGGGTCTTCTTCATTGAGATTGGGCTCTTATTGCGGGATCCATCGCTCTTTGGTTCTGTGTCCACAGTTGTGAGGTTCGCTCCCTTTTCAAACACAGCATCAGATATGTTCCACAGTAAAACTCTACGATCATCCCCACCTAAACAAAATGTTAAAAGACGTTTCAGAATCTATAATTTTTAAAAATCGCTCAAGGTTTGTTGCTCTAAAAGTTGCTGAAATGCATTTCTTCAGTTATTGTTTACGTCGGTAAAAATGTGCATAAAATCGGTTTTATTACGCGGACAAACCTGAGTAAATAATGTTTAGAAATTACGAATATCCTCATTTTCTTCCATTTCCTAAAGACTCCTACACTGACAATAATTGTGAAAAATTTGGCAGTATTGGTCTTATTAATTGAAGGTACGCATGAGTTCGTTCATGTTTTCTTTTAAATTCTTTTGATGGAAATGAGAGATTTTTTATAATAAATTTCTTTTAGTGCCCGAGCAAGGCTCAAGACTGTCTTTATAATTAAGTTGCCACATACTGAGTGATTTTTTCTAATAAAGGTAGAGGTCTCTATGTTTTCTGACACTGTGCCACATCTCTGTATGTACGATTATTTATTAAAATGTTTATAATTAAAACTTATAATTTTTTAATTTTATACTGAATGGCAAAGGAAGGTAAACACAGTGTTTTTATTTCAATAATATTTTGCATGCTAACGTGTTTTGGGTCCAATAACAATTGATTACATTTTCAGTCTTTTCTGCACAGCAATCAGTCCTTAAGTTTTTTTTGTACTATTTCGCGTTGTAAAGAATTATTATCTTCATTAGAGATAACATGACAGAATCTCATTATATCCAGAAAATAGTGGAACCATACGTCTTACCATACATTGCCACCATTCAAAACGGTATATTCCAACAAGACAATACTAGACCACAGAGGCTAGAGTGACGCGAAACTCATGAACTAACACCACGTTATCATTTTACTATGGCCATCAAAATCGCCTGATTTATCTTCTATTGAATACGTGTGGGACACGATAGGTCGCAGGTTATTGAATTTAGAGCATCCCCCTCAGACATTGGCAGCACTTAGGCATGAGGTAGAAGTAGCCTGGAATAAGATACCGCAAGATGCTACAGACCACCTCATAGGAACAATGCCCAGGCGCCTGAATGGGTGTATAATAAACAGAGTGTCTTCGATATTTCTCAGAAATCGAATCCACGACATTTAAGTTGACTTTCCTCTATCTAATCGGGAAATAGGTTTTCTCTGTTAAAGCAGACCAATTTCGACCACACTGTACACCTATGCAGCCAGATACCTATTTGGAAAGCCCTTTGTTGCCAGCTGCAGGTCGGATTGTTCATTTATTTGCTACGGTTTATGAGTCAGATATATACTATTTTAAAATTTTTCAATTAAAACTGAAAGAGCTCAAATTAAAAGTAGTGGAGTAGCGTGGGAGGTTTCAACTTTTATTTTTTAATTGTAGTAAAGGAACGTAGCCAACAAGCTCCTTTTTCAACAAACATTTCCAGTCAAAGTACACAATGAAACACTTTGTATACCTACTTGATACACACAAAAGCATCTGATAAACTCTTAGGTGATAACAGAGCGTTTTAAGTAGCCAATGATTTTCACTTTCTGTACATTCTTTTGACTTTCGTTGGCACTGTGGCGTTCTTAAGTAGCATCATGCGTTGCATTTTTATCCACGATCCCAGTGTCTTTTGCGGATCTGAGGAACGTTAACAAATTGGTTCAAGAAACGGAAGATTTGCTAAGCGAATGCTCAACATTTAAACTGCCCGTGGATAACGAGGTATATTTTGCGAATCTTACATCAAACGAGACTAAAGGTGCACATTGAAAATTGAAACCAGTTCACGTTAAGTGATTAGTTAATTCGACCATGATTTAAGTAAATAAATACATTTTTGAATAACAGAAACACTGATTAAATATCATTTGAAAAATAATTATCAATGTAGTTCAATGAGTCGTTGCGTTGAACACATAAATTATCTTTAAAATGTGTGAAACGCTCTAAAATCTCTGTTCTCAATTGCTGAGGAGCAAAAGTTGAAAAAATCAAAATTATGTCTTTTTCAAGATTTCCGGGACTTTCGATTTCGTTTTGAATTGCCGAATTGCTGCAGGAGGAACAGCAGCGGAGTGTCGGTCTACAGGTCAATTAAGGCAGGATTTAGCGTTCTTGTGGTGGAGGCTGGTGGCGGAGCGCCAGACACACGTGCTATCCTAGGCCCCAGCCCATATTTCGAAAATAGCTGTGTGAATGGTTGTTTAAGTGAAATCTGTGCTGAAATTCTTCAAACAACGTCTTTAATTATTAAAACGAGGCATTCTATGCAGAAGAGCACTTTTGTGTATTAGGTAGGAAAACACCTTCTATCGGCAAAAGACTTAAAAAAGTAGCGTTTCCTTTGGCACCTCCGAAATATTGATGCTGACAGAAATGCGGGCTGTTCAAATTTGATTTAAAGAAAAAATGTATCAATTTCTACGAAACCGCTTAAGATGTTTGAAAAAAAAATGTGGTTTGCGACGGTTGCAGAAAACGCGTATTTTTTGATAATTTTTCAGGGCGCGCACGCCAACAGGTCATTTTTCAGATAATAAAAATACTTTTTCAAATAATAAATTAATTTTTGAACTCTCTAGTCAGTCCTGATTAAGAAAGCTATTCGATTTTTTCTCTCCAACGTCGACCTTTTATTTATTTCGAGTTAAAAAAAAACCATCCTACTTCTTACTTAACTTAAATTAAACGAAATATTGTCTAAATTCAAAAGACGAAATTGACTATTTTAATGAGAAGTCACAATCAGATGGAAACACCGCTACGGAAACTTCACGTTCTTATACTTAAATAAAATTATAAAAGGAGCTCCCCAACTTTGAAACCGCCCTGCATTATTAAGTACCGATCCTCAGCTTCCACTAGCTAACAATGTCCATATGCAAGAAGAAAAGTTCCCGGTAGAAATGGCGACATCAATGGAACGTTGCACGTAAGAGGAAACGCTAACCATTACGATAACCGAGCTGCCTTAAGCAACCCTGACTGAGCATGCCAAGACGTGTTGCCTTATTTCAAGTTATCAAAAAGGGAAAACTTTGCAGTTGATTTCGACGTAGAACGTCATGGCCTGAATGGTCCTCAACCGATCAAGCATACCCCTGATGCTCCTGGCCTGGTAAAGAACTGCTCACTAATTTAAGAATAGCACACTTAATTAGCATTTTCTAGATTAATTATCTGTTAAAAGGCTCGAAAGAAATTGGTCTTAAAGAGGTGGATTATAACGACAAAAGACAACTTGGCTATAGCAGGATTCAGTACTATCTAACAGATGACATTCGTTCGAGTTCGAACTATTCCTTTTTCGATTAGAGACTCTCCAAACTTTCACATATCCTTCACTTCTCTTGTAACGACGATGACCAGAGTGAATAAAGCGGCTGGGATAGAGTTCATCAAAGATAAACATGAAAAATGATAGCAAGTGCCTCAAAGTCGTCGTATCAGCCAGAGCTAGCAGCTCCTCTTAGATTTTAATGGTTTCTGGTGCTGGACCGCAGATCTTCCAGTTGGGCAACATTCTAGAGATCACGTAGCTGAATTGGGGTTTCTTTAAGTGATGTGAAACTGCTTATATAGTCCATTATTAACTTAGTCCGTTTCAGGTCTAAAAAAGTGTATTATAATGTGTCTTTACATGAAGCAGTGGCCGATCAAGGGCCGTTAATTGCTGAAGTAGATGGTGTTTCCTGGTCCAAATCGTGGAAGGATTTCCTTCCACGATTTGGACAATGATTCATTACCAGACACTGAGTTGGTCAGTACTATCACTCATCTGTCCACGTGTTAAATGAATTTTGTTATCTTTGAGAATTTCAATTTGTTGCTTTTAACACATATTCTTAATGTATAAAAAAGAGAAATAGACAGAAGAAAAAATACGAAACAATGCTAAGAATACATTTTTTTCTTTTTTTTAATTTTGGGTTTAATTCTTGAGAATAAACATCTTAACTTTTAGTACTGCACGTTGTCCTTAGTTAAACCAATGTACTTGATTAGAATTTTTAAAAATCGAAAGAGAGTACGGTTTTGTATATGTTTTTAAAACATGCATTTTCAATGTCATTTGCAAATTAAACAAAATTCTGTAATTATAATAATATTGTTCTTCGTATGAACACCAATTATTCAATAATACAAAAATCCAGGTTCGGATCTGACTAAATCAAATATTCTGCGGAAGCTGTGGCGACTTTTCCATTACCCTCATTATGCTGACACAAAAAATTAGGATTTAGGAAGGTTTCACAAGAACAAGCAAATTCAGGATTTTTTTGCTTCAACTACGAACCTGAACTAACCTGAATTAACCTGTAACAGGGTGTTTATTTTTATTTTTAATACACATACTGGGTAATCCGTTTTATTTTGCACCCCCGCATAAATACTTTTCTTTTACTTTTAGAATGAAGTGCAACGTACAAAAATTGTAGGGACTCATCTAAAAGATTAAAGTAAACCATTTGCATAGCTACAGGGTGAATGAAAACGTGGAAAACCAAACTTTCGTTTCTTTACATAACATATCCTGTATATTATATTTCAGTTTTGTCGGGCTTTTTGAGCTGATTTCAATGGTATTAAATTTCAATGGATTCGGTTTAGTATTTATGTCAAAAAATACACTTTTGTGTAAATTCGTATTTTGTAATATTAAATGTAAGAATTACGTATACTTTATTGTTTTAACTAGGAACATTATATAGTTCGTTATTTTGATTTATTTAGTTATTCTTTTTTATTTTTCTTTAGCCAAAGACTTTTTGTAAGCACAAAATCGAAAACGTACCAATTTCCTTTCAACGAACAAATTTTTTCATTGTTTACGTACTATTTAAATGAGCTTGTATTGTATTGTATTTTCCCAAATTTATACCTGTTTTTCTCAAAAACTAATCGATAGATTTTGGATTGAAATACACTTTTAATTTGAGGTATTATACGACCGATGTTTCCATTTAAAAAATCGACTATTTTGCGCTACCGCTAATGTAAACAACATTTAAAAAACACAAACGTTAAAAGATATTAATTTTTGTCCTATTTAGTGGTGCTTTTGATTTTTTAAATAGGAAAAATTTGTTAAAAAGTTAGAAGGGGAGGGCAATTTAGACTCGCACGGTATGTTGATAATTTGTGGCAACAGATGCGATTTACAGCTAAAGTGCTACGGCCGGGGCACCCCTAGTTTGTGGAATTAACTGTTTCATAAGTATGTCTAATTAGCTTTCGTTTATTGTTCTTATCAAGTTTAATTTTTATTCAAGGAAAATGTCCATGGAAATTTGTAGCTTGAAATTGTTAAAAAAAATACCACGTGTTTCTCGTACCATTTTTCACGCGTGGAAAATCTCCAGTTTAACTTGCAATTCGAAATTCCCAAAAAAGGTGCGGTATGCAATTTAATTTTTATTCGGGAACATCTCCAGTGAAATTTGTAATCTAAAGTTGCTAAAAAAAGATACCACGCGCGATTCGCCGTGGCTTGGGGAACCAGCCGTTATAATATACCTATTCTTTTCCAAGCGCTATAACATATTATTATATACATCCGTTTATATTTCTGATACAACTGAACATTTATTCAAAACGTTTAACCAAGTCCATCGCAAATTATCAACAAATTTTGCAAATTCGAATGAAAAAAACCATGAGTACACGAGTGCTTTTTTCTGACCCAGATTGTACGAATACATATTAGTCTAAAATTATCTACAATTTTCGCTACACGAGTTATATTCGGAGGAGAATTTCATGAATCATGGTGGTGTAGCTGCCACAAAAGCGAACTTTTTGAATTAAGTTTTTTTTTATAATTAGTTACGTGAGAAACATGACAACGGAGTGGGAAAAGCCATACACGAAATTCGTGTTCGCTGGTGCGATGTATTTGAAAAAGTAAAGTAAAATAAACATACAAAGCTACACGTGGTTCTAAATTGTTCTTAGGTCTGAAACTTGCCCATTTGCCCGGAATTTTCTGATAAAAAAGTTGCCCATGTTGCGAGATTGATAATAAAAATACTGTGCGTACGATTTTGTGCGGCACTGAGGACTATTGGTGAAAAACATGCTTAATAGAAAATGCTTAGAATCGCCTTTAGATAGATAGAAGATTTTTTTTTACATTTTTAGATTAGATAGAAACTGCGCAACAACGCCTGCTCCATCAAAGGATGAATCTTAATGTGTAATGTCCCCGGGTTAATCAAATTTCATAAATCAGCGTTCGCTATTTTCTCAGATAGAGATCTGTTTCCAGGTTCATTTGAATAAAACTTTTGTTTTGAAATCATACAATGAAGCGTCTTTACACTAAAGAGGTACAGGGCGTTCCGTAAAAGAAGATAAGTCGGTAGTGTTTTGTCAGTTTTCAACGCTCGTTCCTATCTTTACACGGCTCCCAGAGATAGCTGATAGAGATAAAAATTATATGAATTTTAATTTTTTTATTTACCTACAATTTTACCGGCACATTTTCCCACGATTTACCAGTCGAGCTGCAGGGAGCTCTCAGAACATAAATGAAAATCTTACACATCGCTCTTAGGTGCGAGGAATTATCGCAGCAAGCGGCCTCTCTAGAAATTATGTACTTAAGTGAGTCAGACAAGATAATGCCACCGGTCCGTAGTAACTTTTTTATAGTATTTCTTATAAATAATGATTTTCTACCGAATTCAGTACTGTGCAGATAATCACGCAAGCCCTCCGACCTCATTACGAAGAGGAAACGACGCTGATCTCTGGAGATCTATGTGATTATCCATTAATCAATTTCAACACTTTTGGAGCGAAATCGACTTAAAAACCACGCACCAAAAAATCCCTTTTAGAGTTAAACGACACAAAGTCGTACCAAAACCTTAGCAAAGAATTGGTCGTGCTTCCAAGTGCGGTTTGTGACGAAGCACACGAGGGTATGACTGAGGATTGGTGGTGGTTCTGCGTGGCACACCAATTTACTGTCTTAGTGAGCGCTTTTTGAGAACCTTCAGAGATATTTCGGACAAATCGTTTCAGGGCCTGCATGCTACTGGAACAAGATTGGGAACCACTCGGTGGTAAGTCCGGACTTAAAAGTTTATGGCATTTATCGTCTGGGGGTGGATGCAGATGTGATGTCCACCCCCAATTCCGGTCGTGCTATTGAGCCTGTTGTGATAATTGCAGAGAAAATTGCGGACGTCGTTACGGCTGATTATTATTAATTTAGTTACAATATCGGACATAATTAAATTAACCTTATTAACTTTGTTCTAAAAAAATTATAAAATAAATTGAACATTTAAAAATATACGGGGTGTTTCAGAGTTAACTGTACCTACGCTACCTACATTACTGTACTTACGCTACAGTTAAAGTAATTCGCCATGATTCAAATGCACCCATATATCGTAGGCAAATCTTGATTAATTCTCGAGATACAGGGCGTTTGCGTTTTTTTATTCAATGACTATAGTCATAACTCTTGACCTATTCGCTATAACTAATTCAAATTTTGTGGGTAGTCACATCTTAACATACACTATAAGATACCATTAACAGAGTTTGTAAAATGCAGATTCGGACTAGGAAATAGTCTTTTTAGAAATTTTTATGAATTTGAATACCCTGTATATTGATTTCTTTAAAGCCATACAGAGCCTTCAATAAAACGTTGAAAGCCGTCTATACCACATTAGTTTTATAATTCCGGCACGTATCATTGTGTCTCAATTAACTTAATTTTTTCAAAAAATGTCATAAAAAGGCATTTTTTGAAAAAATTAAAATACGAAGACACGAAGACACGAAGACAGCGACAAGAATTTACAAATCGATATGCAGACCCCTTTTAGACTACGGACATATAGTGAGAGCAAACGCTACCGAAAAAACCAAAAGACATATACAGACAACAGAACAAATCGCTCTGAGACTCATCACTAAAATAAGACATCCTGACAATCCTTTGCACAACCCCTCCATACAATTACTATACGAGCGTACGAACATGACAAAAATAACGGACAGACTATCACAAATACAGACAAAATGGAAAAACAACCGACACAACTGGACAATACTTAATCCACTTTGCCTCAGACGACAAACACGACAGTCCCACTTTCTCTCCCCTCCTAATACGTTACACGAAGAACTGAGCGAAGATATACAATAACGATTTTTTTTTTTTTTTTTTTTTTTGTCTTCTTTGCATCTCCAATGTATACCGTTCTGACCACTCTCTGTGTAGACCTAGGCACCTGATTATGTAACAAGGGCAGAAAGACCAATATGGTCGATAGCCTATTTCGATGAAATGAAGATTATATATATATATATATATATATAAAATATGTGTTTAATAATTGATCGAGAATGCCATCTTTGTATTGTAATAACGAAAAATTAAATTATATAATAACAATTACAGCACAACGAACAAAAAGGGAGGTTCCAGAAGGTGTTCAAAGTGACTGCCATTTGCTTGTATGCACTTTCTTGCTCTTAGTTAAAGTTGCCTTTTGTATAATGTCGGGATTATTTCTAATTGTCGCAAAGCAGTCGTTTATTCTTTGAAGGAGCTCCTCTCTTGTTTATAAATCTCAGATTTGAAATGCCCCCGAAGTAATAATCTAATGGATTAAAATCTGGCAATATCATCCATTCATTCTCGAGATACAATTTACTTTATTTTTTTAAATCGATTTAAGTTTACTACTCAAATAGACTTTTCCTTGTTATCAGGTAGCGTCAGATCTACGAGAAGCTTATTAATAATTTTGTTTCATGAAAGTTATTCTTAGTCACTTCTTTTGACTTCTTTGATCATAAAATATTTTATCGCGTCATGATGCCTAATTTATTTATAACTCAAGATTATGCCTACATAATTTTTGTGTATGGTTTTTGCAACGGTAATGAAAGAGCAGCAGTTCGTGAATATTTTGCCAATCTTAGATTGCCCAACCATCAAACATTTGAAAAGATGTTTAGCTGCCTGTGAGAGTACGACTGTTTTGCATATAAGAAAAATGGTAATAATTTTGAACACCTCTTGTAACTGTTTTTTTGTTGCGTTATACTTGTTACTATCTAATTTAATTTTTTGTTATTACAATACTAAGATGGTGATTATTTCGAACAATTATATAAATATTTTAATTTTTCCAAAAAATGTCTTGTTATTGAGACAAAATGATACATAAGGGAATTATGAAACTAACGTGGTAAAGACAGCCTTTGATGCTTTATTGAAAGCTCAAAGTTTTTGCTATTTTGCATTGAAAGCTATAGTTTTAAAGGAAATAATATACAAGGTATTCAAATTCACAAAAACTTCTAAAAAGACTATTTCCTAGTCCGGACCTGAAATTTTCAAACTCTGTTAATGGTATCTTAGAGTGTTTGTTAAGTAGTAGCATTTGTGTAGTGCATTTTTCATTTAATATTCTTACATCTTGATGAAAAATCGTTAGATTATCTTTTAGGAGTTATGGAGCCAGGTTTCACTAACTGAAACTAGTAGAATACCCTGACTTTCTAGTATTTATGAAAGAAAATTTACTATCTTTCTTAAACAGTCTTGATACTTATTGAAATCAAAGCAACTTATACTCGCATTTTTGGGCCAAAATTATAGTAGATACATATCTCCTTTTCTTCAGGAGGGTAGCTACTGCAAAGGACTTTAGACTCCTTTACTTAAATGACCATAACTATCTTCTTCAAGTTGCGCTTTTAAGATTTCAGAGTTCCAATGGAAGTATTCGGGCTTAAGATAGTAATATCCTACATAAAAGTCACATTAACAACCTTGATGGCCTCCATCAGCCTGCTCTGTGATTCTGGGTTCTCGAGATATGAACTAACACACATATTCATTTTACTTTATTTCATTGATATTAATTTTTGCGATTTTGAAACTTCCTCAAAATGAAGGTTATTCAAATAAAATCTTAATGTTTCAGAGCTTGAATGGTAGTGTCCAGGGTCAACCTAGGATCCATGTCTGTCGATTAGAGCAAAAAATATTACCTTAAATAATTCTAAATAATTCTAAAAATTTGCAGAACCAGAATGTGTTCAATTTTAACGATCTTTCAAATTTTTAGCACCAATCTTTTGGAGGCCCAAGAGCAATTGCACATATGTATTTATATAGCAAAGTGCTTGAAATCTGGGATTTTTTAAGGAGCTGAGATATGGGTCCCCCGCATCAAAAGAGAATCACATGTTGTTGACAACAATAATGTATCTGGATATTTATTAGTATTTTTTGTAAGAAAATTCTCTAAATTGCCTTGTAACCTGACACATTTCCCAACAACTAACTATTTTTCTGCTTCAATATTTTCCAAGTTTTTGTGGAACATTTGGTCCAAGAGTTTTTTAAAGAAGTACTTTCTACATTTATAACCTCTGTATTAAATACTCTTAATGCTTAATAATTTTCCTTCTATTGTTACCAAACAATGGTACATGTGCACTAAACATGGCCTTTACTACCACTTGCAACATTTAACCCCAGTTATTCTTAAGGCACTAGAAGTGTAAAACACATTCTTACATCATATATATTTCATCTCAGATTGCATAATGCTTTTGCAATATTTACATGATAGGTCATTTCTGATACCTGAACACATATAAGCCAAAGCTGGACGTACAGTATGCAAAAGGCGACCAGGTAGAGAAAAGGTGAAGATTCCAGGGGTTATGTAGGACTTATGTAAAACTAGGATATAGGTAATAAAACTTCAAAGAGTTAAAAGTGATTCAATAAAAGTTTCTGGTAAAATTACCAGTATATTAATAACTTAATAATATGTAGTGCTATTCCAGAACTCTTGTCCAAACATGGACAAAGTTTGAAATGTAGGCAAGTACAAATAATAGCATTTCTTGCAATTAGATGGGTACAATTTTTTTAATTAAGTGCTAGGTTCTGTGCTAAATGAGGCAAAATATACAGTGTGAACCGAGTAAAAAATATTTTCATGAATATGATTGTGACACATGTTTAAAGGGGCTGCATGTTTAGAAATGGCTATTGTTGAGTCTTTTATAAACCTGATCTACAGACACATGGGGACATTCAGTCTGATGAATTTAAGAATTTTATATCTAATATTCTTGCAATAATCAATAAGCAATTTAACTGTTTCCAAACGTAAACTTGAAGCACAGGAATATATTAAATTGAATAACTTTTACTTTCTAAATGGCAACCATTTTCTTATATATTTTTCTAATGTTGCACTATGATTTTTATTTTAGGGAAAACCAAGCTACGCATCGATTTTTCTCATTGGAACTGGAAAATATGAGAGGAGAAGTGTTGAACAACAAAATCCATCCTTACCTGAGACCAATAATTCACCTTCTTCAGAAAATTCAATGGCATTCACACACCCATAATGAGCGACCAAATCCTTTCTATAAAAATTTCTTGCCTTCATTAATCGTTCTTTGAAAATTCGATTTTTTATCACTAAATGATTACTGTATTGTCTGTTCACAATATATGATAAAGGATTTATTACCGATGACCCAGCCATTGTTAAAAATTTGTAAATTCGTTCACGACAAAATGCAAAGTATTGTTGACAAAACGGCGGCTCAACGTCGAATGGAATGGCTGGATGTCAGAATCAGCTGTTTTTGATTATGGTTTACTAGCCGTCCTACTCCTCAGCCGCTGTTGCGATTGCGTTTCCGGTAGCGACGCAGTGGGATGTGCGCATGAGAGTTAGAGAAGATCGAAAACGAAGAAGAGAAGAACAAAAAGAACATCATATTAAATTTAGGCATTTAGGCGTAAACTCGTGCTGTAAACCTATGAAAAATTCGGGGGTAACTAGACCCACATTAAAGGTCCGGCGGTCTCAAGTACGCTGGAGAAGAAATACAAAATCGCAGCGCAATAAGAGCCCTCAATTCTAAATAAATGGAGAAAGAACCAAAGAAACCAACAACAAAAGAAGCGCGTGAGCGTTTCCCACAAGCACAAAATTTTACGTCATTTCCATTTCTGTCCTTTCCAAAAAGGAAAAGAAAATTCAAAATAGGTACCTTTGCGCCTGTAATAAGCTTATTAACCCATGAACTAAGCGTCCACAATCAGTGGGATCTGTTTGAAGTCGAAACTGTTCTTGACAAAGAGAACTATTTCTATTAAAGCCGTTTCATAACATAACGAGTCACGCTTCATTCACTTAAAACTCAATTTTAAATAGACGGAAAAGTAATTACTGTGTTCACACTAGGGTGCACTCAAAAGCACCTATGCCCTTTAAAGGCAGCGGCGGTCATTTGAGTGTGAGCGTGAGCGTCGCTTGACTCACAACATGAAACGGGCTTTATGTTGCCTGAAGCCCGACTTGCGCTTTGTTGCGATATATTGGGTGCTCATTTAGCAGCCCCTCGTACTCCTATGGGTTTATTTGTGATTTCGTAAAAAAATCAATTAAGGGGATGTATGAATGCAGGTTTTCCTGAAATAAATAACAATTCCATTAACATTTAAAATAAGTATGAGATTATTTTATACCAAAATGAAGAAAATCGAATTTTCTTTCGTCCTACATCATAAAAAACACCACCAATCCTATTTGGGAAAATCAAGAAAACTGAAGTTGAAAAGGTGAAAATTAAAGTTGTTATTGTGAACACCCTGTATATATTTTCCGCTATATAAGTATTCATGCCTGCTGAGGCGACCTTACGTGACAATCTATTCGAAAATGATCGAAACCTAACTTAAGCTGTGATATTAACTTTTTTATGAGGCGCAGCTCATGTCTAAAATCCCTTTTAAAACGTAATAGCTTCGATTCACTGCATTCCAGAGAAAACGTGGGATCAAGAGAGGATTCTATCACGTGAAAAAACGCAGGTCATCCTATTTTTAAAGAATGACATCTTATGACGCCCCATCTTTTTATGACGCTCTGTATGTACGATTTCCTTCAGAGTTTCAGCCCTGTTTAAATTAGGTTTCTTTAAAATGAATGTTAGAGTAGCACGAACAAAAAAAGATTAGGTTATGATGAAAATTATTTAGCTGACCACCTCTAAAAAAGAGGGCCGTATCACGCGCATAATTCCCGCTATTGTTTCCTTTTGATATGGCTTATGACATTGTTAAGTTGATAAATTTGTGTAGTTATGTAAGCGCAATAAAAATCATATCAAAGCAAAGTAAATAATTTCGCGTTTGACAAAGTAAAATTAAAATTTATCACAATCAAAATGATGACTGGGCAACAGATTAGAGCGCAAGCGCATTTCTATGTCGACCGGGCAAGCGCTTTTCCTCGTGAATTTGACAGAGTCACCTCAATTTGAAATGTATATGGTCTGCGAAAGCGTAATCATGTGTGCGCAGTGGTCCAAAAGGCATAGGCCCACAGGAAATACAACGTAGCATACCCTTTCAACCTGGCTTGAGAGATGGAACTTGTTCCTTCCTATTGAAGTTGTCGTATTCAAAGATCTCGAAGGGTTTTCTGGCCAGTTCTGGGTGGTGCTAGGGGGTAGGTTCTGAAAATCAATGCTCTCTCCCTGTAGACTTTTCTGTTTGCCCAACCTGCAATTTTAATCAAAAAGATCCACTTTCTGAATGTGGAGTCCTTGGTAATGAAAATCATATCTTCTTTAAATGTCGTTTTCGCTCAAATTTAATACTCATCCAAATATGATTGAGAAATTCTATCAAGACCTTATCCACCTGAGATTATTTCCGTCGATTATCGTTAGGTAATTGTTGAAGTTCTTTCTACCTATTATTGATTTGATAATTAATTTTACTAAGGATTTTCACTTCAACTGGAGCGATTGCACATCGTATGCCACATTCTTCCATCAGTTTCAACTAACTTTTCCTGATTTTCATCCGTTACATTCATTGTTTTAAAATTAAGTAGGGATATGATGAATGACATGATCGATAATCAATGAAAATCACTTTTGAATATTAAAGTCATTTTTTATATATTCATAGTCCTGTATCATAAAAAATTGTTATTTCGATACTATCTGCGCCTACGAAGTGTTCTGTACAATCATTTGAAGTTGAGGCCTATTAAGGTAATGTCGGTAGAAAATTAACGGCAAATGAGCATAAGCAAGCTATACTGGTATAATATTAAAATAATGTATTTACAATTCATTAAAAATAAATAACTAATACAATTAAGCCATTAGGTAATCCTATTTAATATTTACCCATCGGAAACTTAAAAATAAATGGTTTAAATTAAAGCATTTTACTTAGTTATGGTAGATAATCACTAACTGAAATTAAGTTCCGGTTCTTTTAATGCCAATTAACGAGACTGTGGCTGCGACCTATGATTGTTTTTAATAAAATTTCAACAAGTAACAGCCATTTTAAGTGTTGAACTGATATAGCCTCACAGCATCTTTCAAAAAGAAAATCCCACGTTGGAAGCAACCGTTATAAAAAAATACGCGTTTGGTAAATTTTTGGATATTGCTTTTCAACCATCTAAAAATCTGAAATTATGGCTACTTTTGTTCTAACAGTTTGAATTTCTTTACAAAATATTGTAGACGAAACATTTTAGTTTTATCCCACATTTACAAACGGATTATTGATTTCTTCTAAGTTTGGATCATTTTCAGTTGAATATCTACCCAGACGTGACATTAAAAATAGGAGAACCAGAATAGCGAATATGGCTAAAGTTACAAACATACAGTATTTGCGATATTTTGACCTGGTCCCTCGTGCTCTCAATGGTGCTCCAAATGTAATTCTGTAAAAATA
Organism: Euwallacea similis; assembly: GCF_039881205.1. Lineage (NCBI taxonomy): Eukaryota > Metazoa > Arthropoda > Insecta > Coleoptera > Curculionidae > Euwallacea > Euwallacea similis. The sequence continues at coordinate 2,509,305 of NC_089630.1, forward strand.
TCATATTACTGTAAGCTATTTTTCAATTACATAAGAATAAGTTATGCGGAAAGAAGATTACGCCTGCGGCTGACGTTTAAGGTCCAATGCGAAGGAGAGGGTCTTTATTTGGTCAAGGGCGTAATTATTTTTTCGGTCCATAGTATATCCAACGTCTCACGCACAAATGATATTTTTTCAACTTTTTACATTCAAGTAGAATAATATTATACTTAGTTATTTGATTAAAGGCAATTGAAAAATTTAACGGGCGGTATTTTTACTTTACTTGGATCTCGTTACCAAGGGCGACAGGTTATATAGTTAAAAATAATACCTATTGGTCGTAAATTCATTGTTTGTGCTACGGAAATTAATTATAATTTTATTTAATTATAATTAATTATAATTTCCTATTATCATTGACTTTAGTTTGTGTGAACCATTAGCATTAGCGTAGGCTAAAAACGTTATTCGTGGTTTTTTCGACTTCTGCCTGGAGCAGATGTTTCAAATAATGCAGCATAGGTTTTTTCTGGCAAAATCTTCCAATAAAGACCACTTCCATCGACGTCATAATTTTATTCCTTTCTTAAATCTAGCTATTTAATCGTTTTCATCAATTTTTCTTTGAATGATTGTATTAATTACGGTTGTGCTAATAATTTTTCACTAAATATAGACAGCAGTCGAATTCTATATTTCGTTTTGAATGGATGTGGCCAGCCATCACTGGCTACGTAATTTTCAGTATCTAAGTTTTTCAATGAACAGTTAAGTTCTCTGATTATTTCGCCGCTATTTGGGACATTCTTTTCCCGTTGTTTTAAAACCCACTTTTACAAGGAAATTTTTCATTTTAGGCGCGTTTCCATTTTTAAAAATTTTTCTATTTCCCAGTCTTCCAAATGTATTGCATTTTCTTCTTAAAATTTATATTTTTAAACGCTTAATTTTGCAGAGTATTGCCTTCAATACTCCATATTCTTTTGCTAATTATACCATTCCCGCACCTAGTACAACCTTGACTATAATTTTCACTTTCTCATTCAATTTTAAACATTTTCTTTTATAGAATCTGAATACCATAGTCGTAAAAATTTATAAACGCATACAATGCACTCGCTTAAGTTCAAAAATAAAATGTGAACGTATCCTAAACTCTCATGCAACCGACCCAGAGTGTCGCACTTTATTCCAGAAATTAATTCCCTACATAAATCGGGGACTCTTCGACATAAATCAGGAAATAATCGTTACCAAGCATTGTTTACATTATTGCGCATTCCGCTTGATCCAATAGCGAATTTTGTGTTTACATTAACGCAATATTTTCATTATCACATGATTACGTTAGCAAGCGTTTGCTGTACTTACTTCCACCAAGTGCTAACTAATTCCGACACCGGTCTCCTTTTATATTTATCATCGTCGTGGTCAAATGCGAGAGGTTTAACATCCCGCACATCCTGTAATAGAAAATCAATAATGAGGGATCGAATGCCTTTAACAAAAAATACTTTTCTAAACAAGCGTTTATAGGCAAACGATGTAATTTGCAATGCTTACTTGAAAAGCTTTCCTATTTGACGAAATTCCATGATAATTGTCTATCCTATTGAACGCTCCGTGATCATCCAAATTGACCACAGAATGTGATGGACTCGGGGCAGGTCGAATTGATTGTGATAGAGGCGAATTGGCATGACTTAGTATTGATTTTACTTCCCTTTCTTCTGATAACTGCAAAGAATATTACAGTTCTTGAGTGATTTGTCAATGATTGAGTGAAATGTCATTAGATTGTCTCTTTCTTGAATATTATTATGAGAAAAATATTCAAAGATATTTAACAAACAAGCCTATTTACTGCTAACTTCATTAATTTTTGATATACAAAGTGTTTTGGTTCCCCCTTTTACCACTGTCTGTCTCAGTAAGATATCTCGACAGTAATGAAATACCTTCCATATCAGTATATAGCATACTATTTCTACTTTACCATCTAATGACATTCCATATTTTCTGCTGAAATCGAAATATAATAAAATTATGAAAATCTTCATTCTATACACTTTTACAACTTCAATGAAAAATTTACCAATGGAAGTCCTAGACCTGCTCTAGCCCAGTTCACACCAGCTAGTTTCTCCTTTAATACATCTGCAACAGGGCTTATTAAGTTTGAAGCTGGAAACAGTGGACTTTTACAAGAAGGACACACATGTCCTCTAGGTGCAGTAGTTGGGGGTAGTTGTCTTGAATAATGATCCAGACAGGACCAATGAAAGACATCTGAAAAAGTGAATTGCCCTGTGTAAATAGTAAATAATTATCTTATAACTTATTACTTAAAAAATAAATGCATTTCAGGTTACATTTACAAGTACAAAAATGTTTCACTGTACCCAAAATCAAATACTGTATTAATTTAAAATTTGTTTATGATTTGGACATGATTTTCCAAAAAATTCTCAATGAAAAAAACAACTACATTTGAAAAGGTAACTAAAAAAACTTTTAAATGAGATATCGAGTCTCACATGTCAGCCACGAATGTAACTTTCTTCTTACAGCCCTTTACATAAAAAAAACTACTACAAAGAAAGAATAATTTCCCCTAAATGTTTTCACTTTTTATAATCTGTTAATATAAGTAGGTACTTACGGTAGCATGTTAATCTAATGCTGTCCTCAACATTCAAATCTTTGGAGCACAGTTCACAAATAGAGTTATAATCACTGTCTTGTAGCCACTGCAAGTATGACTGCACAACACACTAGAAAACAATATAGGAAAATTAACATACTTATATTAAAAACACAGCAAAATACCATTAAAATATAAATCTCTAAGTGATTAAATTGAAATAATAAATGAGATAAGAAAATGTCTCAACAAATGAGCATGTTTTTATAAATGTGATAGAAGTCTTTCGATGTAAGTATGTGCTTCTCAACTTATTCAATAGGCTTTTTTTGCAAGCTGTTCATATTATTAAAGCCTGATTTATACATTCACCCAACATATTTTTAAGAAGTTAAATACATTCATGTGTATGCTGTAACTTATAGAACCCACATTGCTAAAGCACTTACTATATTCAAGAAAGTTATGCAATGTTTGATTTTTTTCATGTAGCTTCTTATGTACATCTATTGAACTGGTTTTAAAATCAGTTAAATAGTTAATAGTTGTAATGAAATTTAGTCAAAACATTTATTTTGAATAAACCTTTGCTATTAAGAAATTTGAAGAAAATTAAAAAATAGGTGCAGTCAAAAAATTCAAAAACTCTAGGTGGTTCTATATTTATGCTCCTGAGTGTATAAATCAAACTTTACTCAAGTACTTAACATTTAGTAACCGCAGGTTAGTCATTACTCGGCTCTATACATTTTAAATTTAAAGTAAAGAGAAATCCAAGAGTTCACTTGTGATTGAGCCGATACAAGTAACTTCATGTTAAACGTTGTCAAAAGTGAAAATCTCATTATTGAGCACAGAGGTATTATTGAACTTCGCTTCTCTGGCTAGGGGTTTGCATGAGCACGGCAATTAGCAGCTCGAGACTGGATGAAAAGGAAGAATAACATATTCCTAACAGAATACTTACAATGGGGTGGTTAGTAACCATACAGTTTTCACAAACACAAACCCTGTGTTCGAAACAAAACTGGTTGGTGACCCGTCTTTTTGGACATTTGCACAGGCCCATTTTCTTTGTAATAAATTAAGAACTGCATTCACACTTTCACAACGTTATTCCAACACAGCTCTTTGCCTTTTTTGTTATTTTCTCTCCATATTATATTTATAAAAATTACACCGTTCATGTCCACGTACATCGATATTCTGTCATTCAATATTTTATTTATTTTATCGTGATGTTGAAAGTAGGGATGAGCATAGGCGATTTCAGCGCACTTTCGGTACCTGCATTTGGTCCATCAAATGTCTAGCAATCGGTTTCGCATCGAAAACGGTAACATGTCTCTAATAAATAATGTTTTTCTATCGCATATTACAACGTGTCTCACCATAAAGTAATTAATTGAGTAACTGTTTATCTTTTTTTGACGCATTTTTCATTTTATTTACATTTGACTTTATATGGCTTTTTATAAACTTTAAAGAATTAATTTCTTAATCCCTTTTCTTTCGGAACAATTGTTTGCCAAATCAAGTCCTTCTGGATCATTAGTCGGCACTTTTAAAATTCGCCCCATTTTTAAAATTTTTCATAAATTTATTTGCATCAAATAATAACATACAAGAAGGAAAAGTAAGAAGTGGCTAACTTAGCATCGCAGCGAACAATTTTTTCCGTTTGTTACTTCCCACTTACTACGTTATTCTGTTCCTGTGATGTTAATTTGTGACATAAATCACTAAAATCGATGTTACATTTCCTATATAAAGCCAAAATTAGCTGTATTGATTTTTTGCAAAAAAACAATTAACAGTTCTAAATAGTATCGAGCTATCTAGAAACGGTAGAAAACTTTAGCAATCCTTTGGAATAGAGGATGTTAAGGGGTAGCAGCGTCTCAAGCAATCAAGCAATGATCAACAGGCCGCTAATTCCTTTATGTCTGTTTCACACAATTTTTAATTTAATTGAGTTCTAAATATCACTCGTAAATCTTTGAGGGGTAAGTAGAGTTAATCGACCAACTCAAATCAGACAGATATTATCGATAAGCGTTTACTATTCTACTGTGCTGTCAAGAACAATAAAAAATGACGTCATATGCCGGTACTTTATTTTTATTTTTGTTTTGATATTTTGATTTCGATTAATTTACTTTTATTAGTCGGATTAGTTAATAAAAAATAAAAAATTGGAAGTAATTTTGAGTGGTAATTTATTTAGTTTAATTCTACCATTCGCAGTGCTTGTTTATAATTTATAAACGTAGGTACACAATCATTCATAGGTATCAGTTTAAGGATTATATTTTTAATAATTTAATAATTGTTTCTAAATTGATGATTTGGTGCCTATTTGGTTCGCCTTACAAAACGTTATCTTCCGGTCTTGTAACACAAACAACTACATATTCTAATTAACATTTATATTTCAGGTCTGGTATTCAAATCTGGTGTTATCACTACTTACCCTTTGCTCTGCAGGACTATCAATTTCTGTACTATCAGTAATTGTTATCAGAGATTTGTAAGCAGCTAGAAAGAACTGGGAATTTAGATAGTGTTTGAATTTTAATTTAAAAACTCTTAAGTCCAAACAAAAGCAAGATGTCCCAGCAAATTAAGGTAAATGCACTTTTAAATGTGTAATTTTTATAAAATGTGCATGTTTAATTATAGCAATTACAGGATAATGCCGGTAAATCTCTTTGTAGCTACAGTGTTTTTATCAAATAACAATAATTTCTCATCAAATAACACTCAAGGTTTCCTCTATCCTTATCAAATTATTAAAGCAAAGGACAAATTATATTGAAGTTCTGCTAAACGAAGGTCAAAACTATCATGGACAAGCATTTGACAATTTGGAAATATAGGAAATTTTCTTTTTGTCCTCTCAATTAAAATACTCTATAGATATTTAGTTTCACATTGAAGTTTTGAATTTGCCTTATAATTAAGTATTGCATTTCATATTGTTATTATAGTTATTTCATAACCAAGCAGTTCCCTGTGCGACGCGACACCCTTTATAGAATCAAAATTTTATTCAGTAACTCAAAAAACACTCCCTATTTAGATTTTATACTGGAGTCTGAGATATTAATATTTGAAATGTTATACTTATTGTAATGTTAGATGCCATAACTTGGAAATAGATTAAATTAAACAAAAACAGTTCTTTAATCTTAACACTCCACTATCTCCACACAGATCTCTCTGATAGCATATTTCTTTCAGTTTTATATCTATTCACATTTTTTTAATATTTGTCAAATTAGATATTAATAGCCTTTTTAATTGGCAAATTTAATGCAGAGATGTATTATCATATTAATTTATTGAGGTTCAGAAGACAAGAAATAAGAATAACTAATTGTGTGTGAAGTTACTGGCATATTGCGACACCCTCACTAGTCCGCTTTCACTACGGCAATGTGGCCGACTTTTTTTTGCTTAGTTGTGATCACACATCAAAACAAAATAAAATAAGACAACCACAAATCGTATTTGACATCTATATTTTGGTACCCACTGCTCACTTTTGGCCCTACTTTTAAGATGTTTTGTTGTAGATTGGTATTATAGGAGGTTCAGGACTGGACGATCCAGACATTTTAAAAAACCGAACTGAGAAAAAGGTTACTACACCTTATGGTTCTCCATCTGATTCTTTGATTTTGGGACATATAAATGGTATTGAAATCGCCATATTAGCAAGACATGGACGAAAGCATACTATAATGCCAAGTATGTATTTGTATAATATACAGGGGGCTTTCTACAACGTTCGGAGTGATCCCATTATTCCTATGATGTCGATTTTATGGTTATATCCATTACCGTTTATACCGGGTGTAACATAAATATAATAAATGATAAAGTTAATATCTTTTTCACTGTGAAATTCTTACGTTATACTCAGTATATTTCGATGCCGTCCCTGAAATTTTTTTTTGATATGCAATAGCACGTTTTGTTTCTGAGAGACCAATTAATAATTAGGACGAATTTATAAACGTTTAAAGCTAATAAGACCATTATCACAAGACTGATCTGAATTGACGAGGTCAATTGACCGGTTAAAGTGTGCAAATGCAGAACATTTTTTATTGATTGCTCATTTGTTTTCTTTAACATTGGGGATCTAATTCGGTACTCCGAGGAGTAGAACGTACTCTGGGCAATAACATCAAAATAGTGTTAGCACCTACAAGTGTAAAAAACTCATATTTTAACGTCATTCTCGGGAGATTTTTAATCGCAATATTGTCCAGAATTTGGTCATAATATGCGAAACAAGCTTCTACTTTGAAGATTATTTATTAAAAAGCAATGAACCTGATTTATAAATTGGGTATACAAATTTTATTACGATTCATCTTCCTAGTTTTAATCATTTCAGGCAACGTCAACTATCGAGCTAATATATGGGCCCTTAAAGAAGAGGGCTGCACGCACGTTATAGCGACAAACGCGTGTGGATCATTACAGGAGGAAATTGTACCTGGAGATTTAGTACTAATAGATAATTTTATTGATAGGTGAGTAGCATCATTATATTAGTCAAAATAACGAAATCAATAGTTTTCCTATTATAGAACAACAAAGAGACAACAAACTTTCTACGATGGCGAAGAAAATCATGCTAAAGGGATTTGCCATATGCCGATGGAGCCGGCGTTCTGTCATCGCACTCGAAAGGTTATATTAATTAACTTAATAAAACGTTTAATTTCCAACGGGATATTTTAGGTTATACTAGATACAGCCAACGATATTGGTGTTCCTGTAAGAAATGGTGGAACAATCGTGGTTATAGAGGGTCCGAGATTTTCAAGTAGAGCCGAGAGCAACTTGTTTCGAAGTTGGGGCGCTCATGTTATTGGAATGACTTCAATACCAGAGGTTAATTCGTGAAGTTGATTATTTGAATGTATGTAAAAGACTACGCTTGCATAGGTTGTTTTAGCGAAGGAGGCTGGCCTGTGCTATGCAGTGATAGCTATGGCAACAGATTACGATTGTTGGAGAGACAGCGGGGAAAAGGTGTCCCATAAATATGTTTTGGAAGTATTTCATAAAAATGTGAAGAAAGTATTGCAATTACTGGTAGCCATAGTTCCCAGAATGGGTAAGGAAGAGTGGGGAGAAACTGTTCAAGAAGCAAAGGTAAGTTCCATTTGTTATACAAGTTAAAATTTATTGGTGCTCTAAAATTAATATTTTTAAATAATTACCAGAAGTCAACTAGATACTATAATTAAATGATAAAGTTTTAGCTCATATAAATAGGCTTCAAAAGCTATTTTTTCTATCTGTTCTGGAAGTAAGAGTTTCTAATCAAACCACTTGTTGAATCATGGGTTATGCTTGGTTTACGTAAACCCGATCCTCGTAAATTTTCACGTTCATAAGAAATGCATTACTGTCTGAATTACGTCAATCTAACATATTGAAATTCCTTACGAGTTTTCGTGTATAGGAAAGCCCGTTATAGCTTAAACCATGATTCAGCTACCCTCGTTTGCTATCATAATTTTGATATTTGTTTTAGGCGCTTACAACAAACAGTGTGTTCTCTATCTAACCTATCGGGAACCACGAACTTCTATCTAGCAGAAGTACCTATTTTTGGATTTATATATGTATTTATATATATGTGCCTAATAAGTATACCTACGTAGTAATTTATAAGTTAATATCCATAGGTCAGAATTAAAAATAATTTTTCAAGACATTCGGCGAACATTAAAATTTAAATATCTCAAGAAGTAATGCCTGTAGGGACTTGTATCAAGATACCTTTTTTCATAAAATATATAGAAAAATGCAAAAATAATTACATTTAAGATAATATGTCTAAGTTTTTATTATTTTTCATTCTGTTTTGAACTGGGATTTTGGTAAATTGTTTTTGTTATGTTTATGCATTGTCGCAACGTTGTTGCTAGGGCACTATTATTAAATAATTAAACAAAGAAAATAAGTTTAGTAATTTATTAGTTCCCAGAAACTTCCTGGGTGTACATAGACATTTGTGTCTGTATGGTGGATGTTGCAAAGCATATGCGAGAAAAATATACTTTTTGGTGTATCCTCTGAGTGTGCATAGTATATCCATATCCTTCGAATAGTATGTAAGTCATAGTATTCAAATTAAAAGCTTCTGTTCGAAGAATTGATACTTATTTTCAATACGAATAGACATTTCTACCTTATTTTGGAAAATGACGTCATATAATGTTACATAATTGGAACTAAAGCAGCGAATCCAAAACATCTGTTTTTGACGTTTCATATTTCGAACTTCCACATTACAAACCGTCCAATTCTCAAATTCATACCATTTTTATGAGGACGAAGGTGGAAAATGGAAACTACTTATCCATCGATTGATTAATAACACAATTCACCATCCATGGAAGCTACAGGCTGAAAACAGATTTTTCAGGTTAGAACATTGATTTTGATTTTTACTTTCACATGTATATATATACAATATGTAAAGGACAAACAGTTCAATAATTACCTGAACCTGAACGTAAATCACACTGATAAAAACAACCAGTTTGCCTTTTGTGAAAGTTCAAGCCAGTACTAGCAACCAGTCAAGGTTAACAGTTTAAGATTGCAATATTTAGTTCCTGTTTATCCTGCAAAATGGTCATAAATGATAAGGTAAGTTAGTATCTGATAAGTTTGAGACACCTTTTTAATATATGAGCTAATAGTACACTTCTTCAGGCATTTCCCCTGTAGTCTTTATTTAAAATATCGAGCCAGCTCACTAACATATGGATTCTTTTTTAAATTTTTTTGGGAATACGGTCTCACACACCAGTAGGGGTTGTTGAAGTGGAACTTAACACTATTTCACTCATTAACACTATTCTCAGTTAGAATTAACAGAGATAAAATTCACCCTTTATTAAGGGCTTTGATGAACATCCTTTTGTGCTAAATTTGTTATCATCTTCAAAACCCAGGATAAAAGAGTATAAAAAAGTAAAATAAATGGAAAACTGAAATGTGTGGTAAGTGAATATTTAAATTATATGAAACACTTCAAAATTCCTTTTCTTAATAGCAGATTGAAAATAGAATTTTTCATAAATTTTGATTTTTGATAATGGCCACAAAACCATTATCAAAGAAGCAGAAAACCAAAGAAAATGTACATAGGGTGTTTCCTAAATGTTAGGCAAAAATTTAAGGGGCTATTTTCTAAGTAATTTTAAGAATTTTTTGCCCTTCGAAGATTTTTGGGAAAATGCTTGAAAAAAATGCAGAAAATGAAATTTAGAAAAGAAACAGGTTTAATCAAATACAATAATCCAACATCAACCGCAACTTGAAATCAACCTTTTGGAAAAATGTCATGTCAAAGACTACTAACATCCTCCATTCTTAGATTTCTTTGAGATAGAATGTTAGTAGGATTTTAATGAGATAAAAATGCTTCGGTAAGTGTTCTATAAATGTTGCTCTGCTTGTTTCATCACAATTTACGTTTGGAGAACCACCCACTCACCTACATGGTTTATGAGATAATGTTTCTTCATACAATTCATACAACATTTAGACGGTTTTTGGCTTTTGTGATGAAGTTTGTGTCATCACCATAGCATATATGTAAGTATTATCTCAAAATGAGATTCAGATAAATTACAGATAGAATTGGTCTGATGTTGCCACCTTGGGCAATTCCAACTTTTGTTTCTTTAAAAGATGAAATGTGAATTTTATCATTCATTCTGATTTTGATTAATGTTTAGGATCGTATGACATTTAAAGTTTCTTGCTTTTGATGATCAGTTTGTGGTATTTCCGCTTTACCTTAAACAATTACTACAAATTATTTCATTTTGACAATCAGGCTAGCTCTTGTGAATTAAAACATTTATTGTTTCATACTGATAAGCTGGTTAATATTTGTCATATTAGTTATCTACTTATCATTCCCAAGCTTATGTATTTTTTTCACTAATCCTTTGAGTTATCAGTAAAATGTCGACAAATTTTGATTTTGTGAAAAATGAGCAGTTAATCCCCACAAGTAACAACAGTACTTAAATACAATTTGAAGGGTAAACTACTTAAAGAAGACAATGTTGGTAAGACGGTGTTTTTATTTTTGTTTAGTGTAAACATATATTATAAAAAAATAATATTATACAATTTAAAGTTATAAATAATTTAAACATACTATCACAGTCTACAGAAACCATTTAGTATTAATGCTGAGCTATTTAGTAATAGGACATTCGTAACTTTGGGTATATTTCAAGACCTTCCTTATAAACAACTAAAATTTTTTAAATTATTCATTATTAAAAAAAACGCAGTTAGAGAAATATTGATATATAAGTTTCTTAGTGATTGTGTTAATTTCGCTATTAATTGATGTAAAACAGTTTAAAATATAAAAATATTCTAAAGATTCATTCCTGATTTAATAATTTTAAAATTTTAATAATCGTGATAGCTACGTACTCATATTCTTTTTAGGTAAATGGGGAGTTCCACTCGTCGTATCTTTACAATCCTGATATCCTCACCGGTCTTGACTGGAATTCAGTCAAAAGCAGGGTTACACCTTTCATAACAAATGAAGAACCTGGCGAAGACTATTTCCTGATTAGGCCCCTGCAAATTGATGACTACGATAAAGGCTACTTACAGTTACTCGTCCAATTAACTACAGTAGGGGACATTTCAAGATCAGAATTTGAGGGTAGGTTTTAGTATAAACTCTCAAGAGTCATGATTATAGGATTTCCATTGTTTAATTGCGGTTATTCATGAAAGAATAATAAGCGATTATGTTTCATCTTTAAGGCAATATTGTTCTAGTAACGTTTTAATTTCACACCCAATATAAACTGTGTTGATGTTTACAGTGGATCCAAAAATATTGGCACACCCTTAATTTTTCAAAGATAACAAAAATTTTGACATATTTTTTTCAAAAAACTAGTTTAACTATTTTCAATGACTCATTTTATAAAAAAAAATCAATAAGGTTTTTTTGTTCTAGGACTGCATCAATTTAAAAAAATATATTAACAGTTTTTATTAGGTCAAAGAAGTATTGGCATAGGTAAGAAAAAAAAATTTTTGGTGCGTAGGAATTATAGTATTTTTTAAAAACCTCGTTATCAGTCCTTTCGCATCTATCACAGCTTGTAAACGCCTGGGCATAGACTCCACCAAATTGTGGAGTACATTTACACCAATTTTAGCCCATTCCTCATGTAGCACCCTTTTCGAATCAATTTGAGATGATATTTTGTGTTTGCGAACTTTCAGGTCAATGACACAGGTTCTCTATCGGATTCCAGTCCGGAGACTTTGGTGGTGTTCTTAATTGGCGTCGGACATTGTACAGCAACCACTCTTTGTTTTGGAAGCTGCATGTTTGGAGTCGTTGTCTTGCTGGAATACAAATGACTCCTGTAGCTCCGTTTTTTCGGCACGGACCTGCAAATTGTGCCGCAATACATCGATATATTTGAGGGCATTCATAATACCATTAATTAAAACTAAATTTCCAACAGCTAGACCAAGACATACAGCCCTAAACAAGAGTGCTCCCACCGCCATGCTTCACTGTGGTTCTAACATTTTCGACATTGAATGCCATATTTGGTTTTCTCCACACAAATTTTCGCCCATCCGATCCAAAAATCCAACGGCTTGCTCTCGCGCTCCTTCGCAAAGTTGAATCTTTTTTGCGGGTTGAGGTCAGGAACGAAGGGCTTCTTTCTTTGCGCTCTGCTATAAAAATTGGAACTGCAGATTGTGTTCCTAAGAGTTTGCGCAGAAATAATCTTACCGGAAGTTGAAGCAACGTCATCGGCAATGGCAGAAGCAGGTACTGGAAGATTTTTCTGGAACGTTCGAGGGATGATGTTTTCCTTGGCGCTTGCGTACCTTTGGTCTACCTGAACGTAGTTTGTTTACAACCATGCCCGTTTCTTGGTAGTTCTTTTATCGCATTCCTGGTACTACTAAAGCTGAGTGGTAACTGAGATGCGATTTTTTCTATAACTTAAATCTTGTAAATACGAATGAATGATTTGATTACGAATTTGACTCGATAACTGCAATTTTAGGCATATTGGCCAACCAAACAAAACAATATAAAACAAAAACTAAACAAAATATCATCTGAGAATACATCATAGCCATCTAGATCCATTTTACCTATATTTAAAGATATTTTACAATCATCCTATGCAAGTGCGCCAATACTTTCTTGATCCACTGTATCTACAGGGCATGATTTACGTTTGTCCAATTTCTAGAATTAAAGATAAATGATCAAATTTCAAAAATTGAATGAGCTTCATAAATAAAATTACCTAAGACTCTTCGTTTGATCGATCCAGTGTATAATACTAACAAATTAAATCGTATTGATAGTGTAAATAATGCTAATAATTATCGTTTTTCAGCTCAGTTTTTAAAAATGCAAAGAGCAGGCTGTTACTTCGTGACCGTTATTGAAGACATTAGGGACAGTAGAATAATCGCATCTGCGACTTTAGTGACCGAACTAAAATTCATTCATAAATGTGCGGAACGAGCCAGGCTAGAGGATGTCGTCGTTAATAATTCTTACCGAGGAAAACAATTAGGAAAATTGTAAGTGATTTTAACAATTTTGTGAAATTTAAAATTTTGCTTTTAATTCAGTTCAATAATCGTCATCAATTAGTTAATTTTTTTAAATATTAATAAAGACCATTCATCATTAACTAAGTTATTCTGATTTATAACTTGGAATAACACAATTTCCATATTAGTAGTAGTACGGCAACCAACATGTTCGTAATATGAAATAAACTAATATTCGGGATTATCGGGTGTTCTTTTGTATTAAAGAGAGATATGTCGCTAAAACGTGGGTATTATATAGTTCACAGTTAGCTAGTAAACGGGAACCCCAGTGGATAAAATAACAACGTACAGGTTATTCCACTTCAAATTTAAGTAATGGTGTTATTTCTTCTTCAACTGGAGATGCTAAAAACTCGTCAGTAGTTTCGTTAACACAATCAACATTTTTTGATCTGAATCTTCCATGTATTAGTTTGAATAAATTTATTATGGTGAATGTTTGAAAGCTTAGAAAATATTCATCAATATTATAATATGTATTACCCTGTATCTTGTAATATCTAATATGCAGTTTGTGTGCAATGCAGTTTTATAAAGTGTTTTATATACCCAAAGCTGAAACTTACTGAGATTTGTCTTTTACACTAGACAATTCGCTGTGACATGTTTTTGTAAAATTTTATGATTTCAATAAATTTTCATTTGGTATCATGTCAGATTTGGGTATTTAATTCTAGCGATATTCACAATTCCTCACTTATGAATTCGATTTTATTGATATTCAGTTTTTTTAACACAACTATTAGTGTTAACCATTTTAGTGCTTTTTATGGTTTTAAACAATGTTCTTCCTTTTTTAGGATTGTCCTCACTGTCACCTTATTAGCAAAGAAGTTTGGTTGCTATAAGATGTCTCTCGACTGCAAGGATCAGTTAATTCCATTTTACAAGTCACTAGGCTATATTTTGGAGCCTGGCAATTCTAATTCAATGATGCTACGATACGAATCGAAATTATGAGATTTTTAGGAAAAATTTAAACTATGAAATTATTTACTTATTTTTTATTATTACTTATACTTATTAGATTTTTTGTACCGCTGACTCATCATTTGTGACCAATTAGAATAATTGTAAAGATATGTAAATACATCACGGATCTCTGTAGTATTTACTTATTTAAATAGCTTCGGGATAGTGCAATGATTGTTGATATTAGTTTTGTTTACAATTTACAAACATCAATAAATAATTTTATTTTTATTCAGAACTTTTCTTTTTTCCGCCCTTCTAGGTTTTACCCAAATTGTTAAACATTAAAAATAATAATTGTATTGGGGATAACAAAAACGTGACAATTATTTATCATTAACTTTATTTTCCTTTAATCATGCACAACACAAATAAAAGCAACCCGCTTCAAACATACATCGTTATTCCAATTACATTCGATTATTTTGAAATGTTTAAATAATTATTACTAATGCGTACCACTTTAAACATGGATGCAATTCTTTAGTGATATACAACATATCAAAAAGTTACAAGATATTGTGTCGCTGCATCTAGATTTGCAAAATTATTCGTGTTCAGCCTTTAAATCGATGCCTTACAAGTTTATCTTTCAAACTTTTTCTTTCTAATCTACTTATGCGTTAATAATTATTAAACTTTTTACTTCCACGACGACTTTTCAAAATAAATATTTTTCAGATATTCGCAAATCGGTTCGGGTTCATACTTTGCAATTCTAGATAGTGCAGGACATTTTATTTTCTACGACAATGGATATTAACATGTATATACATAGTTAACATTGTTAAATCTGATATTTACTTAATACTCTACGATAATGAATCACCTAGGTCTTGGAAGATCTATCAAACGCATGAATTCATATTGAGCATTTAAAAACATGCTAAGTGCATTTTATTGACGTAGATAAGTCGGCTTCTCCTTCGCGAACGTTAACCTTCCAAGATCGAAGTAACATACACTTGTAAAGAATCTTTGAAGAACACTGAATAGGATTATTTAAATTAAAGATTTTAAAGTATGCAAAGGTGCACTAGGTTGTTCATTTAAAATAATAGTATCTGGACACTGAGGGAATACTTAGTCTTTTGTATGAGTTTGGGCAAATATCGGCGTAAATATCACACTCCTAATCCGAGTATCCAGTGCCAAGACTACCGACAAAGTGAATTGAGACATTCTTTCGTTTTTTGTGTAGTATGTATATTTTTAATTCACATACTAAATTTGAGTTCCGCTTTCCAAGAACAGAAATTTCGTGTAAAGTTTTGAGTTAGATAAGATGGAGCAAAATCTGCTCCACTTTGGATTGAACGAATTTTTCAAAATTATGGCGCACACACATGTACTAAATTTAATTGCTTTGTACACTTAATTTGATATTTGCTCTAAATTGATTATCGTGGTGTAAACGCACTACATAAAAAAGATTATTTGATTTGCCCCATTGATTCCGAAATAAATTCAATGTTCAAAAATTTGATTCTGAGCGACGCCGCGAAGAAAGTACTCGTGAAGTTAATTGGATTAAACAATTTGTCCACCCGGCATAAACTACTAAAAATTATTTGAAATTAAAGCAAATCTAACAATTACATACATCGATTCGACTTTGTACGGTAAGATCCTCGTCAGTGGTACGACATCGGTTGGGCAACGAATACCACAACAATCGATCGCGATCCGTATCCCACCCATATCCGGTAAAATGAACATACCTACTTTCATGGCAAATTCTATATCCTCATCGCCTCATTAAGTGTAAAGTAAAATAGCAGATCATGAAATTTTAAATTTCTTGGTCGAGCTATTAATTTCATAATGGAGACCATGACGGTATAACAACCGATTTCTTCCTCGATTGATTCTTTTTAAATCTCATGTCTACCCCTATCAACCAGCTCCAATTCCCTACTTATAGAAGGAAATTCCAAGCATTGTCGATGAAGTTCGTCTACAATTACTGTGACATCAAAGCCGCATAGGTCTTTCGTCAGATATGCTGTTTTTACACTTACTTTTTATATCAATTAAGCAACCAGCTAAACTTTTAGCCGATCTAGAGTCTGTAGTCTGTAGTCTCTGGTGGCCTATACAGAACACATATTAGAAAAATTGGCAAGTTTTGCCCTCTGTGTCATTACTGCCTTTGGTAAACCTGTACGAACCCGACCGCTCTGGTTCAGATTTGAACGTGATTGATTTCCCAGTGTGAGGTGAACAAAACCATTGAAATTGAAGTAATCAACAGTGATACTCGAAACTAAGTTACAGTGGGATTGCCCGTAAAAAATAGTCAGTATTATTCATTCACACAAAAAAGTCTAAAAAACTGGAAGTGGGAGGTTAATTTACTTACTGCACAAAAAACACAATTCTGTACATCAACTACCGATATTCATTTTTACATTTTTTCAGTTTTGTGTGCCGAAAAATGGTTTTTTTCTTTAAAAAGACGTTAAACCATTTGTATAAGTTTCTAAGGCTGAAAATATGTTAGTGGTCTTTCAAACGAATTTCAATGTATGCCCATAATTTTTAATAAAAAAAGATGCACCTTTACTTGAAAGAACGAAAACACCTTACGTTATTGTAGGAGCGATATGTAGCTATGTATTACGGATACTTAAAACACATATTATTGAGAGAACAGTAAATACTACCTATCTAACTAAACTAAAAATAGTCTTTAAATTAGAAGCTAATCAGATCAAAAACAGACAAATAGACTTGCGCTATGTTCGCTAACAATCTTCGAATATATTAAATTTCTTAAAGCTATATACATGGAGCTAGGATTATGAATTTTTAGTCGTAATTAGATACTTAGCTAAGTAATTTGTACATTTCTATAAAATCAGGAAGTACCAGTGTTTGAACTTAGCTAGAACAGTAAGAATTATGGAATTAAAACTGAAATATCTACTACTGGCTAACGGTTGAAAGTATACTGAAAAAATGAAGGGAAGAAGCAACATCTACGATATCAGTCCACATAAAAATACTTATGAAACAAAAGACTGTCCAATTTTTGATAACTACATACGTGGCAAAATACAAAAATAATTCAGTCATTTGACCGAGTTTTACCAAAAATGGACGTCAAGTTATTGTATAGTTCGAAAACATCGACTTTACTACATGTCTCGTACCATTATATCTAAGTTTCCATAAATACATTTATTTAAATTTAATATTCGATTATATAATATGCAACTGAATAAAAGGATCACCATAACGAATGGATAAATGGAAGTTATTAACTGTTAGTCGAAAATTGCCGTCCTGACTATTAGCAACAGTTTTTAAAACTGGATGGTTACTTATCCATAGTAATTGATCGTTTTTTCAAAATTCACATAGTTTTCAAAAAATAATTAACACGACTGATTGACAGCGTCATTTATATTGCTGGCAGTTGGTTTTAGTTAATTGAAAATTATTGTAGACTGTAAGTTTGAAGTGAAATCCCGAAGGCTTAATCGTTAACATCTATTGCTTAATTTGAGATAAAGCTAAGTCACCTACAAAAAACATTTAACAGTACAAAGACAATAATAAGTTCTAATAAATTTTCGGTGCAGACCGATCGTTGACAATTTTGGATCTCTTCAGTGTGGCCCCACGCTTGATCTGATCCATGAGGGACTCATGGCATACTTTCGGATCAGGCTGCAAAATAAGTAGATCTATTGAATACTTTTATGGCCAAAAAATTTTGGATACATGTTATAGTATATATTATCGTAGGGCCAATTTGAGAAACCGGAGAATTATCATACGTAACATAACAAGTTTATGGATAATTGTCAACAAATTTAAGGGCAATATGCATGAATACAGTTTAGGATGAAAACAGCGCGAGTACCTGTTTAGGTGATCGACGGGAACCTGACGGTTTTGAAATGAGTCGCATACAGTTATTTTCTTATAAAAAATGTGATTATAATTCATAAAATGGTTTATTATTACATGCCATTTGATCACGTGTGAAGAATTATGTCGGGTAGGTGGTGTCCCTCCGCGTGAATACAGGTTTCCAATCTTCCTACGAAATCGGCCATTACCCGAGCCATCATTTTAGCGCCGATTTGAGCGATTTCTTCCCCGATGGCCTCCTTTAGTTCTGGCAATGTGCAGGGTTGATGAGAGTAAACACGCGCTTTCAAATACCCCCCCACAAAAAAAGTCGCATTCGCTTAAGTCCGGTGATCTCGGGGGCTATCAAGAAGTCGCTCAAATCAACGCAATCAGTTTTAATTTCAGAAAATTGCGGGTTGTGACTATGACCGAAGGCGTCTTGAGAAGAAACAGCCGAAGACCATCTACATACTTCGAGGGTCCGACATACAAGTTAACCGGTTGAGTTTAAGTCTAAACTTTCTACTCCAATTGTCTTTAGACAATCAGAACCTTTTCTTGATTTACAAACGCAGTCTGTCACTAACGTAGTGTTGACGGACACGTATTCATACGAAGTTTTCTTCTTAAAGCCACCCAAGCTATCACCTTCTGAAATTTTTGCATGTGGTTCTGAAACACCCTGTATAACTTTTTTTAGATTAGTACAAGTTATATTATTGTACAGAAATAAAAAAAGCGGCTATTAGACATTGTTAGGAGAGCAACAGCGCGCACGAAACACAATTCATTTCAATCTCACCGGTTAAAAGAAATCCTCATGTGGAGGCATCTGAAAAAATACAGTCTGCACTAGAAAATATTTTTAATAAAACACACACTATATCATTGTGAAAAATATTATTAATAATCTCACTTTAACATTAAGACACAACAAGCTTACCTGTGCCTTGCTGTTGATAATCTGCCGTATTTTTGTGGCTTTGAGGCCAACTGATGGTTGAACCACGTTCCCACCCAAATGTTGCTGAGCCAGTTTCGCATTCAACGAGTCTAAAAAACTTTGTCCCGGACCTCGTTGTTGTTGCGACTTCACGTTATGATGCTGCGGACCATGCTCTTCGGAATTGCGTCTGGACGTTCTCGGGCTAAGGTTTGGTGCTAATTTGGCATTAAGTGATGCTATAAAGTTGGATCCGACTTTACCCGGACCTGCAAATGATTAAAGCCTGATTTACAGAGTAACGTGTTCAGTGTTATTGCTGCTAAAAGGGAAATTGCGTTTTGTCTTCAACCTGTAGTTTTTAGTATTGTGTTGCCTAGATTTCAATGAGTAGAGAGTATACAGGGTATCAATTTAAAAACTTCTCGCCCCTGAGGGACAACTCTGTATAGAGCTTCGTTGTGAGCTTTGAATGTTGTGAGAACTTGGTTTCCCCAATTATCGATTGAAAATGGGTTGCTCTTATACACAGAGGCCCCATTTCATTTCGTTTCTGAGTTACAGGGCGCTAACATTAAACAAATTATTTATTACTTCCCGAACTTTCAATGCATTTTCTATGCAACTTTCTATGCATTTTGTTATATCTATGATCACAATCCAAATGCAAATACGGTGAAAGGGTCGCAGGCACAAAAAACTACCAAGAGGCACTTTTTGTCTATGATTGAATGATTCATCTTGTGAAGGTTCTCATTTTTCTTTATTTTGAAATGCATTTGTATTTTCCATCGGCTTATTGCTACTCAATACCGATATCTCCGCCACTGGCGACTCTTCATGAGAGCATATTGTATCTTTTTTCTTGGCTTCGAAAAGATATTATACAGGATTAATGAAATATTTCTTCGGGATAACAGACGATTCTTTTATTAAGATTAAAATTAATGTTTTTTTGTAGATCAAGTATCTCTACTCACCTTCGGACTTCCTATCTGCACTCTGAGATCTGAAACTAGTTATTCTCCGCACTGCATTTGGACTACCACCCATCACTTGAGAAGGTTGAGCGTAAACTACTCCGCCCGATTGGGACAAGTAGGAGACCTAATTAACAGAGACTATAGCGTTGAGAAATAATGTAGTATTTTTCAATTTGTTTTTCTTTAAGTGTTAGGTCGGGTATTTCTGGTACTGTCCTCATATATTAATCACATAATATTATCAATAATTAAAGGAACTGAACTATTTCTCATACCTTGCTTTGGGTTTGGAAACTACTCAATAATGGGTTTGAACCAGACACTCCGTTTCCACCCGACTGAAAACTGTTGGGTCTTTCGTTGTTGATTTGCTGTGGTTGGAATATATTCTGGGCGGATCCAGATATGCCTGCTAATCGGCGAATTGAGTTTGGACTGGCTGGTGTGTGCTTCAATTCGGTCAGGGCTTTCACAGTTTCGGCTACTTTGATGCCTAGAAGCAAAGTAGGTATATTATAAGTGTGTCCACGGTGCTAATTCAAGCATTTAGTTGTAGTTAGTTGAGACACTGGTGTCGATTAATTTCTGAATTAAAACATTCATTCCGCAACTCTCTAATCTTCTAATCTCTTTGCGGGAATACCTGTCCGAGCACATTTTCCAAGAATCGCCACTTGGATTTTATCTGAATTGCATAGATGTATTAATTTGTTCCTTTTGTCGTGCGCTGTATGCGTGTTTGCTTGAATGCACTAACGATTCTTGTATATCTGGTAATTAATCTCAAAAATGAATTAAAGTTGCTTGAGTGCTACGGCATGTAAATGAACACTTTTCATCCAGATATTCATAAAACTGAATTTCTCAGGTTGTAATTTCATGTCCAAGTTGAAAAATTCTAACTGGAGCGATTTGTCACCATTCTAACGAACATAAAGGCTCTACCACACGTTTTTAATTCTTACCAGTAGTTGGCACATCTTTAATAGTATTTGTCTGTCCTGTTTGTCCCCCGTGCTGCTCCTGGTTTGAGCTTTGCCCCGGAGAAGGCTCCAATAGAAACGCCGGCGGCGGTGGCAAATTCTCCAAGCTGCCCATGGGGCACGCTGTATTTGTTATAGAGGATGTTCGTCTTATTGGTGGCGGAGGTTTATTGTTTTGCATGCTGCCTCTTCGTAGGATGTTATTGCGCAAGGTGCCGAGGGTGTTCATGGCTAAATGAAGGCACGACAAATATTTATACAGGGTGGCTGACTCCCTCCTACTAACTTGCACAATGCGCCCTATGAACATATTCGACACGGCAAGGGTCACTATCTTGCGTAGAAGTGTAACTCTTACCATTTCGAATGTCCCTCTTAGGACACCGCTATAATTTATTCCCCAAAAGTTGGAAAATGCATCCAAGAAATACAATGTGGACTAATAAATTATGAAAAAGACTATCGTGGCGTAAAAATCTTATTAACAAGATGTTGTTAAGTAACAATGAATAAAAGATTTGCTGATAAAGAAACAAAACAAAGTGAATCACATAGAATATACCATGAAAACATGACCTAACAAGCAACATATCTCAGCTAATGATTTCTGAAGTTAATCTATCAAACCACACAAAACGATTAAATTATATAACATAAAAATCTGCTTGATTATACCTGTCATGGAGAGGGGTCTACGTCTTAGGGCATCTAGTGAATCGTTGTTTCTTGGAAGTGTACAATATTTGCTGGCTGCACTAGTCTTATTGGATTTTGTTATATCTAGTTAAGAAACACACACAGGCCGGTGAAAACACGCAAATCCATGCAATGAATGTCGCTAAAGGATGAAAATAATATATCTTTTTGGCGAAACAAATTCGATTCAAAAAGTCCGAGGCATTTCAGTACTCTTCAGTATTTTTTACCTTTGATGACCAAAACGTCTCTTTTGCTTCACTTGAAACATTGAATTAAACCAAACGTTTATTATTTTCAAAACCTTTAGGGTGATTAGTAAAACTTGGAACGAAGAGTAATTTGCACTGACGTGGAACGGGCAACAATGTATGCAACTTAGATTTGATTTGATGGCATCTGATGAGGTGAAAAGGTTAATAATTGTTGAAGTGCAAATCACATTTCATGCATCTAAAACAACGAACTCAAAACGCAGAAATGGGCATTGTAGAGAGGAACCTACTTACCGTCAATATGTTGATTATGGTCTTCTATATTGAAGGTGGTTTGACTGCCATATCCGCTTGACGACTCTAAGGAGCTTTCGCTAGTGCTGCTTTCTTTTTCTGCTCCTTCAGGCTATAAAGCATCAGAACAATCCAAAAAGATAATTCATAGCGGTATAAGAATTAAAAAGTACCTTGTCGGGTGGGCTTACTAAGTCTGCTGGCGGTGGAGGAAAAGCATGGCCCTGCTGACCCTGATTTTGCTGCGCCTTATCTGCAGCCATATTAGCCAATTCGTGCATATTTACATATGTTGGTTGCTGGAAATGACGAAAGACATTTTCACAGAATGGTTTTGGGGGTGTTAGTTATATACAGGGTCTTGCAACAATGCTTCAGACTTCCTTAGCTTCTATATCAATAGAGTTAACAATTTTTTTCCTCTGCAGGATTATACAACACACAAAGACGTATTTCCAGAAAATGTTTCCTAATGTACAGGGTGACTCTAAAAAGTGTGATAATATATAGCTTCGTTATTTTAAATGGAATCCACCAATTTTTTGCTATTTTCGGATTTCTCGTTAATTTTAAGGTCAGTTTATGTAAGGTGTTCTGTCTTTAAAATTTACGATTTCCGACTTATTCGGGAAATTTTGGAAAATTTGACAGCTGCAAGGTTCCACGGAAATCGTTATTGTGCGCTAACCGCTGTGAACTTCGGAATCAGTCTTCTGGGGCTCAAAGAGAACTTAAAGAAATGAAAAGCGTTTTTGACAAATTTTGAAGGGGAATAAAAGTTTAAGAATGAAATTTGCTATTAAATACTTTATAGATAAAAAACAACTTTTTAAAATTTTATTTGGCTCCTAATCCAGCTCTTACTGAGCATCTATCGATTTCACATTTTCACCAACTAAAGATGACGATAAAATAGAGCATGTTCCAAATTTGGTTGCGTTGTGATAATGCATTACTGAAAAATGCGTATTTTTTAAAAATTTACAAACCGTCTTCGGAGATCAATATCTCTTCAAGGATCAACTATAGAAAAAAAATTCAATAAATCAACAATATTTTGGGGTCCCCTACGCACCTGCTGTGTCGGTCTCGTTGCGACTCACTCGGTATACCGGGTGAATTGCTATATCCTTATCTGGACACGCTAAATATTCGCTGTCCAATTTTTTAAAATAAACATCTCAAAAACTGTCAACTTTCGCATAAAACAAAATTAGGCTAAGCATAATATTTTTGCAGAAGGAATATGGGGAGGAAATTTAGCGACATGATTTTTGAATCACATGAGAATCACCCTGTATATTTATCATAACGCTAGAGATCAGTTACAGGTGGGGAACAGAAAATACCTACTTGAGGGGGCACATTCTTAGACGCAGACATGTGCGCAGGTAGTGCGCTTGGAGGAGCCTTCCTTAAAACGGCTGCCGCTAGTTGCTCTGTGGCACCAGGAGGCAAAACCCGCACCCCCTGCATGCCCGCTATAGACTTGGCTGGAATCCCACCTGGTGGCGCTGTAGGACGTTCTAAAGACGAGCATCGCTAAACAATAGAAGAACAGTTATGACGTGAAATGTGACGGACACGAGGAAGAATATACTGAGCGTTAAGGATGCGGAGCGGCGATATATCGGAAACGATAAATGGTAGAAATTTCAAACACTTTAAAAGTATTTACGCACTAACGGATCGAAACTGTTTGCTTACGTCTTAGTTGCGATGGCGGTGAGAATCCATTTACACCAACGGTTTTTTTACACTGTCACGATAACGGACCTTAAGCTCTAATAACCCTCTTGGCTCTTGGCAACGAGCCGTAAAGTAAAAATATGGCCTGTTACTTATTTAATCGCCTTTAAATAAATAACTTGTAGGTGTCATTTATTTTCCTTACGTGTGAAGATTGCCGGAAAATAAAACGGCTAGTTTTAGAGGCAAACTTAATACGATAAAAATGTTGCTCTCGAGCAGTTTCATAAAAAAACCTTTGAAATTTGAGTTTATGCGAGCTTTCGACCCTCTTTGCTAAACTTAACACCACTATTACTTGCATTCGTCCTTTTGTAATTTACCAAGCAGAGCAGGCATTCCGATTTGGAGTTATCAATTGTAAATTTACCGTGGGCAGTGGGGGTTTGGACAGACTCTTCATTGATAATGACGGACTCTTCGGCGGAATCGTAGATTTCGTTTCAATGGTAGGTGTCACCGACGTTACTGGACTGGCTGGCTGCGACAAACTTTGCTCGGGCGCTTGGAATGTGTATACCGTGAGCGGTGGTCTAGAATGGCCTTTCTCATATGCTGAAAAATACATACGTTGATTGCTGAGCAGTTCTGGACGCAGGGGGTACGACTAAAGAGGATCGCCAGGTGTATATTGTAAACCGTAAAGCGGGCAAAAGAAATTGATGGAAATGGCTTTCAATTTCTTATCCGAAATTGATTCAAGAATTGCCACTTAAATCTATGTATTAAACATCGGAAATCGAAAGTTCCTTTCGTGCCGCACAACATTTATCACATCTCGCCCTGATGTGCCAAAAACTTTCGGCTGAGTGCTCTAAATGGGACGTGTTTATTATAAGATTTATGGCCCTTTTGATTGCACTTTGATATTTAAAACTGTTTGCTACCTCTGAGCGCCAGAAATCCATTCGCGTTTCATACAATTTTTACATATGAAAATGTTGAGAAATTGTATGAAACTCGAATCGATCTTTAGAGCTCAGAGGTGAAAACAATTTAAATTAATAAAATGTATTATGAAAAATTTTCCGCCTTACGAGTTAAAGTCTCTCGATTTCTACTCCCAAAATTACTCTCAGTTTTGTATACAGGGTAATTCAAGAGGAAGTACCAATATTTCAGGTACGTATTGGGTGGCTCAAAACAAGCATAAAAATTCCTATATAAGTGGGTCCTATTCTCCAACCATAACAGAAGTTCAAGAGTAAGTCCAACATTTTTACTAAATATACTAAATTATCATTTAATGATTATTAATAAACACATTGGCTAATAATTTTCAAAAATACTACCGTTTGCGTCTCAACACATAACCGCTCTCTGATGAATAGATTTAGTCGCTCTGTGAATGGAGTCTGGTCTGTTTGCGATAATTTCTGCTGCATTTACTATACGATCTAGTAATGCATGTCTAGTATCTACTTTAATTGCGTATGCCAAAGATTTAAACCATCCCCAAAGGCAAAAATCTAAGGGATTAAGGTCTGGCGACCTAGGTGGCCAATTATGTGGGTCGCCTCGACCAATCCAACGATTTGGAAAATTGTTGCTCAAAAAATTTTTCACTTGCAAAACTGTAATGCGGAGAAGCGCCATCATGTTGGAAATACATTTTTTCTATTCATCGAAGAGCGGACATGTGTTTAGACGCAAACGGTGGTATTTTTGATAATTATTAGCCAATGTGTTCTATTAATAATCATTAAATGATAATTTAGTATAGTGAATAAAAATGTTGGACTTACCCTGGTATTTCTGTTGTGGTTGAAAATGGGACCCACGTATATAGAAACTTTTATGTTTATTTTGAGTCACCCAATTCGTACCTGAAATATTGGTACTTTCTCCTGAAACACCCTGTATAAATATTTAAAAAATCTATATAAACCATATTCAAAAAACGTGCCGTTACTGAAATACAGAGTGTCAATAGTTGAAATAAAAAAATATTATCTTGCAATTGAAACTATTTTCAGTAATTTCTCTTAGTCACTTTTGCCAGATATTATTTCCGTTCGTTGAATAATTAATGGTTCCAAGTAAGTCTTTTTTACAGCACATCCAATACGAGACGTTCCAAGTCGGATTGTACACCTCGTTCGTTTGCGCCACCCTGTATTTAATTTAAAAATTAAAACGTGGCGTTAATCGTTTCCGCTCAAATACCTTATTTGCGTTCCCTTAGGATTGTGTGGATACAAATAAATCATGTTCTTTTCAATTCGTAAGAAAACTCGAAAGGTATACATGATAACCGAGCTATAGAAGACGGGAGGTGAAACGCGCCACCCTGTATATGCAATGACATCAATTTTATTATCGTAAAAAATATAAAGTACCTGATGATATGGTATGCGGCCTCTCGTTTATAATAGCCGATGCAGCCCTCTCGAACTGCATAGTTTCCTGTAAATTGGGCCAAGTGGATGTCGTTGTAGGAATTGATGTTGCAGGAAAAGGCGTACATGGAGTGCTAGAACTGCTACTGTTGTTGCTGTGTTCCGACAGATTTGAAACCTAGAGAGAAACGGTCTTTTTTAATATTGTTTTTCCGGAACATTCGTTCAATCCATTTATTTTTTTACGCTGAAGACCGAGCATGGGAAAAAATTTAAACGCTTGATTTTATTACCCTCAAAATACTAGTGCCTTCTATGTGGTAACATAATTTTTCATTAAGTTGGCATTAATTGTATATTGTACACCAAGGTTGTGAAGTCCATTAATACTGTCCAAACGTCACTCTACATACTACAATGAGGCCCCTACACACATTAATTACTTTCGAATAGAAGTTATGAAGTTAAAACCTTTAGTATGCCTATCTATTAATGGATGATTAATTTTTATTAGATCTTTTTTCCGTCCCTGTGGAATTTGCAGAGATTCTATCCATGATGGATCTACGCTACTGACTCTACAGACAATAAACTTTTATATTTATTTTATCTTATTAAAACCGGACGCGATGGGTTCGTTATCCAAGCGAATAAACAAAAACATTTCAAAAAGCGCGCAGCATTCTGGGCCAGCAAATAAAAATCAGACAAAAATGATCTGAAAAGACCAAACTGGGCAAATCTGATATTGATAAAGATTTTGCGATCACAGTACCAGAGCTGTGACGAAAACAGCGAAAGATTTAACAGATTTTTCTCCTCATCACAGGTGTTCGTACAGTTTTAGACCTTATTTAAATAGGGCGCTAAACCACAAACAAAGAGAAGGAACTTTTTGAAAACCACCCGTATCTTTTTCTGGTTCAAAATGAAAATTAAAAAATCGCTTCGGTACCTAACTAAAAGGTGTTTGAGTTTAATTTTTCACCGTGATATAAGCACGCTAGACTACGAGAAATTTCCATAGTATAATTTGGTACGCGTTAACATAACAATCATTCATGTTTTTTTACCATGATTAGTACGAAACTCGTAATAGATTATACACAAGGAATTCCTCATTGGGTAAATGCGTGCAACTCGAGAAGTTCTTTTTATGCAATTTTTAGTTTTATTATTTTTATCAAATTTGCATTTACTTCAAAAAAATTTAAGTCCCTTCGTTAGTTATGAAAAATTCAACAGGGGCTGGAATAAGTTTTGCGGCGAATATACTTCTAGCACACAATGTGCTATTTGACAAATGATTGACGTTTTCATTCGACTATCAACGCATGTGCAGTTACTCCCCTTGGAGTGCCTGTCAATTTCTATTAGCTTCGTTATTGTTGTCTCAGTTATAATTATATGGTAAACTTGAAAATTAAACAGTTTTGATTGAAGATGAATGTCTTGGAACTCACCTTCGAGGAGGGAGAGACTGAGGCATACGCCACTACTATCGGTAATAGTTACAAAAATACAAGTAAACACCGAAATAAATAAATTTGTAAGCCAAACAGTACCGCTTGGAGTAATTGGAATTAGGTGTAAATACCTAAATTAAAAATAACGACCCAAAAGAAAAGGTAATATCAAAAAGATGAAATAAACCCTCATTACATCTACGATTTAGTCACATGGATTTGAAAACGATATGAATATAAAAAGGAAATAAGAGTGTTTAAAACAAAAATATGGTCCAGAGCGTAGTAATAAATCGTTCTGCACAAGGTCTTCAATTATTATTTTCTGGATGCATTTGTAGACATGCCCACAAATCAACCAACTTTTACTATTTTTTGTGATAATGAATTGCTTTGAAACGATTAGATTAGTAGTTAAAATGTGTGTTATTACTCCTCACCTGGGCGACACTAAAAGATGACGCAGGTCTAGGGAATAGAGTGTCCTGTGACGTAAAACCTGAGTCATGGCTAGACACTGACATTACACGTTTACTGGCAGTACGGCCTACAGGCTGTCCAAACATAAAATAATAAAACAAAAATAAAAACATAAATAAAAACAACAAAAAAACATTCTCCCATTACCATTTCAAGTTTATGACGATTAAAAGAACGAAATTTTTAAAAATATTAGCCACGAATATTATTTTTGGCTAACTTAACACTTACCTGTGACAAGCTTCTTTGCCAGTGCGGATGGCTCGGCGAATGATGGCTTTTTGAACTTCCTGAAGATGAACTATTCAAGGAACTAATAGAACACATTGAGGATTTTCTCGAGCCAAGGCTGGATGGAGACGACGGAGGCGTTTGGAACGACCAACCGCTGTCTGACGATTTCAAATCGGCGATTACCTGAAAAAATATTATCATAGAGAGATCATACTCTGCGGAGTTATGTTCAAACTCAATACGTCGCTATTAACCCTTGCTAAACTCCGGGGGAAAAATTCTCAGTTTGCTGTCGACGGCAAAGTTTTCCGAGCTGAAAACGACGTGGAACTACAACATTTGAAACTGAAGAGAAATTATAGTAATTTTGGCACTGGATTTATGATTTTAGACAGGGCGGTGCCTAATTACAGTAGTTAGTAGTAATTCTTTAATGGGCGCTATGCAGGATAGTCTTTCGGGAGCTGCATCGGTCGATTATGGAAAAACTAAAACTAGGAGAAATCTGAAAATGTGGGTCGAAGTTGATGAAGGCATACAGTTAAAATATGATCAAGATGGAGGATATTCCGGTTATATCAGAAGTAGATAGTAGCTTTCCATCCTTTCCAACATGCCATCCTTTACATACAAGATATTCAAGAAAGTAATGTACATACTCCAGGAAGCGATTCCTCAGTCGTTCTGTGAAGAAAAGCTTATAAGAACGTGGGCCCTTCAACGCTTCCCTGCAGGACCAGGGCGTCACAAGTTGAACTTTTTTTATTTTGTTCCTAGCTATCGGAGTTTTTGAGATAGTTAATGAACTAATGACCTTTTCTTTTACGTTGAACGAATAACTAAAAGAAGGAAAAGTTTTGCGGCGTTTTCGCAAAATTCCACGAGCGGCAAGTGGAAAGGAAAGGACGTTGGGCAATCCGACGGCACGTGTTTCTATTTATTGCCTTGATCAGGCATACGTGTGCATAAAGTAGTTAAACACACAGCATGGTACATATGTTCACAGACGCATATGCGGGTATAGCCTCGAAAAGATGGAAAATGAAAATAATTCAAGCCTCATTAAACTTTGCAGGAACACCGTTAAACTTTCCTCACATATCCAATCGTCTGTGCAAAAACTTCTTCGTAATGAATACTTAATTGCAAAAATTTTGAACATCATGTTACCGCCTTATACCATCGCGAAGAGCTCGGCACCGGCGGCCTACACTGCAAGGGCGAAATGAGTTTCGAAATCGAACAAGCAATTCAAATTTTCTGAGAAAAATGGCCAGCGGCGCACAATAAATAAGCCGAATTGAAAGTTTTAATACCCTGTATCTTGGCACGGAAACGCTTGCGGACCTATGTGCTTACAAAGTTGTTCTCATAAAATGACCTGGGTAATCGCACTCTAAAATACATAAGGTGCAAAAGCATCTGGAACACCCCGTGCAAGTCACCAGGACTAGCAATTTATAGACCTGTATAATAAAGAAGTTCCAGGGGGTAGAGTCTTGAATCCGAGGAGTTAAAAGTTAATTGGCAATGATACTAAAATAGTTCAATCAAGGAAATTCAAATTTTTAAGGGATAAAACCATACGTGTTTCGACCATATCTAAAGGCGTATTCAGAGTCTGAACCATCTCGTAACCTACACATAATCATCCTTTTCTATGGTAAGGACCATAGACGATATATCATAGAGAGGCTCCTCTGGTTGCCATGGATCTCTTGATGAATTTCGATTTTTTTATTTTAGATTTGTGCCATTATCAAAGTCATTCGGATTTTTAGTGTGACTTTTCTAAGCCAAGTTCAATAATTGCATCCCGAGCGCTCCGGGCAGTTACAAAGAAACACAGCCATATATGGCTCAAAAGAGCATGCGCATACTTGTTTAAATAAAATTATCCGACAGAACTGTCCCGTAGAAGTAATATTAGACAGATGACACATAACAAACAGAGTAATTGAAATGAAAAGAAAAGAATGTTTTAGCATTTTACAAAATAAATTCGAACAATATTCGAATTTCAATCATCACCAGTAACTAGATGCAATGCTTTATACGGCAATCAAAATTCTTTCTTACGTATCTCTTTGCTACGTGTTCATAACATGGCTAAGAGATAATTAATCCAATCTAATAACCAGAAAAACAAGAAAACAATAAACACAAATTGAATGTGACCTAAAATAAACAAAATATAGATATATTTCAAATTATGTAAGATCCGGAATATTCAAAAAATCTATAAGAAAATTTTGCAATACGCCACCGGGCAAAGGCTACTTTAATTCGTACTCTAATCACATTTTCGACACGATTTGAACCTATAAATAATTCAATGTCGTTTAATGTAGTAAACAGACCATTCCCACATTGCATGTCCTTAAAAGGTCCGGTCCTGCTGCCTGCAATTTAGAACTGGTTGGCATTCTTTAAAGGGCATTTTTGATGTACAAATACTTGAAAATCTTCATCTTATATCGCTGCCTGGGTTATACGAGGATAGTCCCAAAAGTACTCGACCTAACACTTAAAAAAAAAAAATAGAAAATGCTACATTATTTTTCAGCATAGTCCCAGTTGAGATTGACACACTTTTCCCAGCGATGTTCTATCGCCTCTATACCCCGTTTATAGTAAGAAGATTCGAAAGCTTCAAATTCGGCATCGATCTCGGACTCCACCTGTTCACTATTGGTAAATGTCGTCTTTCTACCGAGCCATTTTTTCAAGTTTGGAAATAGAAAGTAATCTGAGAGGGCTAAATCTGGAGAAGAGGATGGGTGAGCAAAAACTTCGAAATCAAGTTGATTGATTTTGGCCATCGCGATGACGGAAGAGTGAATTGGTGCGTTGTCTTGATGAAACAAATATTTCTTTAATTTCTTAGCTCAAACGCTGCAATAAATTTGTATAATATTCTCCGCTTATTGTTTTTCCTTTAGAGAGATATTCAAAAAAAATTATCCCAAAAAACTGACGCCATCACCTTTCCTTTTGTCTCAGGTGTGAAATGATAGACTCGTGTTTCATCCATGGTTATCAATCGACGCAAAAACTCGGTTTTATCGCTGGGAAATTTTTTCCTTGAAACATTCTCACGGCGCTGTTTTTGTTCAATTGTGGGTAATCGCACCCCCCGTCTTGCGTACAGCTCTCTTATATCCAATTGTCCGATCAAAATGCGATGTACAGTACAGTTTTGTGGATTTTCACCACAATTTCCGGTGGGGTCAACTCATTGGGTCGACCACTGCGGAGTTCGTCTTGGCAGCTTAAACTTTGCCCCCCAATATTTTACAGTTGTTAACGAAGGACCAGATTCCTCAAAAGTGGATTCTAATTCTCATTTGATGTTGGATGTACTAAGAATTTTTCAAATGAAAGTATTGAATCACGTGTCGATGACCAATTTTTCCATGTTCGCAAAATCTTTAAAAGCGTAACTAAAAGCGGTTCCAAAACACACATAAATCAATGTAGCACCTATTTGCACCATATCACAACAATTTAGGTATAAGGGTAGATTTTTGCAATTTAGGCAAATTTTTAACAAAAAAATCGCCATCTATGGCAGATCGGGTACTTTTGGGACTATCCTCGTACATGGTAATAGCATAGTACCTATATAATGTTTATGCTTACGTAGATTTGTACATATAAAAAGGTGACGGTAAAATCCCGACCAACAAAAATGAAATAAAACTCTTTACCTGTTCAGATGCTGGCGGCAAAGTAGTCGGATCGGCAGTGTGCTTTTCAAGCTGTTGGACTGCCTCTTGCAGATGTCCCATTTCTGACAACATAGCTACTTCTTCATCCTATACAAACAAATAGAGATTTAAAATTTGAGATAGAAACCAGATGCCAAGATACATACAACAACAGGTTTTAGTAGTGCAACGAAAGTACAAAATCGTCCTCTCTCTTCTATCAGAGCCGCTCTAACGGCATGTTTTTCGGTCTCTTCCAAAAGCTGTCGTCTTTCGGTGACGTCCTGCAAGCCACATTCAAAGCGTTTCTGAACATCTCCTCCAGCCCCTTTACGCATCTTCTTTTGAAGACGTAAAGTATCTGTTGAGCGTTTTTTCAGTTCTGCACGAGCTCGTTTGTAATCTGCGAAAGAGGATACGCCACTGACTTTTCTAATATGAAGATATTTTTTCTTGTGTTCCAAGTCGTTTTCAACATAAAAAATAATTTCTCATTCCTGTTCCTATGAACAAATCGGCATAGGGTTCCAAGTGCGATTTTTTATTTTTTGGTAAAAATTAATTTAATTTTCTTTTAATAGAGGTAGAGGCTCTCGTCCAAGCTGGTCGTTCTACTCATGGTACAAATTCTCAACTTTAGGTGATTAAACATTATTCCAAACCAAATTTATAAGCTACATCTGGAAGTATTCCAACAGGGCTGTCGATGGAAAGAGGAAGCGAGATTGTCTTGTCAGTCTTATTATTGTAGTAGTTGTAGCGTATTGTGTTGTAGTTGTAGCAGTCCTTCAGTTATTTTTGTCATGCATGTGCGTTCGTGTAGTAATTGGTTGGGAGGGTAGAGATATTACTCACCTCTAGCATGTTCCTTATCCAAATTTAATACAGTCTTTCGCCATTCTTCTAACTTCTCCTGAAGGGGTATTATTAAACACTCCATGATAACCCTGGAAATGAAGGAAAACGGTAGTGAGTCAATATTTCGAAATTATATATTATTTTATTTTTTAATATCTCTAAAACTGTAGAAGCCACAAAAACGTGGTTACCAATTAATTTCATAAGCAAGGTGTTTTAGTTACGAGTGTAAAAACGAAATTTTAAGTTATTTAAGTCTTCCCTGATTTAAATTAAACTGGTTCTAAAAGATAAATCTAATCAAAGTTTATTGATAAGTTAAATTTCTATCTTTATATGTGAGGTTCGACGTAAGGTAATTTACCATGCTAAATTATAAGGCAAAAAAAAGTAATAATAAGTTATTAGAGCAAATTTTATTAAGAAAACTTATTGGAAAGCATCTAGTGCTTAAATTTTAAATGAGACCTTGCAGCGGTCAAAGTTTTCGAATTTTCCGGTATAACTCGAAAACGGTAAATTTTAGATATAAGACACTTTACATGAACTGGCCTTAAAATTTAATGAGAAGTCCGAAAATGCTAAAAAAAGGGGGTCCATTTAAAATAACGAAGTTGGTCGCCACTTCCGGTACAATCGGAAGTACCGCCATTTTGAAAATATTTTGCTTGAATTCAAAATGGTCCATTCTAGCCTGAAACAAAATTTAATTGGACTACTATAGTGGGAAATCAAAAATTTTCTATTAAACGGGCTGCGTGGTTAACCCTTTATTATGCAACAAGGATAATTCACAAAAAATTAAATTCTATTTAGATTAATAATATTTGCATGTATAAATTTTCCCATAAATTAAATAAATTAACCTATTGGGAAAACTCTAAATTCTCATGGATGGGCGAAAAGCTCTTGAAGTGGTGTGACGTCATAAAGCGGATTGCTCGACATTAAACACATAGCGCGACATGCAATAAATTGCGAATTACAGGAGGAATTTGGCTTTTGTAGGTTTACATTGTTTTTCCATTACCTAATTATTTGTTAAATTGTTTATTGTTTGCATTAAAAATAGAAGCATGCGTTCGAAAGGTAATGTTACAAATGAAATAGTATTAACGACTATATAAATTTATATTTAAATTTAGTTAGCGAAAGGGCACTGACGAAACAAGTGCATTTATGTACCTGCAAAAAAATTCTACAGTCACTGTCCAAAAATTTGAATATGCATTTATCCCATTTGTTGATTTTGACTCACATTTCAAAACGACGTGAACAATATTCAAATCTCACTTTTTGCTTAATTTCTTCCATTATCGGCTTTATTTTGTGGCTATTTATGCTTAATTTCATTCTCTATCTCTTTGCAGTAATCAGTTGCAACCAGTGGAATGACCGCAAAACAGATTTGCAATTTTCAGTTTTGCAATTTTATTATTTATTTAATTTCACTGTACTTACTTCGGCGGAAATGCTAAACACGGCAAACTTAAACTGTTAACGGTGACGCCATATCGCACGGACTCTTAAGAGAAGTGTTATTGTATTTAGATTTGTAACAGACCTGAGGCATAGACAATGGTAGTTGTATATTGGGATAATACTTCAGCTTCTCTATTCAATTCTGAAGACGCTTGAAAAATCTCTAGGGGATCCGATAATGTAAATAAATATAGGAATCACAATATGCCTTACACGGCAGTGCGGCAATCCTTTATCGAAATACGAGTTGAGCCATATTGCACTTACTAGTTTCCCATTGCCTTCAATAATTCCTCTTTCTGTTTGCATTTTGTTTAGTAGTTACAAACTTTTTTCTGGATTATTTATTTACTAATGCGTTTATGCACCTAGGCATGAAATGCCCCTTAATACTATCCTGTCTCCGTCATTATAAAAGTTAAAAACCTGTATTGATAATCCGAATAAATTAACAACCTGAAAATTTTAAGAAAAATTATGGAGAAAAATGTGTTTTGAGCGTTTTGCCGCAGTGGCCGTGAGGTTCCAAACTAACATCGTCTTAAGCAACCTAGTTAAGCGATCTTTAATTGAGATTTTTAGATATGATAAACAATATGACATCAGTGGAAATTGGGGGTTGAGGATGTTGCCACGAAGGCACGACTTCCTGCTTGACTAATGATCTTAGTTTTCACACTGTTCCGTCTGCAGTACTGATATGAGGCTCAGTATGAAAAATTAAATCGTTTACATTACGACACAATATTAACCCATTTGTTCTACTCACCCCGTGAAATTTTTCATTCTGTTCTCTACCGCTTTATGCCTCAAACATATCCTTGTCAGCGCTGTGCCGATTTCTCTAGTGGCCCCTGAAAAAGATAAGGAAAATTCATTAGTAACTGTTCAAGAAAATATTAATTAGCTACTAGGTGCGCAATTAAGTTTCCGGGTTTCACACATGGATGGCGCTAACGACATATGTCACTGACGTATATGTCAGAAGTTGTGTTTTGTTTGTATTAGGTTTTTACACATGAAATGTCCAATTTTACTCGTGACTTTTAAGAGACTATAACTTTTTCAAAAATTATTATATTTAATCGAAATATGCACCATTACAATCTGCACATTTTTTGCCATTTAGCGACAAGTTTTGCAATTTCATTTTCGTAAAAATCATTGCTTCTACTTTGAATAAACTCCTTAAAGGCACTTTCTATAGTGGCTTGATGAAGGTACCGTTTTCCGGCGAGGAAGTTGTCTAGGTGTTTAAAAAAGTGATAATCCATCGGTGACAAGTCTGGCGAATATGGTGGATGTGGTAGTGTGTCGTACTCCATTTCTCTGAGCTTTTTCACGGTTCTTTGCGAAACATGTGGTCGCGCGTTGTCATGAAGAAGGATTGGCCCCTTTCTATTGACTAATGACGGTTGCTTAACAGACAACTTTCGATGCATTTCGGTAAGTTCGGCACAGTATTTCTCTGCAGTAATGGTTTCATCCGGTTTTAAGAAGTTGTAATGGATTGACCACCATACAGTAACCATCGTCTTTTTTGGGTGCAAACTCGGTTTAGGCATGTGTTTTAGATTCTCATCGGCATCTAACCATGGTGCAGAGCGTCGTTTGTTGTCATACAGCATCCATTTTTCGTCGCACATTACAATGCGATCCAAAAACGGGTCTCTGTCGTTTCGGATCAGCAGAGAATTGCAAATTTCCTGCCATTCATTAAGCTCGTGCGGGACCCACTTATCCATCTTCTTTACTTTCCCAATCAGCTTTAGGTGCCGAGAAATTGTTGCCATGCTAACGTTTAGCTCTTCTGAAAGTTCTCGGACTGTTTGGTGGGGATTTGTCTCAACCAGCACCTGCAAAACTTCATCATTCAGGGCACTCTTTGGTTTACCACGGTCTTCAATTTCCAGGCTCTCGTCTCCAGATTCGAATTTGGCATACCAGCGACGAATAGTGCGTTCATTTGCAGAACCCTCCCCAAACGCACAGTTAATATTTCGGGCAGCTTCTACGGCGTTAGGCCCACTTTTCCACCCATACAAGTACAAGACGCGAAAATCTCTTGGATACATGTTAGACATGATCGGTCCAAAAATGTGTCAGAACTGTACACAATCCCACAAAAAATATCAGATAAGAAACAGCACACTCTCAGGTTTGAAACGATATATTTGGCGCATAACTAGAAAAAAGTCTTGATGCAAAAAAAGGCGGAAGAAAAGTTAAGACTTAAAATCGGACATTTCTTGTGAAACAACCTAATAGCTTGGACGCTTGTTAACAATAACCAGTTGCAATTTCAACACACATCGCAACGCAAAAATATTTTTTCTAAGGACGAAAATGTTGAGTTTTGCGCCAAATAAACAGCTTTTGCGGGAAGCTTTGCTTTGCTACTTTCATTAAAGAAAAAAATACAGCTAAAGCACGTCATTTGCTCAAGGAGGCCTATGGCGAACATGCACCATCGAAAACTACCTGTGAAGATTGGTTTAAGCGCTTCAGAAGTGGCGATTTCGATACTGAGAACAAAAAGCGCTCGAGAAGATAAAAAATAATTGAAGACGCCGATCTGCAAGCATTGTTAGATGAAGATGATACGCAAACACAAGAACAGCTTGCGGAGACATTAAACATGACTTGCCAAGGTATTTCCAAACGTTTACGTGTCATGGGAAAAATTTAAAAGGGGGGAAAATGGGTGCCGCATGAGTTGACCGAGAGACAGATGGAAAATCAAAGAGCCACTTTTGAAATTTTGCTTTTATGGCACGAAAGAAAAAGCTTCCTGCGTCCAATTGTTACTGGGGAGACGAAAAGTGGATATTCTTTGAGAATCTCAAACGCAAAAAATCGTGGCTTTTACTTGGCAAAGCATCAACATCGATGGCGCGACCAAATCGCCTCGGAAAGGAGGCAATGCTTTGCGTTTGGTGGGACCAGAAAGGAATCTTGTATCATGAGCTGCTGAAACCGGGTGAAACTGTCAATGGGCATTGCTACCGACAACAACTAATCAATCTAAACCACACATTGCTCGAAAAACGGCCAGAATTAGACACGAAAGAGGGATATTACAGCACGACAACGCTCCATGTCATCGCGCTTCCATTGTCCAGGACACCATTCAAACGCTGAAATGAGATGGACTACCGGTGCGGTAGCCGCGATATTCGCCAGACCTGGCTCCCTTCGATTATCAGTTGTTATGGCCGATGCCACATGGCTTGGCTGGGCTACACTTAGCCAATTTCGAAGAAGTACGAAATTGGTTGGATGAATGGTTTCGGTCCAGACGATTTCGGACCGGAGGTGTCGTCTTATCGTCGCGGTATTCATGTATTGCCAGAATTATGGCAAAAATGTGTAGGTAACGAGGGACGATAAACTATTTTTTACATTTCACTTGAAATTTTCCTTTTTGCATTAATCAAAAAAATCCAGAAACTTAGTTGCGCACTTAGCATTATTATGCATTTTAGAACGACGTATGTTTTGCTGAAAAATGATTTGGACATGGTCAATTCTTTCTTTGGTAGTTTGGAGTATGGATACGTAAAAAATGTCTTTCATGGAGTAAAGATACACAATTTTGAAGTTTAACGTTGAAATGGCCTCGAAACGGTCAATCAAATGTATCAGAATATACTTTTTTTACGTTTTAAGTTAAGTAAATTGCACATTTTTTTGTATTTAGTAATACGCAAGTAGGAGTTGTTATAACGGTGCAATTACGTACTATTTTCAGTTAAAATTAATTGAGAACAGCATTCATCTCTTACACGCACAAAAGTGCGTACCTATTTTTGAGATCAGAAAGATCTGTTGATAACATTCAAAGTGCTCTATTCGAAAAATGCGCCTTGTGCAAAACTTTTAAATTTTTGACAACTTTTTCTGTAATTTTGCACTGCAATAAATTTTACGATTATAAGTATATGAAAATCTTTTGTATTTGCAGCTGTCTGATATCTTTTCAAATGAGCCTGGTAACCCGCAGGTCAATATGTGGTATGCGCACGGAATGACCCGGCACATCGCATGGTCAAGGGCAACCGAAATGTTCACTGGATTGATTAGTTGTTCAAGAAAATCATACATTATTTATGTACCCGCAAATAACAAAAAAACTGTTATTAGCCTACATTCTTTGAACTAGATTTTCTGATAGTTTACGCTGAACAACCACCACCTGAGATGCAGTTGAAACATGCAGTGTATAAACTTTTTATAGATCCAGTTCTAACTATAGCTGTTTAAAAACTAGGAGTCTTCGACTTTTAAATGTGTTGTAGCAGTTATTTACGATGCCATAAAAGATATAAATCATTCTTGACTCGAAATAATATATTTGATCACGTCACCCAGTTTAAAAGTCTCGTTACTCAAATAGTTCAGTGTGCTTGGCGAATTATTATCAGTCAATGCAACTGCTGCAATTTATTTTGATTTAAATTTATAGGGTAATAAATAAATAATTCAGTGCGATTATGGTTTTATGCTGTGTCTTATGAGCTAGGAGGTCGAGGAAACTCACAGATCGATGCGAAGTGAAGTATCTCTTAAGTGCTTTGGCCACAATACGCAGGGTGTCTCATTAAAGTGACACGGGCGATTATCTCCGAAACCAAATTTACAATCGAAAAGTTTCAAACAAACATTGCTTGTTAAGGAAGGGGACGTCCAGCAAGCGCATTTTTACTCAAGGTCATTTAAAGGACACTTCGAGGCCAACTTTGTTTTTTCAATGGAACACCCATTTTTTTTGGTAAATTTGCGAAAATTTAGAGAATTAAGTATTTCGTGCTTTTTTTGCTATGATTTAATTTTTACTATTGGTTTGAGTGAATTTCTATTTTCCATTAATAAAGTGTCTTTCACAATTTGAGTCATGTGTTACTTTAAACGTCCCAGTTCGATTTTTGTTGACATCTGCAAAACGAGAAGTTCTAGAAAAAACTTTTCCAGCGAAAAATGCTTAATTTTTTAAGCTCTTTACAAACTTACCATGGGGGTTCCGTTGAAAGAACAAAGTTGGCTTTGAAATGCCCTTTAAATGACTTTGAGTAAAAATTCGTTTACGTACGTCGGACGTCACCTGTCATAACAAGCAATGTTTGTTTGACTTTTTTAAATTTTAAATGTGGTTTCGGAGGTAATCGCTCGTGCCACTTTAAACGGAACACCCTGTACACCGGCACCATACATTTTTTGCATTATGTAGTTAT
Organism: Euwallacea similis; assembly: GCF_039881205.1. Classification (NCBI taxonomy): domain Eukaryota; kingdom Metazoa; phylum Arthropoda; class Insecta; order Coleoptera; family Curculionidae; genus Euwallacea; species Euwallacea similis. Next base: position 2,549,122 of record NC_089630.1, read on the forward strand.
TGATCTTTGAGGAATTACGATTCGTGTTGCAATTCCACGATGACACGATAGTATTAAGAAAACTCTTTACAACCTCTTTGTGTAACTGTAGAGGAACAATATACTTAATGACAGTTACGTCCGTATCATTACAAGCAGGATGCTCGGTAGGGCTTGAAATGCAGGATGTATGCATCTTGGCAGGTTTACCTTGTCATCCTTCTTTGTACTTGCATGCACCTGTTTCATCTTTCCTTCTTTCTTGATTTGTTGGCTTCACGATTCTTATACATTTAAAACCGCTATTTTTAACCCACGTACGTACGTGAAGTTAATATAAACCGATTTAAAGTTTTTAAGCCATTTTTTTTTTGATAGGGACTGTGATGAAGACACAGTTTAGTAAGGTAAGGTGTTTAACATCTGGCACTAACCATCGTCGGATTCAGAAAAATGTAACAAAGCTCGTACCCAACAGACAGAGGAAATTATTACTAAACACAAACACCTGTTATTAATCATTCGCATTGCTGACAGGGCATGTTTGTATATAATATGTGTATAACATTCCTATTAGTACCTATCCAATTAACGCTTTTAATCGCTGCATTACGGCACGCGAGGCCCACAAACGTATTATACAGTGTGCCCAAGATAATGATGTCATGTATGGGAATCTCGTAAACAGAATGAGTTGCAGACTCGGTTGAACAACTAGAAAGTCGAGCGATTTGAAGGTTAATAAAAAACTGTTTCTAAAATTGTGGAATTACGGCTGGTGTAGTGTAGCACATATCCGGAAAAACCGATGGAATTCTTCCTCAAATTTTGTACACTAAGTAATTTAGCAAAATATTCCTCAATATGTTATGTTTGATCGCACATTTCTACAATTACGATGTATTTTTTGAATTTTCAATATACTTTTTCAATAACCACACAAGTTAATTAATATTTACACGAGTAGCTCTTACGGCGGCAGTGGTCGATAAAATGATCAATCATTGGCGTGGCGGTGGATCAAATTTCAAAGCACCTATTTTTCAAACACCCTGTATATTATTTAAGTAAAAAGGGCATATGTAACTTTCTATTTGACTACTTATGGCGATCAACTTCAATAGAACCCGAATATTAAAAATAAATTTTTGCGCCACCTGCGTAATATTTCATTTTAGATTTCTGCGCAAATAAGGGTTAAATATACACACTTCCTCAGATTACTTCTGTCTTAAACTTCTATATGGGATGGTTTTCTGTGGAACAGATATTCCATTAAAAAAACGATCAGACGTGCCAAATAGACCAGTTATTTACAGGGCGTTCCAACTAGAGCTCAAAATTCCTTTCTTTTGGGTTACCCAGTATTTGTTTAAAGAAATTGAGTATGTATAGACGTTTTGGGTATTGAACCTAAAAATGCTGTTAAAAAGATGATTCGATGTAAAAACAGAGCTATTATATACAATTTCGATATTTGCAAGAGAAAATTGCATGTTATTTTTATTAGATGCGCCTCTTAATGTTGATTTAAAAAATATAGGATTTCGTGACCTTTTCTCCAATTGTTTTGATTCAAATGAATTATTTGTGTTCCATACAGCTAGTAAATAAGTCAGACCCGCATCTTAATTTGCCACCTTTCACCTATAGAAATGAAGGTGACTCGTTCCCAAGTTTTGTTTTCCTGTTATAAATTATCCTTATGCAACACAATGAATTAGTTTTAGGGAAAATAATTAGGGATGAGAGCCCAAAATCCTATATTTTTGAAACGAGCACGAAGAAACCTCTAGATCTAATAAAGACCCTCTACAGTAATATACAGGATGTTTCATAAAAATAGTTAAATTTTTTTAATGTAGGCCATTCGAATGACTCATGGTGAGTTCCATTAAAAAAGATAAAGACGTTGACGATGTATGAACAGATTTGCGATGCTTTTTGGGTCGACAAATAAGAGGAGATCTTGAAGATTTGAGAACAACAATATGAAAATTTGCTAATTTAAGCATTCTTGTACTACGCCAAATAGAGTAAAAATGTTTTTTTTATTTCTGGCAACCAAAAATTGAAATATTGAGTTTCGAACTTGCGCCACCCTGTACATTTGACATCTGAGAAAATATCGGGCTGGTAAAATCAACACCAAGAAAGTAGAAAGTAAATGCTTAAATTTAATATTAATATATAATAACATACTGAGTATTCTTGGATATATCCTCAAGATGAAATACAGGGTGTCAATTTGAAAACTTCTCACTCCTATTATCTTGAAACAGCATCGATTTTTAAAAAAACGCCGGAACAAGTCGATTTTGTCATCGAGGGGAAGCAATTTTTATGTAGAACCTCTTTCAACCATCTACCCCGCAGAGCCACCCTCTAAAATATCGTAAATGGTAAAGGGGGTTAAGTGATACATCATTTGAAAGGGTTTTTAATTCTCTACATTTTGGTACGTCATTTGCTACGTTTGGCTGTTGTTACCAAGTTTCGCGATAACAGGGGTGGCACGTTTTCAAATCGACACCCTGTATGTAGGTATATACACTTTTTCTTGAACCGACAAAGTCAATTTCTTCGTTGTATTTGAAATAAATGTTATATTACTTTCGATTCTTACTGATCTAGGCATTGAAAACAAGCATTCACTTCCCGAAAATATACAATTTTCTAAATTTAATTTCAATGGTTTTACGGGGCATCTCGGTTACGATTAAAGGTATAACCATGGGGTCTTCATAATCTTGTGCTCAATTTTTGTGAATCGAAAATTAATAGATTCTGTCGCCTTCGTCGAGTTAAGTCTCGTAAATGCGGCAAGCAGTGCGTTAATGTGTTTCGATAACGTAACATTTATTTTAGTTGCTTTAACACTACCTATTATTAGCTACCAGCTACGCCTAATTGTGTTCCAACCTAAGGGAGGTATTAAAATTTACGGTTTCCCATAAAACTGGTCATTCGAAATAACTATATTATTCCCATTTAAATCTAAAAATCCATTTAATCCACGTAGTTCCCCTAGTTGGTCTATATTTGACTATAGCTCTTAAAATAATGCGATTTAATTGAGGCAGGTTATAACTAAATGCGGAGATGTTCATTACAAAAACTGGGTTAATTGCAGATTCCTTTCATGTTAGTCCTCGAAGTGAAGCAACTTAAAGCTTGAAGTGTCACAGCAACAAAGATTATTCCCCAAGGTTCAGAAACGAAATTCTTCCTTAAGGTAAAAATAGGAATAAAAAGAAACTCTGCTTAATTACTCAGAATTCTACTGCTTTAATGTCTTCAGAAAATAACGCTCTTATTTGTTGTCTGTAGGAAGGTAATTGGATTCATTTCGTTTAATCCGGACTAAAACCATAAAGGCGCGAAACGAACTATAACGGTAAATTAGCACACACGAACGATGACAAGATAGAATTACAGATTCAAAGACCTTAAGTAACTACGGTAAGCAATTTTCTCCTTAATGCCGTAAGAACTTCCTTAATGCTATAAGAGCTTAGTTGGAAGTGACCTCTTTGAGGTTAACGAATGCCTACTAAAATTTACACGATATTTCCAGGACTTTGTGGGGCTGGTGGACACTTGCGATGGTGATGGCGCAAAAAGAACGGAGAGTATATAGTAAAGACAAAAGCATACACACATAAATTCAACCATATAAAATGTGGTTTATTTACAAAAATTTCCATTTTTCAAGATACTTAATATTATTTCTTGCTCAATATGAATGACACCAGAATGTAAATACGCTGGCACTGAATTGATTGAGATACAGCACGATTTCAAATTCCCAGCAACAAGTGATTAATATTACTTTCGACTGCACCAGTGACGTCATTGAAATTAAGCTCTAGATATTTAAAATGCATAAAATTTAATAAAGCCTTCCTAAGCCAGGACTTGGTCAAGAGGCTCTTGGTTTTTGTCAATTGTTTTAATTTCCTTGTCACTTTTGGATGTAGCTCTAGGGATATTTCTCTGAATATTCCTAAGGAATCGATTCACTCATTGTCTGGTGATGGTCAGAAGATGAAAACTTTTTTTTTTTTTAATTAAAATGTTTAATTAAAATATTAGAACATTTCAAGTAAAAAATGCATGTTTAAAATGCATCTTTAAAATAAATTAAATATAAGAGTAAAACGTGACGTCTCCCTTGCTTTCTAGTTACTTGATATGTTGACAGAGATACTTGATATATGATGTCATGTCAACAGGTATTTCGTCGACTTTAGCTTTTATCTATGTTTCGATCTATCGTCGAATATACAGAGAATATCAAAAGTCTGGAACGCTCGCAATATCTCGCGAACCGTTTATCCCAGTTTTATGGGATTTTATAAAGGGTGTCTTATTAAGACCCGCGAGATACGTAATCGATCAACTACATAAAACTAAAATGTTCCCCAGAAAGGGGTACTTCCGGTTATACCGGAAACTGAGACAGCTTTAGTATTTTAAATGGAACACTGTATGCTTTGTATTTGTCTGAAAATTCTGCGAATATCTCACGTAGCAAACTTTATTCCAATTTTTAACCCTTTTCGAAATATTTGGATCAAAATACGTGACTTTTTATAGTTTGAGAACTTTAATTTCCAAATGATTTTTACATTCCTATTATGACTTTTTAAGACAACTCTAAAAATTTAAATTCGTTTTAATATATTAAGATCAAAGTAGGGATAAAAAAATGTGATGTTTAAAGACATAAAAAAGTTCCTATATACTTTTATAAAGATTCGAAATAAAAATGAATGTTACTCTATGAAATCTACACCATTTCCAACGCTATTCACTAAAGCAGTTCTTATTTTTTGCTCGAAAACGATGTCTTATATGAAAAAGAGTGAAGGGCATTATTGCCCTTTCTATTTGAACGAGGAATTGAAAAGTTATTTTTATTTTTCGAAAAACAGTGGCGTACTCTCTTTTTTTTCCAAAACACCTAGAATTCTGCCTGTGCGAACCCTCCTTATAGAATTAAACACTTTTTTTAATTGAAATTATACCGATAATTACCGATAAATTGCAAAATTTTATTTAATTCAGGCGTTTCAGAAGCTATTCACAAATGTATCGTTTTTTTTAAAATAAAATTTGAACACACTGTATCTCGAAAACGAAAGGAATTCCGACTAAAAAATCCTACAGGATTTTTTTACATCTAACATGTGGTACTACGCAATTCGCATTGCACGCATTTCAATGTTATATTGTATAATCAATATTCAGTAACAATTCAGAATGCAACCTGTTAAAAGTTGTAAGTATGGGCTACTCAGCTCGGTTGATTCAATAAAGTTTTACAACTTTCTATAATCCAACTTTTATTGAGTGTAAAAAAACACATTGAATGACTTGAACAATATTGTACGGCGTTGTTACACATAACAATTGTGTATTATTTTTTTTCTAGCAAGTTGAATAACCTTGTTATAAAACGTTTATTTTGTTACATAGGCTGAACGCGCCTTAATGTTAAATGAGTTATCGACAAATGACGCAATATCGGGACACTCTATACCTTAAACTGACAAAGAATATGCAGCAATTGCAATGAAATAAACATGAGGACGGTTTGAAATATATTAAATTTAAATTGGTGATATATTTAATTCAATTTGTGAGTGAATAAATAATTAAAAACTTAGTTCAGTCATACCTTGTACGTTTATAGCAAAATCAGGTGCGCATTTGAAGAAAATGAAATTGGCGAAGGTGGCCCCAAAACGGGTCGGATCAAAAAAATTTACGAAGTAGTTTTTAACGGGACTTAAAATTGTGATAAAATTTCATCTGGAGAATAGTGATTAATGTGCCGAGTGAATTAAACCATCGTTTATTCGCCAGAGAAACAATTAGGTCTACGAACGTTAGCAAATGGCAAAAGTTCTTTGTAATTTACAATTAATAGGTTGAAGTCACGAGTTTTATGCAAAAAACATATTAATTTTTATGACATTTAATTTTGGAAAATGTTATGGGTTTTAGTACTTATTGTTAGTTGCGTCAGTGGATAATTTTTTTAAGAATCACTAGTGAATTGGAGTGCTGCTACACGTTAAGCAATTGATTCATAATCGAATATCTGAAAATTTGCCTTTTTATGCAAGTCAAAAAAGAACTCGTATCCGAAGCTTCTAGGTGTCATATTGTTGGCCTTTAAATTACACAACTTCGGGATCCACCAAAATGGTACAATGCTAGGTGCGTTCTAACCATCAAATTAGTGCTATTTAAGTGTCTATATGTATGTATGATTGTAATCGTTAAGGTATTCTTAATTACCCTTGGACTAGATCTCTCAAATCAAACAAGTGGCCGGAAATTTCGAAAACAGGTGTAGCCCGGTTGCGCTTACACGGTTAGCGATTTCGTTTGCAAACTGTTTACGTAAATCTATCTCTTTGTGTCAACTCATGCAACCCAGACCACCCAGGACTGTCAATTCTAATTTTTCCATGGGGACACATGCACATCTGATATTGTTGCACGGTTTAAGAACGCAAAGACTATCCGAATTAAAGCGGACATTTAAATGTTAAATGACGTACGACATAGGCAGACGTGCCATCAAAGGAATTGGGGGGCGTGAGAAACGTCCTCAATGCGACTTTATTAATTGCAATTCGCATTTTAATATTAAACAATGTGGAAATCGCAGCAGTACTGTTGTATGATTAACGGATGAATCACATTTTTCACAACAAGTTCGATCTGGATCGTATGGGGCCTAGTATGATCTTTAAGATAACGGGCAGCACCTCTGATGGTATACACGGTGATGTTTTCGATGATTAATGAAGGACTTCGGAAACTAGCAGAGTTACGAAGTGGGTTCCGCGGGCAAAGAATTGCAGTTTCAGGTTAGAGGACCAATTTAAAGCCATTTTTGGTTTCCTGAAAAAGTCCATGGCTTACTAGATATTTACCAAACCCAAATTTTAACCGATCTAGCCGTGTAATTGCCGATTCTAGAGAAATTGTATAAATCCGATTATTGTACGCAATTTTGCCCTGAAAAAGACAGATTGACCGGATTTTTCTGACAGTAGTAATTTCTGAGATATGGCATAAGTTTGCTTTTTTTTTTTAATGGAAAGCGTAGTAGATCATGACTTATTTAAAAAGGTATTTTTCCAAGCTTTAAAATGATGCCATCAAGTAGACAGTTATTTCTCAAAATAGCGGACTGACAGTCTTTTTTTAAATCCGATGTCACAGTTTTAAGATAGTTGGCCATGCAACCGTTCATATTCGTTTATTATTTGTTTGACACTGACAGCTCGCATCATTCAAGCCAGATATAAATTAAAGTTTTTGAATTGCCGCTAGTTCCCGAGGTCCCTCCACTAATCACCGAAGAACACTCATCCTGTAGAGCCCCACATGTTTTTAAGTAAATAAACACCTCGCACACCTCATCCATCCCCGAGGTCCTCATGCTTGTTTGTTGCCGCAACCAAATGGTAAGGAACTGAGTGGGGCGGGACATGTTTGCTCCGACAAGACTTCAATGTAATCCAGATTGAACATCAGCTACAGGTAAGTTTGTTTGATTTGTTAATTACATTTCAGCTTTGGTTCGTAAATAGATAGAACGCATGGATGTTAACAACACTTGCAACAAACGAATGTGTGTTAAAATACGTGTGTTCAAACAATGTGTAATTAAAAGAGATAAAACTAACAAAATAAATGACAATTTAGATATGTATTCCTATGAAGCTAAGGAAATTGTAAATTAGAAGAGCATTTAGCATCTCAGCAATCAAATCTTTGTCTACTAAAGACCGTTGTCGCTTTGGCCACCGCAAAACCGATTTACCTAAGCAAACTTTTTGTCAAATCAAGCTTTCTTTAGTGTACGGGGTGTTTATTTAGATTGAAACGTGTGAGTCGAAACCATTGGAAATACTACCTAATCAATTTATTTCTAGCTAAAATATCATTTTTATACTGAATGGTTTGTTACGCCTGTAACAATTACTGCAACCTTTGAAATTAAAGTAGTCCATGCAAAATTTAGAGCGAAACACTTATGTGCTAATGATTTAATAATAATTTATTCGAAATTCAAAACATTCCAACTGAAAGAAAATATAACTTCCACTCTTCTACCTACTGCAACTTGAGTTTCGTCCTACTACCTAATTGGAGAAAGCACATATGAGAAGAACTATTGAAAGCTCGAGCTTTTTTAGAAAACAAATCATTATCAAATGACAATACGACCTATATAAAACAACCGTAAGACATAATCAATCGCCTATTTCATAATTCTAACGGCCTGTGTCAATAATGAAGAATGTTTATGAACTCATACATTCAATGTAAATGTTTGGATTCGACCTGAAATTAACTGGATAATATTGAATAGATGAAAGAAATACTGTTACCGTGAAATATTGGACAATGCAAGAAAGTAGATGGTGTGAATAAAAAACAACGGTCCAATATAATTATAATTTGCTAGAAAAGAGCACAAAGTTGGTCTATAAGGACTTAGTCGAGACACCAGCATGCCTAACCTGAAGCTCCCGAATCTTCCATATCTGAAGAGTTAGATAAGAACTAATTATCGAATATTAAGATGCCAAGATGCCCCTTTCCTTGGTCTTCTATACATTTGTCTCGTCTCGGCAAACCTTATAATTCACATACCTACGTAGTTTTTTACCTATAGATATCAAGTAATAGAGTTAGGCAATGCATGTTTGTGATCAAACCTCCTAACCTCAGTGAAACACAACTTTAGGTCATGTTTCCGTGGTAAAGTTTCAATCAGATATATTGAACTGGATTTCAAGTTGGGGTGCTCGCACCTCACTATTTTACAAGCTAGCTTGAGAAGACAAAATTTCCTTAACATTTAGCTCCTTCATGATCACTTTTAGAACGACTAGGAAAAATCTGAAAAATTGGTATTATATTAAAGATAAAGAGGTGCATTCACCTAAAAGTTTAGATATATTCAACTATATCTGGAAGATATTTTGTTGAATGGCCCTCTTCATCACCTTATACATATTCAATAAACTTTTCAGAACATCTCCTAATTATAGTTTTCTTCCAGGATTTTTCCGCATTCGCTCGATAAAATTGAGAAAGAATGAGGAAGTTTGAAAATCAGTTTGAACATTGAAAAGAAGTACATAATGCAATGAACCAAAAATAAACTCTTGATTAGATTTGGGCCGACTAATTCTTGTTACAACACTAAGCTAATTTTAGATTTTACTGGCTGTATTAGACTATGATCAAGATCACGTAATAAAGCCAGGAATTCACTTTTAACAATAAGGAAGTGCTGACAAAATTTTACCAAACGTTCTGAATTCCCTCTGCACAATTTTTCCTTGCTTGCTCGTACGTATTTTAAACGGTTCCACCTAGCAACATCAACAAGGTGTATCTTTTTTACTTAGAAACAATGAGCAAATACACTACTGCATTCAAAAATCATTTATAGCAGGGGACAAAAACGTTGGATTCAATTAAATACGTGCTGTGAGCTGTAAGTGGCGCCCTATACCAGATAACTCCAATTTGTCTACAGATAGGAATTCCGCGACTTGAAAAACTCTTCTACAGAAACATTAGCGTTTTTATGTTGTACTGTATGGAAAATATGCTCACAAACTGATTTTTAATTTTCAACTTTGACACCCTTTAGTGCTGTTATTGTCAACTTTTGCCCTATAGTAAATATAGCTAAATCATCTTATTTTGATCTGAATAATCGGTAGCAGAGAATTATAAAAGCCTTCTATAGACAACCTTTATACGGATGTTTTCTCGAATAAGTGCGAGGTATTTCAAGGGGGGACTGTTGAGGTATTTTTGCAAAAAAAGTTCATATGAACATAGGCTCGATTTCGATCGGTAGCGGGGTTACAGAGTGTTCAAATTTAAAAATTCAAAAATTAAAAATTCCAAGTTGATCGAGGTCTTGCCTTTTTTTTACGATAAACAATCTCGCAAACAGTTTTTTGTTAACAAATGAATGATTTTGTTTATTACTGAACCAAAGTTTGAGTTTTTTCAATAAATACAAAAAACACTTGGACAAATTTAGTATCGTTTATTTTGAAAAACATCATATTTCAACTTAACAAAAAAAAATTAGGGTTGTCGATCTGATTTAAGAATTGCAAGCCCAGAAACTTGGAATTTTTAATTTTTTAATTTGAACACCCTGTAACTCCGCCACTGATCGAAACCAGACCTATGTTCAAATGAACTTTTTTACTTAAAATGATGAGATCCATTACCCATTTCAGCATGTGCAGTAAGGAATCGGACACCCTGTATATGTTACACGATCGATGTCGGTGCGATAAAAAAAGAAATCGATTTTTTGCATCGCCTCGTTATCAAGAAACAACCTACTTCTTACAGTCAAAAATCGCATTGTTAATTACGAGATCACTTTTGTTAAAGTAGTCTTTAAATAGCCATTATAGCTATCGTTTCAGATTTATGTAACACCATTAGATCTAGCGCTCGCCGCAGCCAACACACCACACCACACACAATAATAACATTTCGAATAAAATTTATTGCCTATTGACAAACAAGCACATATACAACTTAGTGACAATATGGAACAACTCTGACGTAAATGAAATTACTAAGAAAAACTTGTTAGGCGGAGTAAGTACTGGTATTATTACACCCTGCTGCGCAAGTAGTACCTATCCATCTAACACACGGTGCGGCAAAAATTTTGCCTAAAAAATATGAGGCACGCATTTTATGCAATGATCAAGTAGATACCTACATCAAAGTGACTAATACCAGAAGGCAAATTATTAATCTGTATGACGTGTGAAGAATTAATAACAAGGAATTAGCCGTGGTAAATCACTTCAAGCACATTATTGGTCGCTGCACGTTAATAGATGCTTGAGAAATTTGTGTCTAGCGTGTAATTTAAAGTTTATTCAATTACTACTGTGTATAATGAATGGGCCGTGCTCTTTGGCAAAGACAGACCGATACCGCCAATTATTAGAGACAATGAATTAATTAATCGGTAATAACGGACATAAATTAAATATGTACTGCGTACTTGATGATTTATTATTTATGGATTGGGGTAACCTGATTTAGTTAAGTGATATTAAAAACGAATAGTGACTCAAAACGTTATCACCATATTAATCCATTTTAATTCTGCATATTTACCTCAAAAATATACACAACCGAGGATATAGTAGAACCCAAATTTCAACAGACGTTGGTAGGCCCACCGTTCAATCGTTAAGTTTATTAAGGAGATAAGTTTTATACAGGGTGATTCAAAACTACTTCGATAAGCTTATGGAGGTTATTATTCGCATCATTTTAAGATAAAATGTTTCAATAAATAATGGTCCTTGATAGGACCATTACGAACATGCAGGATCTCACTTAGGAGTTTTATTTAAGAAATACGATATTTTAATTGAGATAAAAATACAAACTCGTACCAATATATATTTTTAGTGCGACGTAATTTTTTCGTGGAAATATATACAAATTGTTATTTGCTTTAAAACGGTTGCCAGTTTTGTAATCGAAAATTTTGCATTGTATACAAAATCTCGAGAGGTTCTCCTCAGAATTAAACAAGTAATTAAAAGATCATTTTTCACTTTCCGAGAAATCTTTACCTACCATTTTTTCCTCAGAAATTTCCAATGACGTATATTGGCGTACATGAAGCTACAACTTTTTTTTATTATAAAATATGCGTACGTTGATACATTTTATTTGTTAAATAAAGTTTTACCACTTTCCATGTTCAAATTATGCCAATAATCTTCTCTTGCAGTGTGTCGAAATATTTTTGTATTACCCTGTATGTAATTTAAAACGTCGAACGCCGAAGCTGTATTTTATACCATAAGACTAAAAAATTCGTCGACCATCGTAACCTTCTACCATCATCTTTATTGTTTCGTTGCATATTCATATTATATGGGGTTAATCAGTGGAAAAACTTTACTGCCTACATTAGAATTCCTATGAAACATGAAATCTAACTTTGTCCAGATGTGACGAAAAGTGTTACAATAATTCTAAATCTTTGTTGCACACCCGCATTTCTTCTCTGGTTTCTTCAATATCGCTCATTACAAAATATTAATTTTTTCCAAAAATAAAGCAGAGGTGGAGCCAGCCCGTAACCTTCATCCAAATTTAAGTACCTACCCCTAATTTTTATTGCCTATTTATCGCTACTTTATTTGGAGTCTAACCTCAAGAATTCATATTTTCATACCTACCTAGCAAATTCCTTTAAACGTAAACCCACTTGCTTTCAAAATTCCTCTCGCATAATTCAAAAATAGCAACAAACAAGATAGCGACAGCAAGTGATGATGACATATAGGGATGTCACTCTCCAGATGGTAAAAGACAAGGTTAAAAGTTCCGAGAATTTCCTGCGTGTTACCTTTTTTATATACATTCAGTGCAGTTTATTTTAAGCGCTCGTTGTTTTAATTGCGTTTCTAAGAAAATCTAAGCAATATTACGTGGATTAATTAGCCACTCGGTAGATTTTATTTAAGTTTACTTGGTAAATGTAAATACCATTAGGCCTGGTTTTTTAAACCCCTAGTAGCTTTGCCAGTAAGATAATTTCCATAGAAATGACGGAATCAAAGCAGTGCATTGGTTAATTTTTCAATTACCGTTTTAGTAAAGTTGCCACAACTTCGATTTAATCACATTAGGGCTCAGTTTTTCAAACTCCTGGCACCTTTGCCAGTAAGATGGTTTCCGTAAACGATGAAATTGGAGCAGAGCATTGGTCTTGATTTCCATGGCAGTTATCCTACTGGCAGGAGTTTGAAAAACTGGACGTAAATGGGATAATGTTTACTCCCTTTAAACTATGACAGTTGATGTGATTAAATCTGATTGCTTTAGAAGCGAAATACATACTTTTAATTGCACGCCAAAATAAAGGTTACTTGGAGGCTGAATAGCATCTGGAGTATAAACCCTGTGGGATCCATTTAATATATCTCCATACAAAGCTTTAACCAGAAATATCGACATATTAAGCGGGAAAGCTAAAGGAGAATGAAGCCGAGTCAGCCTTATTAAAATTCAAGCACTATAATTTACACCTTACAAAGTATTTTACACTCTACAAACACTTCAATAAAATCTGTAAACCGTTTACTCTCCAATGCATTACATCATTATTCGTGTTATTGCAGTGGTATCAATGACGAGGCACCATGCCTGAATGGTTTCTTAGCGCACTCACTGATGTAAAGAATTTTCAAGTTCAATGTATTTACAATTTTAAGATTTTCTCATTAAGGTACGCTTCAGTAGTCGAACCAGTGTCAAGTTTAAAGACAAATCGAAAGAGGAAATGACGATAGATACTATGGAAGTTTGCTCCTAAAAGCTGTCTTATTTAGAGGAAATGCCCGTGTAACCAAGCGGAACTTATGATATTGACGGCAGCATTTACTAGTAAAATTGAAAATTTCCTTAGCATGATATTTACTTAACATCAAAATGGAGCAGAATTGGTGATGGAAATAGTATCACTTTAAACCTACTTAAATTCCTCATATAGATCAAGTAGTTAATTTTAGGGTAGGTAATTGGTGATCAGAAGTACATGTTAATTTTAGCCAGGGTAAAAATGATGATTAAACGTTTAAAGTCAATTAGCTCCCAAATCGAATATAATCTTACTTTAAAAATTACCAAGTTTAAGAATAATGCATAAAATAGTTGCTGTAGATATCAAAATCTATATTCCCTGTATGACTCTGGTTGCATCAACATTTTTACATGCCACCGGAATATAAATATTTATATGCTGGTCCACAACAGTTAGGAAAATTTAATAACCCTTATCAATATGTGCATAAAGATAAAGAGTCAGTTTCAGGCATAGTTTTTTATGTGCAAATTAAAATTTTGCTTTAAGTCGGCATTCAAATTAAAAAAAAAACTCACGTACAAACAGGAGAATTATTATTAGAATAAAAAACAGAAACCTAAAAACACATAAATGAATAGTAAAAATCACTGTTAGCTCGATAACTTGAATTTATCATTAGCTGTTGTTTTTTTACAATGACCGCCTTTGGAATTTATTTAACATTCAGTATTAAGCTATCAATTAATCTCCAAGTTGGCACATTAAAATTCTATGTTTCATTTATCATTCATTCCACCCTGAGACACCAAATTAATAATATTGTGACCTAGACCTTACTTTGACATAGATTGTAAACAAGTCTTAAAACTCATTGCCGGTTTTTTATTATAACAAAGTGCATTAAACATTAAGCGAATTGCAAATTTAAATGTTGCATAAATGTGATTCTAGGTGCTATTATAACGAGGGATTGTAGATCTGGTTTGCAGAACTAAGTTGAATTTGTGGATATTAAAGTTTGTTTATAATATCTAATGAGATTATTTTTACTTATTGTGTAATATTGATGTATACAGGGTGGTTCCCTACATTTTGATAAGTTCATAGCTATTTTATTATTGAGGCTAGGAAAAAATTTGCAGTGAAAACAATATTTAAAACAAAACATCAAACTCGATTATATAACACATATCTAAAATAGCTTTAGTATTATTCAATGATTTTACCCTAAATTTTAAGACATGACAATTTTTATTTATTATCTCTTGTAGCGTTATTTTTGTTTTGACACGTGCGTCTTCTTCTTACGTAAGATTTTTAAACCTCAATGTAACATATGGAGCGCATCTCCTAGTCTGTTCTGCAAGCAAAATCCGACAATTACTGAAAAATCTTATTTTAATATCATTTGTAATGTAATATTTCAATATACTGTAATAATAACGGATAATTTGAAATTTGACACCTGCTGCCTTAATTATCTCAAAAACGAAGGAGAGGAAAAATTACGCAATTTTGGGATAAACTGATTCGAACAGATCAAAAGCAGATTAAAAGCAAGGTTACTTATGAATTGTAATTTAAGAAAATGTAAAATCATACTAGACATCTTTAATCTAAAATATTATTTACAAAAGCTGTTGGAAATCATTTCAAGCCCTTCACATCTCAAGATGGGTTACATTGTTCTAAAGGTATGAGTTTTTAATGAAAAATAATAAAGTCATACTGAGAATTTGAATTAAAAAAAAGAAAACCGTGTTTTGTAAATTTCATTTAACGATACAATCATAAGAGACCCAAGGACCGCGATTTTCTAAATTATATAATGGCAGCCGCAAATTAAAATTAGTTTATTATAAAAATTGCAAATTTTGGATTTAAAGTATCCTCATCAAAATCTAATTTTATTAAAATTTAACCCATAGGATTTTGAGGTGTTGAATAATTTCTAATAAAATTTGTTAATAAAGTTTTTAAATTAAAGAACTAGGATTTAGCATATTTATCCTTACAATTTAGCAACAGACTTTCTTTTAAAAAGTTTTGAATTGGTCTTAAATTTTTCAATAAAACATGGCGAGTTCTATCTTTTGCAGACGGTTTGATTTAAATCACACCAAAAACAATAGTATGATTACGTCGTTACGCTGTAACTTACACTTAAATAACGCACCGTGTATATTCTGATTTTACTAAATTAATACCTTATTGTAAGTTAACAATAACATAACCTAGCGTAGCACGTACAAAAAAGGCATAACAATTAAATTGACCGACAAAAATGTTTATTACTTTTAATATGCCACGAGACAGCATTGTTCTTTTAGTCATTTATATTTATTACTTATCAAAAATGCGTTGTTGCGCCAAGAATCACGTGATGGGATTACTGAAGAACTTATTCTGACGAGCATTATGCAGTTTTTCTTTGGGCGGAGCCGCTGTTATGTAGATATACAAACTAGTCGTGCATGTTAAAAGGTTTTGGGCATGACAATAGATGGGAAAATGTAAAAACAGTAAGTTATGAAATTAAATTAATATTTAAATCAAATGAAACATAGAATAGTATCGTCTCTAGCCCGAATCCGTCCAAGAACTTGTGTGTTAATACGATCTAAGGCGTAAAAAGGCAGAGAGGGGAGAGGAAAAAATTAGTAATATGGAAAAACTATATGAGTATAACCTTACAGCAGCCACATTCCATTTGAATCTTGCAGCGTAACTTCAAGTATATTAAGATTACAATAAGTGTGCTAGAAAGATAAACCTTATCTCTTTTTGCAAGGAAGGCAAATTTCAATAAATCACGATCAAGAATGTAAACTCATTCATCCAAGCACTTCAACTAAGGAATAGTTAACAAGTGCGGAAAATAATATTTATGCATCTCAATGTCAAATACTAATAAACAATTTTAACAGCCACACTTTCCAACTTGATCTATATGCGGTAAAGCTATTTTACCGAACGCTCGCCGGAAAAGCTATTTTACGTAGGACGAATCCTCTCACTTTAGCATTTTTATTAGAATCGAGACCGTAGTACTTACTACGTAAAAATAAAAAATCTTTAAAAAAAACACATTGAGACAAGTATTGATCAACCATGTGACTTAAGCTGAATTTATATTCAACTACTTCTCTTAAATGTCAAGTTTCGTTTGATGTGACTTGATTTAAGGACTATCTGACAAAGAACAACTTAATTAGCGATATCCAAATGGACATAACATAAATCAAATGCACTTGATTTGTTGCTTAATTACACGGTCAATTAAACCACATACTATATTGGTGTAAATTACGCTTTGATTAACAATATTCCTCGTTTAAACAAATACTGCAATTACTGATTATTTTTAAGGCAAAACTAGATCTGGTCTCGTATAATACTTTACGACATATTTCTGGAGTCCACAGTTCGTAGTATCATAAAAATATCTATACCAGCCAATGAAACCAAAATGGATAAATAAATAGGAGCAATAATTGTTCAATGGTAGCAAAAAACTGCATTTGCGATGATCAGTTATCTTTATTTGGCTTTCTTATCGAAGTAATAAAGTTTGCAGCTGGCCATTAACCAGAGAGGTACAGGACTGAAAATGCGTTTTGATTTAAGTAACAGCTAACAGGAAATTGAGAAGGTCTGCTGACGTCCATTGACATTAACTTGTCCAGCAGGACTTCCATGGCCAATTCTGAAAATTTATACGCAACAAAGATTCTTGTAACTAATTTAATTACTTTCCCTAGGATAAACCTACTAGGATTCATTACTAGTTAAACCATGTAGACTTGCAGATACAGGACCGTTTTAACGCGAATAATTTGTGAATATATATACAGGGTGATTCAAAAAGGTGGTGCCAAACTTGAGGAGGTTATAGTGAACATTGCGGTGAAGAATTTTTGCGGGTAAACCCCTAGTCGGAAATGAGCCGTTTTGGCCTTGGAGCAATTTCTGTCCAAAAATATAATGTTATCTCGTTGGGACTATGGGTTGCTGGAAATGTTTTTCGGCGATTTGGAAAACGTTCAGCTTCTCTAGCGTTACATCTGGTTTTGCCATAAATAAGAAGCACGTTTGCACACTCTTCAAATGTAAACTCGACGATTTTCACAGTTGAAACGCAAAGATAGGTGCGATCGCGAATACAACGATACAATCGATTTTTAACAACATCGTGTGAAGGAAATGCAGTTGATAGACACTTAACAAAGGACAAAAAAAATGTTTACTTTCAATTAAATTGTTTTCAATAAAATATAGCGAAACATCGAAGTCTTTTGGTATCAACGAGACAACATTCTGTTTTTGGACAAAAATTGCTCCAAAGTCATACGGCTCATCCCCGACCAGGGGTTTATATGCAAAAATTCTTTACCGCAATGTCCCCTATAACCTCCTCAAGTTTCCATCTTTTTAAATCACCCTGTATATTACGTTTATAATGATTTATTGTTTCATGATTTAGAAGATGGAGGTAAATGTTGATTGTAAAAATATAACAAGATATCTAAATAAAAGCTGGGAAATGGATACATAAAACATAAGTTCTTAAGCTGTTGAAAAACGCTCGGCATCTCATCCGCCAAGTTGCCTACCGAAAAAGCTTGGAAGAAACATAAACTTTCTCGGCATTTCGCTGCAGTTAATGCAAACATGGATAGGTGAACCAACCCATTACGCTTAGGACGCCCGGTATATAGAATACTTTTTCTTTGACGCCGACGAAGTTCCCATAAATTTTCTAATTCTTTGAGGAGGCGGAACGATTTTCGAATCAGAAGATATATGAAAATGATCATGTATTTCTGTGCGATGGCATTAAAAAACTTCAACTACATACTTGTACATCCGACGATTTGCCGCTAGTTCAATTATTGTTATCGGGACACGATTGAAGCTCATTATGAAAAACATTAATCACAATTTAACTGGTAAGTGGAAATTGGAACCTCAATGCAGTTTTTGCCGGTAAAGTTAATTGAAAGGCACAGACACCTGATTGAACTTTACTTTGAAAAGATCTTTAAGAAACGTCTGACCAGGGGCTAAGAAAAAAGTTATCTAGCAGCGATGTTAAGAATAATTTGCGCTTCGTGGCAATTGAATTTGTGGAAAATGAAAACAACAAAATGTCGCATAATTTCTATTTTTGACCTTTTTATTGCCGTTTGCAATATCAATAATTACTCATAACTGCACTAACGAACAGCCTGTTTCCTTAGCGTGATAAGTAAATAGTGTTATACTTTCACGAACGCCTTGACACAATGACTCCACTAATATCGAGATCAGAAATATGATTTGCGTTTAGGCGCAAACAAATTTTAGAAGTCGTGATACTGCTCAACGGTACTACCTGGAGCTTTATCCCAATAATAGACAATAAGATCGTCGTACTTTCAAATGACGAACTGGGTGGGACTGATACGTTTCGTGCAAACCGGATAATGGAAGACCAAAAATCTTCACTGTGAATCAAGGAGAGGAAATCTTCGTCCGCACAAGCGAGAATCCAGCGAATAGCATTAGACATATCGCTGAAGCGACGAGGGTCAGTAAATTAACAATTTCTAGATTTTTACGGAAAGAAAAGCTATTTCCATACCACTTTACGTTTGAAGAGAATTTATTGCCAAGGGATTTTCAACCCGGAATGGATATCTGCAATTTGTTACTCTAAAAGCAACGTCAAGATTCATTGTTCTTTAATAAAATAACGTTCCCCGACGAGGGAACATTTAAAAGCAGATGTATATTTAATTGGAGCAACAGCTATTGTTACGACACAGAAAACCCTCATTTAATTAAAGAATATCGGTTTTAACATGAATTTTCAATTAATGTGTGGTGCGGAATTTTGGAGACATACGATTTCGGGTCCGGTTGAAATCCCGTGAAAACTGAATAGAAAACGTCGCTTAAATTTCCCGATAAACGACTTAGCTCTAGTTTCGAAGGATGTTCCTCTAGCCTTAAGATGAAAGATGTTTTTGGTTTATGCAAGATGGTGTTTCTGCTCATTACCCTATACACATAAGGGGGATTTTGAATACGAATTTTCCACATCGATGAATTGTTTGGGGCAATGAACACCTGTTGTTAATGCGAAGTCCCGACTTAAACCTATTAAAATTCTTTCTCGCGCGCTTTACTCATTCAATATTTCTGGGACACACTGTATACAAGTCCCAATTTGTTATCCATTAAACTCAATTCGTAGCAGAACATATGACATATTATTTATTGTCACTTACGCAATTACAGAAAGATAACTTGTTCAAAAACTGAAATTACAACCTTAACTGTCCATTGCCCATTATCGTATATTGAAACGAGAGAACTACAAAGCAGACAACAATGTTATTTAAAACGTAAAAGTCGGCACTGGCAGCTATAAAACAAAATTGCCACATATCTCAGCTCAGGTCTGGCACTTCTTGCACAAATTCGACCTCCAAAATTATAAAGTACATATGTCGTCGGTATGCCCTTTCGACCCACGAGCTTTCACGATGCGTAGCTGGAACGTCCATAATACGGAAACTGGTTGCGGTTCTTGATAACAACCAACCCGATGTTTCAATTTGTTAGCGAGATTACCGTTGACCGCAAGAATTTTATCGTGGTCAAAAATTATTCTTTTATTGCTTTCCATTCATTCAAATGAAATGTGTTATAACGCTAAAGAAGCAGTTATTTGGGAAACATACCGCGTGGTTTTTATTCAGGTTTAAGCTTCGGTACAGGCTTGAATATTTCACCGCACAACGAACCGAACGCCGAATAAAACATTAATGTGGATATGCTACTTTTGGCGGGGGATTTTCTCGTAGCATTTGTACACCTGTTTGCGCAAATCTCGCCCCGTCCAAATTGGAGTTCTGTTCGGCGTTCGGTGTGTTGGACGGCTAAACGTCCAGATCTGGAACCTTTAGAAGTTAGTAAAATGCTTTTGAACAATAAAGACACAACGTAAAGAAATCAATCAATAACTTTTATTACTACGGAATAGGTTTTGATCTCTTTTAGAGGGTATAACTTTTCTTATGGGAAAACTGAGTACAACAGAGGAACGAAATGTAGCTGTTCACTGCGACGATCATCGGCATATGATAAAAGTGACATTCATTCGAAAAATCTCGCCTAGGTCTGAAAGGGCCGTGTCGGTTCTAAAGGAAAAGCTCGGCTGTCCAGGTTTGAAAGGGGGACCACGACCCTCCAGTTCCGAAAAGCCTTTCAGGTCTAAAAGGGGAACGATGGCGACCGAAAATATTTTACGAGGCACTAGTTTGATGATCAGTGGGCAAAACCTGCTATGCGCTTAAAAGGCACACTCAGAGGTGAACCAGTCAGCGCCTTTTATATAGAATAGATTTAGAACGGTCGTTTTGATTTCAGAACATGCCACTTATATTCTAAGAAATAGAAGAGAATTTAATTTTTGTGCCAAATTTGATATTTTAACAACATAATACTGGTTCCTCATTGTTGCACCGAATCAGTCACTGACTAATTATAATGGTAATTTTCATTAGTGCAATTAGCACGGTATTAAATTATTTAAATCTTGCAGCCGCATTCTTCCACGATGTGATTAGTGATGTTCTCCTCTTGTGCAATTCGTGCAAAGAAAATTAATCCCTAAATTTTGACAAATTTACATTCGTTCAACTTAAACTGAAAAAGACACCAATGCAATGCTGCCCTTTTTCGATTTAATTTGCATCCTTGCAAACTTCCCCCCAAAAATTGTCAATAATTTTCGTCACGCTCATTATATTAGTTTGTTGTTGATGTTTGGACATTGACGATTGATATATAATACTTAGATTGTGCCTTTCAGGCCCAGGGGCAACTTAAAGCGCACCCTATACTACTTGGATATCAACAAACATTGGTGAAAACCACATTTTGCATGAACAGGAAATGGGAATCGAACAACACAAGATATCACAGATTCATTTTCTAAATCAGAATTGCATTAGAATTGGAAAGCAAACAACGTAAACGCAATAATACGCTGCGTGTGCAGATCATGACAGTTGATGGTATCATTTTGGATACTAATGAATTCGTGACGCATTATCTAATATAAACGGTAAGCCTCTTGAATTCTCTTATCAGAAAACGTTGTAAAATGGGCGAACATTAGGCAGGCACCGACAACAATACGATACAGTTTGCAGATAATACCGTAATATTTTAACAATTTATATAAACAAGCCTATTTAATTTGATAAAATCCTTAAAGCCATCTGCAAGCGAAAAGCTTCTTGGACCGATCTTGGATATCCATATGAAATATTATTATTCATAACCTTGCTGTTAACGTTCATCAACCAACTAATTACACGTTGAATAACCGAATTCTTGAAGCTTAATCACCTAAACATATTTTAGGAAAAGTGCATAACACTGACCCCATTTAAATTAAAATTCGAATTTGATTGGCATTTCTCGTTGGCGTCCATATACACTAACAGTAAAGCTATCTGAATGCTGTTGGTACTTTAATTGATTCCGATTTTTGCCCATTTTGAAAGCCGTGGACGCATTAATCTACATTGCACGTGTTTACCGTGTTTTACCGGCCGCCGTTTTTCCAAGACCGGCTCTCGGTGACAAATGAATTGCATAATGGCCCATATGAGATTCGCCATATATATAAACGTTCAGGCTGGTCAAATCAGTCTCAGAAATTCGTTCGGTGGTTGATTGGCCTGTGATTCGAATTGCAATTTTGAAGCCCTTAGACACTTGTGCGGTGTTCTTGATTTTTCAACGTCAAAACATTTGAATTGCAGACATGATAAAAGTAAGTAAAATTCCGATTATTTTTATCGCAAAATTATTGAGCGAAAAACTCTAAAATTTTGAGAGCTATTCTGTGGTAAAGCTCCCGAGACGATTCGATGCGTAGCTTAAACGGCAAGGCCGAATGTGTTTAATTTTCGAAACATTAAAAAAACGTATGTTTTCTCAAAATCTTTGATATTTTTCAAAAATACAGGTCTGCTGAGGTTAACCAGCGAAGCGACTTTTCCTTAATTTAACGAACGTTGTGTCTCTTGCAGTTTTCGAGACGCCAAGAGTCGTCATCAAATTTGAGACCTGTACTTTTCTAACAAATATATTCAGTGTGTGCACAACGATAATTCACTCTCAGCAGTCATCTCAGCTTACATTAGCAGTGACGCATGAACAGGGCAGCATATTATTATGGGGCTGTTTTTCGTGGGTCGACTAAGTCAATCACGAGCGGGACTGCGAGATCGATTAGTATTCAAAGATAAGCTTCACGGTGCTAAGTGCCCTATGCAAGTCTCTATCATTTAAATTTCAACAGGACAACGATCCTAAATACTCATCTCTTCTTGTTAAATAGCGGTTTCACGAGTATAATGCTCGAATTCTACGGTGGTTGGCGCAATCACCAGACCTTAATCCCATCGATAGCCTACTGGAAGAGGTAGAACGTCGAGCCTACTACCAGTTTCGCAAATAGTCTCTCAATGATAAAATAAACAAGATGTAAAAGAATATGTTGATTTATAGTACGCGAAGTTGAATTTTATCAATGTCACATCGGTTCCAAAACGTTAGAGCCAACAATGTCTGCTCTATTAATATTTAAACAATTCAAAAACTTACTTGATAACAGATACCTGTGAAAATATTAATTTTGATTTTAATTAGGAAATAAACCGGGTTTTTATGTTTTTGTAAATAGTTGCTCTACTTTTGTTGGAGAGTGTTTCCTCCTCTACATCATGATATAAATTCACTTCAATTTTTCGTATCATTTGTCTATTTTATGATTTTTGATATCCTAGTAAGATACATCCTCATATTGAACACCCTGTATATACAGTGCCGGCGTTACGCATAGTAAAACAAATTTTTTAAAATCTTTTCTGTATATTTTTTTAGTAACTTCAAAAGTATGTATATCCAAAACCAATCATATCAGCCTAAGCCTTGATTTATAATAGTTAGTTCAGATTCGTTTAGATAAAAACCAAACCTACGATAAAAACTGCAATAATTTTAGACAAAAATGAATGATTGAACTGTTTTCCTCTATTCTTTCCTCTGTTTATTTTAAATGTTTGTCATGAATAATAATACTCGATTCCAAATTTAACTAGTAACTAAACAAAAAAACTGTTTTGTTAAGGTTCTTGCGAAAAGGGGTCAAAGCTAATAAATACAGGTTTATTTTCGTCTGATTTCCATATTGTATGCTGCGACACTCCGCTTGAAGTTTAACTAACGGGTTACAGTAATTATGACGCCATTTTTGGTAAGACTATTTTGTTCGAGAGAGCAAAAAAACAGACTAAAAATACCGATCACATTTCATACCGCCTGTTGGGACATTCTGTAGCAGGACTTAATAGCGAATGGAAAAAAACAATTTTAAAGTGAAAATATTACAAAAACTTATAGGAAAAGTCTTTCGAACTATCGGTTGCCAAATTTTCGCAATTACGAAATAATATGTTATGTCTACAATTTTTGAAATGAAATAGACATTAAATAGAAACATACAGACAGAGATAGTTTATAATATCTTGACTTCTTAATGCGGATCCACTCACTTAAAACGTAGCCACTTCTGAGATTAGGGCACTATATTGACTAGTTGGCATACAATTACTTCTTCTATATGCAGTGAAAGGTGTGCTGCAAAAACGGGACCCACATTGATAGTATGAAACAAAGAAGTTCAAATTCGGTATAATCATTTCAGATTGGGTTTGCTTTGATATATCTGGCCTGCGTGAGGGCAGTCCCCGTGATAGAGCCCGTGGCAATAGGTCATGCCCCGGCTGTAGCTGTCCATGCAGAACCCTACGATGCTCACCCCCAATACAAATTTGAATATGGCGTTAGCGTAAGTATTTAAATTATTACTGAATATTAGAAGATGGGCAGCAGTAGATAGAGTATATCAGTAGTTCTTCCCGAACTAATTTTCAACATTTAGTAATGCCATAATTGCGCAGATCTATTGTGCGCAAGTATGCTAAAAAGTAAACTAAAAAAAGTTGATTGTTTACCAAGGTTTTTGAGATGTTACCAAGTGTTACCGCTTTCTACGGGCTATTGAAATTTTTCTTCGATGTATGAGAATAAAACACAACGTTATATAGTGCGCCAGACAATAAACAAACAGTTTTTACGACATTCAACTGAAATTTGCAATTCATTGGAGCCAACACACTAGACTTCTCAATTGCTTGCCCCAATCTACAGGTTGATACTTTTTCGGTGGTCAGACTTTCTTTTTCAATACAAAATTTTTTTTGGAGATGCGTCTATAACCATTTATTTGCACCAATATTTTCTTTTTACATCTTTTGCTACCTGCTACCGTTTTCAAATTACTTGCCACGGACCATACATGCCATTTATACAGTTCAAGGTATTTAATTTACTGCTAAAGCTTCAACATTTTTAGGATATGGGAAAAAAGCTTTTAATAATCTTTTGTTAAACAACAATCGGTCTAAAAGATTGATCTAATTTTTGAATACCTGCATTGAGAATGATAAAATCTAAAGCACAAATGAAATGAAAACTATCGCATTCATGGCTGTATACTTTTGTGAACCATTAGAGAGACAAAAAAGTTTCTAATTTACAGGGAATTTAAAAATTGATGTACAAATGATGGAAACTTTGGTATGGAAAAAGGAGACCTGACCTCAGGAAAAGCATCACCTTGCTTAAACTTTGTGAAATAGGAATTCAATTTTCCACTCTTGGATTTTTTTTAACTCAAAGAATCTGTCATTTTCGAATACAGGTCTGATCATGGTTGTATTGCTTATTCACACTAGCGCCCACAGTCAAATAATCAAAATCAATGTTGCGATATTTGACCTGATCGTGAACACATCTTGACTAATCAATAATATGAATCGTCCGTAAAAATTACATTTACTAATTTGTTATTTTTCTAATTCTAAATGAAACTGATTTGAGGTTAATAGGTAAACAGATCAAACATTTTCAGTTGGAGACGAGAAGGCAAATTTGGCAAACTAAGTAATAGTGGTGGGCATTTAGCGTGCCATAAAATTAGCATAGAGAACTGCAATTCCACATTATCTCAACCACATAATGAAGAACATCTGTTATACTTTCAACGATCTATACTATATACATATTGCATGAATATAAAAACCATCGTTATGGGAAAGTAACTTCATAACTGCGGAAAGTTTCATTATTCTAGCACTCTGTAATTCTTATCTAACAGTTTTATTTCTAAATGCAACATTGATTTATTTCAGCGTTTACGAAGTACCGTATTTAGTCTTAAATAGTGCGTTCTCATTCTATTAGCCTATAACCATGCTTCTAAAGCGTATGCATCACTTTATGCAGTGCAATAAATGATATTATAAATAGCATCTTATAGAAAGCCTTAAACTGCACTTTATTTGTTGCAAAATGGATGTTTCATGACCATCATTAAGCAAATTACTTACTTGATTGCAATATCTTAGTAAGCAACTTTAGTAAACCACGTATAGGCAATAAAGATAAATGGTACAGTACGTTCCCAGTCTTGTGGAAATTTTAATAAAACCGAGGAGTAGAAGAAACGTTTGTTCTGGTACTTATTTAGTATACAGGGTGATTCTTAACTTGTACGCATAAACTTGGGAAACTATAGCTGAGGGCAAGTAATGATTATTAGTGGAAAAAATGTAGTAAAACATTTTTAGTTTCAGAGATACCAATTTATTTCCAATAAAAATAAAAGAAAAAAATGAGTATAAAGATATGCTGCAGCCACTGAATTTTGATGTGATTCGCCGTACCATGTCCATAAGTTGTTCGTTTGAGAAATAACGCGTCATACTTTTATTCTAATCGCATGAAAATGAACTCGAATGTGACCATAATTGAAAAGAAAGTACTGCTAGAAATGCCAAACGCATCGTCCTGACTTGTTTACTTCTTAATTTTTATAAACAAAAAATTCTACTTGATCAATTTTTTGCGTCTCAACTCGGCTGTGCATGGAGAATTACGGAGATGACTTCGAACAGTTACTATGATAAATTAAGTGCATTTTCAATTTTATGAAATTCAGGTTTTTTATTTTTACTTGAAATAAATTGGTACCTCCGAAACTAAAAATGTTCCACAACATTTTTTTTCACTAATAATCATTACTTGTCCTCAGCTATAATTTCCCAAGTTTATAAGTTAAGAATCACCCTGTACAGACTCGGTCGAACGGGGGTGGTCAGGTTGAAGTTTTTGAAGTTGCGTTCATCAATCTTACGCTGTTTCATGGAAGATAACATACTTGGATTTACGCTGTATTCGATATGATCGCATCTGCAATATGACAGTTTCTACTCTTTCGACGCTCACAAATCCTAAAGAGCACCTGCTGAAGCCAAGAAAAGGTCCTAATATTATATCGCAATTTTTCAAAATGATTCTACAACTTCGAAGATGAAAACCTTTTTTCTCTAAGACCGGCGCCACGCGATGTGTCGAATGCCTTCTAACGTTGAATATATGGCCACGTGTCATGTCGTGTGGCCTGAAGAGGCGGACTTCATGTATCCAACGTTTGAAGCTCGCGACGTTCAGGACAAATTTGAGCTTCTGTCACTATTTTTGACCCGAGCCAAAAGATGTTTCAATCGTTTCAAGCACTCGAACCTCTGAGAGGGCTACATGAGAGGCTATCTTATCCTGGCATTGCTAGTACGTTTCATTTTCCATCTTGTTTCACTTATCAAAACTACTACATCAGCAGCAATGTCAGCAAAAGTGGTTTCATCTGCTTCCATTTTTATTTTACGGTTTTTCATTTCGTATTCGATCGAGAAAAAGCCGACACTGTCCTCGCTGATGGACAAAGATCGGCCCCAATATTCCTTTCAGCATTGAGACCAACGTTCGGTTCAAAGCGTGGCCAATACATATGGCAATAGCTAATGTGCTGAATTTTGAATATAAATTCAGTTGTATATTGTACCGAACGTTGGATCAAACGTTCGACGCATCGATTGGCGCCAGTTTAACAAATACCCTAACTCGAATGTAAATATGTATGTTAAAAAAATTGAGAATTGGAATAAACTAATGTGGTGTCATCGTTGCTAAAGCTTTACAGCAAATTTTTGCAGGTTCTGTTCGTAGTTGCAGTCCTTAATCGCGCCATCCCGTTATTATTTTCAAGACTGTAAGAGATCTATTTATAGCGATTTAATTTAACTCCAAACTTTGTAAACCTTCTTGTTATTGGGCGTGTAAACATTCATTCCAATGCCTTTCAACTCGCTTGGGGTGAACAGGCTCATTTCGCGTGTCATAAAGATTGGTTTCTCCCTCTTTCCATGGATTCGTATTATTCAGTGAGAAAAAGCAGATATCATTCAACGATAAAGTAATGGAAAATAAAACGGGATAAATAGCTAGGAAGCACGTGCATTCATGTTTGTACATGGCAATTCATCACAATAATGACAAACTTTAACCTATTGCCGTTTTATATAAGGCACAGTTTAGAGTAATTTGTGGGCATTAAAATAATAGTCATTTTTGAATTATTTGCGTGCTAACGACCACTAAGGAAGTTGAAGGTAGCATTTTATGTATTTTATTGGTTATTTATAAACCTATTTGACGTGTTTGTAAATATTTAAATATCACGAAGGGGAGATTTGTTATTTGAAATAAATAATATTGCTAAGCTAAATTTAAATAATTAAAAAAAGCAGTTTTATCAATTGCTCGTTCAACACTCAAATATCCGAAAAAGTGCCACTCCCTAAACTTTTCTCTAGAAAAACATTTTCTTTGTGTCAGTAACTTATAACTTCCGGCTTAATCGGAAATGACAACAATTTCACTATTTTAAATAGAAGATTCTATATACATATTTTTTGCATAAAAAGATAAATCAGAAAATTTGCTTCACAATGATGTACCACAAGCAGACATTTGGATCCGAAACGGCAGGTTGAAACGCATTTTTTTTTAAATGTATATTTTCGTAAACAATTTCATAATATTTGATAGGATCCACACACAGGAGATCAAAAAAGTCAAGAAGAAGTACGAGATGGCGATATAGTCAAAGGCTCCTATTCCCTTGTCGAACCGGATGGTTCGAAAAGACGTGTAGACTACACTGCCGACCCTGTGAACGGTTTTAATGCCATTGTCAAGAAAGAACCCCTTCACCATGTGACTCCAGTTGTTAGTCATGCTCCTGTGGCTGTGGCTCACGCTCCTGTGGCTGTAGCTCATGCTCCAGCAGTGACTTTGACCCACGCACCGTCTTTGGCCATTGCTCATGAGCCTGCGCCATTGGCTTTGCCATCTTTAGCGGTAAGTGCAGTCTTATAACTTAGAAAACCCATTAACATTTGCATCGTCGATAGGTCGCCCATGCTCCAACGATTCTCGATCATGGATTGACGTCTTACATATCTCACGCGCCCATCGCTGCCCCCCTTAGTTTGGCACATAGCCCATTGACTCTGACTCATGCTCCACTATCTTTAACCCACGCACCTCTTGCACTTGCTTCTTCGCCTCTCGGATACAGCTCGGGAGCAATCAGCCATCTCAGTCATACAATTTTGCATTAGATTATATGAGTTTGCTACGGGGCTGCTGATATACGGATTATATTATACTTGGATTTATACCACTAAATAAATAGAACCGTTACTTTAGTTGTACCATAACACTTGCTCGTTGCTCATCTATGTAAATAAGCCATTTCTTAGGGATAAATAAATATATTATTGTTTTTTACTTTTAATTGATGTGCGTTTTAATACCATTGTACTGATGCCCCAAGAATATTAGAGCGTTTCCACAGGACACCATTACCATACCATACCATTTATGGCGTGCAATAAATGGTCACAATATCGTAAACACCAAAACTATGTGTTTTTAAGCCGGCTGTTTTCACACATAGACAATACCATATAATTTATGGTACCGCCGACGCGATATGGCGTAAACACGCGATTTGTTCTTCTATAATCGCGCCATTTTCCCCGTACCACTTCTCTACACAATGCAAACCTATGCATGTTTTCACAAGTATCACCATAAACAGCCGCGATTTGTTTAGTAATATTGAAGCGGTGAGATAGTGAAGACGAAATGTCCAAAAAATCTGGAAAGTTTTTGTATATGAGCCTTTAACTCTTGTACAGTTAATTTTTCTGCATGAATGTTTCCTCATTTCGAACTAATTTTTCAAATAGTGTATAAAAGGCACCTTCCAACTATCTAGCTTGTAACAAAGGATGAACCCAGAATTTTTCCATCGAGCCTCTTTTTGCTTCCTTGGTTTTCTCCGATTCAGAAGCAGCGCCAACAACTCAGTTCTACATCTTATGTCCGTAACACTTTACAATATACTAAAGATGACAACATCGAATATTTACTTTAGTTTGCAAAATTTTATGGTAACTAATTATCGTTGTGTGTGAAAATGAAGTACCATATCGCTACTATTTGTTGCGCGCTAGAAATGGTATGGTAATGGTGTCGTGTGAAAACGCTCTTAGGGAATCCGATGCCAAGGTTTCTAATTTTCCACAATAATTTTAGCGTTTCGGGAAACTTCCCCTTAGCAAAGTTTATTAGGTGCCAAGACACGAGAGCTGCTTTTTAACTTTCAAGAGTGCTTCAGAGTAAACTTAAGATGTGCGAGAGTCAGGTCATGGACGTGGCTCCCACGTACAACTGCGCAACCCGTCAACTACATTCTTCGCCGTTGATGGCTGCTATGCGTCAATCATAGCCAAGCATCGAATATTACCACGTGCCCGCAATAAATAATCAATGCTCCAGCCGAAAGTGTACTAAGAAGTGTGAGTCGTTTCCTAGATGTAGAAGGCTGTCCCAGTCCAAAAAATCATAGAATGAGCACTGAAGGCCTAGTTAAATGTGTGGACCGTCCGATCCGAAGGCCTGCAAGTGCAACAGACTTGCGACCAAGTTCACCTTCGATATGAATGTCGGTTCGTCCTTTAAATTTGTTTAAATTCGCTGCTCATTCTCGGAGTATGTGGTACTGCTACGACTATGATTAACGCATAGCACCCACCAACAATGAAGACTGTAATGAAGGGGCTGTGCAACTTCAAGACGCGCATTCTCATCTCCCTCGTATCTCGCCTTTACTTTGAGTACCTGTGGCTTATACTATACCAACTGTTTAACAGGGGTGAATATACAGTTTTTGTACCCCTTAAATAGAAAAGTAATATTTTTTCTCGTTTCGGTTCGAGGAAGGTCGCTCTATCTCCCGTCAGCGTCACAGCAAAAAATTGGATGTCTCAAAAAAACTTGATATTACTGGGTTCCCTTGTTAGTACCTACATTAGTATAGAAAGCGTTAGCAAATCATAATAATAAAAAATTATTTTCATAGAGATTTATTGAACAGATACACTTTCTTATATTAAACGTTTTTTTTTACGATAAAAGTAAAGAAATTAATTGAAATTAACTTCAACGACAATTATGTAAAAGTTATAGCCTACGACGTAGGAACTTATTGACCATCACGCCACAGGTTTTAATCTCTGTTAATCTATTTAATGAAAGGGACGTCAAGTGAGATGGAATACGTGTCACAGCATGATCTATGCTTATTTATTAGCCCATATATTTATGTTTTAGGGCCACTAGATATAGTGGTCCTTAAACATACTACTAGTATATTCACTGAATAGTCCAACGTTCTGGCAAGTTTATCTAGAAGATAATCTATCTATCCCTGTGGAAAACCTATCTTTATTTCAACGATTCCATGGATATCGTCCTGTTGGTAAAGATGTCACGAGTTTAATCTACGGGCCTTAAATTTACTTAATTTCCTGAATACGTTTTTTATTCTTAAAAGCCGTAGAAAAATAACAATGCATTAAAACACAGTGATAATTAACTAACTTGTAAATTTTACAAATTTTGAGCAAGATTCGAAACCAGAATTAACCTACAGAAATTGAAATATTCATACACGGGATAAAATTTAAAATTATTCAATGTAATTAACCGATTAAATAATAGGTTTATGCCCCTCATTGCAAAACTTATTACCGACCTGCTGTTGAACGCCCTCTAATAGTGGTAATCAAAGGGGCGTATCGTCATGCAATATAAGCCAAGGCACTTGGTTCATGCAATTTCAGTGAAGTGTAAAACAAATTAGAAAACTGTTTAATTGGCAGGAAAAGACATGAATAAAAATTCACTACTTTCATGTGTGGGTTTTACCATCTTGTAGAAAATGGACTTTTACTGTTGTTGGAACAGTTTATGTTGAGTTTTTATTATGGCTTAATGTCTACAATCTACTTGAGAAAATGTCCTAAAAATAAGCGATTTATAGGCTAAATTTACACCGGGGTTCTGATATTTTGGGCTAAACCAAGAAATACCTCAATATTCATTTTTAGTACCTAAGATACATCCCGGATTTGTTTAATGTAGGTCCTGCATTAACACTTCACTTATTCATGTCATATTTATATATCACCAAAATGAATTTTACATAAGCCATTTTACTTAGGCATGCGTACACAAGAATTGCACCATCTAACCTATCTCAAATCAAATGAAATTGACGGTAATAATAATAAACTACATATAGCAAACAAAGAAGAAGATATCGTATGGGAGTGTTGGAGGATCTACATATACTAAAGGATAATTCAAAATTGTTGGTTCAACTTTCCACTAAAAGTGATTCCATTAAGATCAGCATTGGGAGTCTTGGAAAGAGTTTATTTCAGTGTTTGTTGTCAAAAAACCTAAATTAGTAATAATCTATAAAATTACTAGGATATATAGACAAATATTTTCACAATTTCGAAGAGACTATAATATGGCAAAATTAAAATAGACCACATTTTTATGTTATATAGCTGAATATATCAGAGCAAATCAAAGGATTAGGAAATAAATTCAATACTTGAACAGTTTTTAGGACGCAATACAACGAAATGAATATGGGAAATTTTATAATGGCGAAATATCTAAACCCTTAAAAAAATATTTAAAGACCATCAAAGCCACATTAAACCCAGACACACGAAATAAAAGAAAAATATATCTTATTAGTGCTATCGACCCCCAGAGAACTGTACCCATTACAAAAAAATCAATACTTCAATTTAGCAATCATCCTGTTAAACAGTAGATATACTCATTAAACAATGAAGTGTTTTTCTTAATCAGCATACCACAAGTGTATCTGGCAAAGTTGCACAGTACCTGGCTCCTTCAAAATTGAAAGTGTCCAGGAAAGTTCTATTTCTGAATTTTAAAAAATATGGACTAATGAAATTATGGACTATGAAAAAAATATACTAATTTCCTTTTATCTTGTACATTTACCTACGGATTGTGTATTGTAAGGGTGTACAATAGAAAGCTCATTTTATTGAGTCATTTGACGGAACAAAAGGTTTGAAGAAAATTAGACTCTACCCTTCCGGCCATTCCGAAAATTCCGTCCCGGCAGGTCCGGAAAGAAGATTAGTATTAATGTCACACTTTCCTTTCTATATACAATTGCCATAATCCTTCCTTTCACCATAAGTTCCTTGGACTGACTACCAGAAGAGGGCACATAAAATTTGTTACTAGAGACGGCTAAAATTTAACAATTCTTCAACATAACTCCGTAAGTTATCAACTACATTGTGGTTAAAACGATAAAAAGTTGTCGAAGTTTGGGCTCTTCTGCTTGAGATAATTCCATCCAATTCCAATTAACAAGGATATATTGCGCTAAAACTTGGACTTTGAAAGCAAATTCTAAAACTTGAAACTCAACACCAGAGATCGATTGACCCACATCGTGCGCCCAAAGGGGAAGTTTCACGCTATTCGGGTTACTGCGAGTCCATTCACCCCGCATGAGAAGTGTATACAGATTGAAAAACAACAATTATTGATAATTATTAATAAAACATCCGTGGAAATACTAATAAACATCGAGATTTTTAATTATTAAAATTGGGTCACTTCAGGGAAATTCATTTAATTTCAAGTGAAATGTAAAGATTGAATCAAATTCGATAGAATCACTATTTATGTAACCGGTTAGGATATGTATAATTTTGCCACAGTAGCAATTTCCATGCGGTGGTTTTGTGTAATGATCAGGATTTTGCGAGACGAGCGCAACGAGGTCCCACAATGTAGCACGAGTTGCACCAAATGCCATTTCCTAACGAGTTTCGTACATTATTTTTTCCTAATTTTCTTATATAATTTTATAATGATATAAGAAATGACAACAAACTGGAATAAATTTAAATATATTCAATCTGCGACCTGTATATCTAGACAATTATAATTGCTGGTTCCATTTGTTAACTGAGTTATGAAATGAAGCCTGCTCTCGTTAAGTAAGTAGTTACGAAATGGCAGCCGTTTGGTCACCACTTACCTCTCTCTTTATTTGTCAAAAGTAGAAAAATATACTTATATGCGTGTTTCGAATCGAAATAATTATTATGAAGACTATGAGTCGATTCATTAACCAAGGAGGTATATGAGAATCTTACCACATACATTTTGATGTTACATGTTCAAGAGAAATACATGTAATTAATTATTTAATTTACAAACTTGTACGTCTCTTATCTAATTGTTTCGTATCTGTTACAGGTTTTTAATTTTTCTTCTTGGTGAAAACATGCAATGTATGCTACGTCTACTTGATTTTGATTTATTCACTAATAATTTATGTTTATATAAATATATAATTATATTCATATAAACATTATATATATATATATATATATATATATATATATGTATATATTATATATATATAATTATACAACGGTTATATTATACAAATATAAAAAATATTTGTATAATATACCGATACGTGTTTTGGGGTTTTTGCCAGTTTTGAAAAATACTCACACTTAATTCTAGAATTAATTTCGTTAAAATTTTAAATTTTTTTCACTTTATTTGCTTTTAGAAGCAAATCACCAACTTAAGAATCGCCTTGTACAGGAGAATTTCATGTAAATCGTAGAGCTACTCCCAGGTTCTAGGCAGAGCATAGAATAGGCCAGTAGCACGATTTTTAAATTAAATTTTTAGATCAAACCTACCTCTGGTATTTGTAGCAGAATCTGCAATTTTCTGGAATGCTTCTAGATATGCAGTTACAGCAAGTATTGTAGCCCTGAAATTTGAAAGAATAGGTAATACAAAAGTGAATTGATAGTGAAATTTGTAACAATAGGTTAAACAACATTTTAAGCCAAAATAAGCCAAATTTTTCCTTGGATTTTAACAGTAGAACAGGGGATCGTTTATATTTTACTCAATAGATATTTACTTAATATTGATCTACAAAAAATTGAAGCATTTTTGAGGATTATTTAGAATCAGGATATGGTTAAGTCTCTTCGTTCAATTATGCTATGTTGACTTTGACTCGCATTTCCGAACCAAATCTCATTTTTTTGCTATTTATGCTCATTTAGTTTTCTATACAATATTTACAATTATCTATTATAATCAATAGAATAATCACAAAACAGATTCGCTTGCAAATTTCGATTTGGTAATTTTATTACCTTCTCCATATTCATTGTATCTACTTCTGCATAAATGCTAAAAATTTCAATCTTTTTATCGGAGAAAATAAATCTTCTATTCAATTAAGACAGTAGAGCACCTATTCAATCGTTCAGCTTGAAAAAGGTTTCAACCATAACCTGAATAGCAGTATCTTGACCACCAGCAGATTTACCAACTACTTTATTTCTCAATCAAATTGTTTTCTATTGTCTTATAAAACCAAATAATTTTACTTATAACGACTTACTTTAACGAGGAGTGGAGCTTGGTGGCTTTTGCAATAAGATCCTCCCACAATGGCATGCCATTCTGAAACAAAATGTACTTTATTAGCAAGAATTGTCTCGAAACTTAAATTCTACATTAATCTTGAAAGACATTTGCATGCAGTTTTGGAAGTCTGATCATGGTATAAACAGATCATTGTTTTTAATGATATAATCACGATTTACAGTTTACTGTTAACTACCGCTTGTTACCAAAATTGGAACAAGATTAATAACTCGACCTCGATGAAATATCAAAGACTTGATGGAAGCAAGCTCGGAAGTAAATTAATATATAAATTTAGGATGTTATCCTTGTTTTGGGCCAGTGTAAAATATCTGAAACGTGACTTCCACTAATTTTTTGATATGCCTGTTTCAAGAAGAATCGAAGGAGTTATGTAGATACTGTTAAACCGAAACCCACGTAATTTTTACATCTAATCGCTATTTTTAAAACTAAAGATTTTGGATCAGGTCCAAAAGGTGTAAATTGAACGAAAGTAAATAAAGATTGTCTAGCGAGAAATTAATACTGGAAATTCTGTTGAATAGATAGTATAACGCAATGGTTTGCTTACAGTTGCTACGACTAAACGTGATGATACGTATCGATTTTCGACTTACGTATTGAGCACCTTTTGAGCATTTCAACAATGTTGTGAAGATTAAAGTGAATCGTTAACTACCAAGGGTTTAAAAAAATGTAATTCCCTTTACGTAATGATCAAATCAACCTACAAAGGTACAAAAATATAGAAATGTTTACCACATTATTATTATTTTCGTTGCTTAATGCTCGTAGATAGCACTCATCAGAAGCATCCAGTAGGTATTTCGTTATTTTATATACATATTTAATACTTTAGACTTTGTTGAGTTTGTAACTCACATTTTCCTTTTTTAGGAACCTTAAAAGCTTTTTGGATTTTGATATGACCAAATTGCCCTTAGCGATAAAGGATGCCCTCAGTATAGTGTACTTGGCTCAAAGTGTTGATGCCTACATTAGCTTTGATGCCTCAAAAATATGCCAGGAACACGTTTTCGTTGTAATTTCCGCTTACTTCGTTCCTTTTAATTTTTTGAAGTCTCATATATAAAATTTAATTTTTCGGATAAAAGTGCCGCGAGAGAGGAATATCTCTTCTTTTACAGCATTTCCAATGGTGAAGTTCATGTTTTTGGACTTAGGCTAGCACTTAAGCCTGGTTTATAAATCTATCTACCATATCATTACCGAACCGTTTTCAGATAAGTTACGTTCACTTTTTGAGCCCAATTTAAAGAAAAAATGGCACTTCGTTTTCGTCCTTTCGCCGCCGAAAGACTTGGCTTCAGCCTTTTGATCTATAAGATACTATTTGCGTCGAGTGAATTTTAACAAGTTTTTTAAATGTATCTAAAATCATTCGTTAATGATAGCCGTTAATCTGTGATTTTTTACGAATGAACGTTTGAAAAATGTTATGATTAGTTTTCTGCGGCGGTCTGCGCCGCAGACTCATTAAATTCAACTAATCACAAAATTTATGCTTGCAACGTGATCGGTATCTGTCACTTCGGAAGGTTTCATATTATCAAATGGGGTTTTTCATGCTCAGACTGAAATGCAAATCTACTTAGAATAAGTAATTTGAAATTGATTCAGTCGGCGGAAAAATGATATAACTAACACGAATATTAATGATCGATTAATAATCTGAATTTTATTAACGTCCGCCATGATTGCATATTAAATTATATCGATTGTTAATCGGCATCATTAACAGAACTATTCGTTAAATAACTATTAATTTTATGCTAACACAAAATTTTGGTTTTTCTATGTACTAAACCCCGATATTATTAGATTGACCTGGTGAATAATTATTATGCACTTGTAACGAGACACAGTGATAATACTGAGCTAATATATTATGCGTGCTAAATAGAGCACATCTTTAAATCTTCTGTAAAGTCTGGTTATAATTAGAATATATGTTTTAGTACACGCAATCATTACTTAAGCCCAGAATATGTTGTATGTAAAATATTAAATAATTAAAGAAAGTGAATTAAAACAAGTTCAAATTAGAGCTTACTTTATATGATATTTCTGTAATTTTTTAAATAGCAAATTTTTATGAGATATGTAAAATATCATCAACTCTCGCTGCACTGTAATATTAGAGTGTGAATTAATTTAATTAAGTCGCAAGGCCTCTATCGTAGAACAGAGTAAATTAAACTCGCATTAATGTTGAAATTAGTGTTTTTTAACAAAACTGCATGGTTCCCGGTTCGTAAGTGTAAAAAGAGGGGTATAAATACTTAACTAAAAAAATCAACCAATTCTTTGCCGTTACAAAACCAAAATCTAAGAATTTCGTAAATAATGCTGATTGCACATTTTATCTAATTCGCCCAGCTTTGGGCCGCATGAATATCCACCCCAAATATCGAATTCCCTGCCCTTTTTTGTTTACACAAACCAAACATTCCCAAGTGAACGCATCATTCCATCCATCCAACGATGTCGGAGAGCTGGATGTAGCAAACAATTGCCGGCATCTCAATAAAATTGGTTCTACTTTTTAAACGGAAGGCCGCCATGTATTAACACCCTAGTGACGTCACTTTGTCGAGAAGGACGCGTCGTGCGTTAATGCAATCGTGACGTATCTGTCATAATAACGTCATTCCCTCCGATATCGTCGCTATGAATTAATGTCTAATTTTCAGGGAGGGGGGTGCAAAACTGTAACAAAAAAAAACAATGCTACATCTATTTCTTCTAGATTGTTAGTCGCACCCCTGATACAGTAAGATACCGTCGCTTAAAGATAACAAAACAAACAGCTATTCGATTCATGCCGTGCATGTATTATGGATATTAACTGTTCCCATTTCATTAATAGATATTAGATGTAACATTATTTTACCGAATGACTTAATATCTAGGGAGAGTCTATTTGCAGGTATCTCCAGCATCTTTCAAGGTAGAACCAACTTTTTATGTTAAAATCGTAAAGAGTATCGTACATTTTTACTAGAGCTTAATGGAACAACAACTGAGCAACAAGTTCTTCACATATGACACAAACAATTTTTTTTTGCAATAAGATACCCTGTAGATCGTTATTTTTGCACACAAAGCTTCTCATTCTAATTTGAAAAAAATGAAACTTGAATCTGTAACGTTTCCATTAATAATCGCCTTCATTGATACACTTTATTGATTAAATAACTATTAATCGGTGGAGAAACTGAATTGCTGTTACCATAAATTCATTTTATTAATACATTCATAATTTCTAAATGCCAATAATTCGAAACGGGCAACATGAATTGAAACGACTCTAAGTGAAACATAAAACATTCTTCGTTTAAAGTATCATTTTTTGTGGTCCAGCTCTGTTGGGTTAAAGATCAATTTCCACCATAATTTCATTTCTGGAGAATAAAATACGTATGAAAAAGTTTTATTTTGTCAAAATATAAAATTAGATCGACTCCTTATTAAAAATTGTGTATTCGTGATAAGCCGTTTACATGTGAAAGTTACGTTCATAATCAATGACGAACTTTCGACACTCCATGTCACACTCATAAAAGCTCCTCAACGCAATTTGAAAAACATGCTTAGCCCGAAGTTTAAATGTAAAACTCAAATGTTTCCTTTATTGACAACCTAGCCTGTAAAACCTATAATCAACTAAAAAAATTGTGTGTCGTCAATTCGAAGAAAACCATTAAAAATAGTCATAAAACGTTATATTTCTAATCTTAAATCAGCATGGAGCGCCTCACAATAAAGTAAAAATATCGATGTTGCTCAGTTTAACACAAGACCTGTCCGTGATTTGCCGACCTCCGATAATCCTTTGTCTTTTTCTTTATGAACTCAGAAGACAATAGAGAAGAAATAAGTTTTTCCTTTCACTTATCGACGAGCTAAAGGTAAATATTGTAAATAAAGTAACGATAAATAAAATCTCTGTTTAAACTCGAATACCTACATGTATAATTTGATTCGAACTTTTACACTTCAATTCGGTCCTTTTCCGATGCAAATAACTAACAACCAGAAGAAAACATGCACTAATCATTTATGGCTATAAAAGCCTTACCATAAAATTAGATGTAATGGAAGTCCTTTAGGCAGGATATAAGAGAGAGGGATCAGTTATACGTTGTACAGTTATGTGGGGCTTTAACATCGGGCTTATTACAAGGCTTATTATACTTTATTGTTATGAGTTTTAAAGTATCTGTCTGGTAAGGGAAGTCAGTCAACTTATGATCGTAAGGATCAATTAGGATCAAAAAAATGTCTGTAATATCACTTTACCTACCTAATACCTAATACCTATTTTTTGTACGTATGTTGGTGAAGGAAAGATGATCTTTGTGACAGGGCAACAACCGCTTAACAAGGAAACGATTTGGACAGATTTAAAAATTATTGCAAATTGCCGTAACGATTCCCACACATATGTCTTTATTTACATTCTACAGTTAATATTGCATGAACTTTATATCCATCGGAGTGTCCATCCTGGCCATCCTACCTAAACAAACATTTATAAATTTAATATTTCAGAAGTAGGTAAATAACTGCCAGTTAAAGAAATTACAGGAAACTATCTCCATAAGTGTGTTAATAAACGATTTTAAACATCCGTTATGAAGAATTAATAATTTGGTTTAAATCTGGTTTCAAATCTAATACAGTTAACCTCTTTTCATACACTAATTTACGCCGCTACATGCAAAAATTAAACCTTATGATTAGGTGATATATTAAATCGGATATAATCACATAAAAAGCGTCCGTGGACACCTCTTGATAGGAGAATTATTCATAGAATATTGCATATTCAATGAAAAAGGAAATTACCTCGGGAAATGGTAAAGTATCCACTTTCACAACCATAGATCTCCATTTATGTGTATAATTTCTACATTTCTGATTTACTCGACGTTTACAACATGTGAATAGAATATATGTAACAGCAAGACATCATTGCCTTAAAAATGACCTGTTGACGCAAATCTAAACATAGTTGGTCTATTCACACACATTTCTTTAAATATGTTCAAACAATTCGCCATATGCGACACTTAACTATTTAAAATGATGAACCATCTGTTTCTAGTCTAAAGATTATTCGGCGACATAAGTTTCTCTAATTAGAAGCCGTGAAGATATAAACGGTATCTTATTGCTTAATCCATTTAAGGTAGGTAATTTCTTGTTGAATTTTAATGTTATAATTCAGGCTAGTTGAATGTTGCCCTATTTCGCTCGCTCTTTCTGGCACAACAAGAAACGATTATTTGTAGCAAGGGGAAAAAAGTGCAACTTTTACTCTCGTGGTTAATTTCAATTTCATCCACATTGAAGAGTGTAAAATGCACTTTTTTCCAAAGATGTAAATCTAATTTTTTCTACTATAGACATTCAGCTTTGTAAAAAAGATGTAGAGAACAATGTGGAACGAAAGCGCTATTTTTTCCCCTCAATTGGGGGAGGAAAGTTCTATTTTCTATGCAAGTCGTAAAAAAACGTACCTATTTAGCACGTTTAGACTTCAGATAACGAAACGTGGAGCAATTAAAATATGGTCTAAATTGGTAGCAATTATATTTGGTGCATATGTGTTTACACCATAAACCTTTTTAATCCGAGGTGGAGGCGCACCTGAATGTTGGCACACGAACTAGTATTAAAATGCTGAAATCATAAAAAAGACTATTTGATTTACCCCATTTACTCCGAACCAAATTCAAAGTTTTGTATTCATGTACTCGTGGCGTCATTTGGTCTTTGGATCAAATATTTGATCCATGTGATGTAAAGTCCTAATCAAGTAATAATAACTTAAGACTTCACACTTGAACAGTCACCACCAGGTGCATAGTTTTATTTTTTTAATAGCACAAATTGAGCTCACTAATTGACACAAGATGAATAATTTCATTCACTTCATATTAATTTTTCCTTCCTTTTATTGTATTTATTAGCTTCGATTATGTGCTTCAACTAAAAATTGTTTTTAAAATTAAATAGTGAAATATGTTTAATCGTTAACATCAATTTTACTATGAACGGTGTTTCATGAACATACGGGCAAATTTGCAGGGGGTGTAAAGCTCATAAAAACAAATATTTAGATCGACTAAAGTTAGGTCCG
This sequence comes from Euwallacea similis, assembly GCF_039881205.1. NCBI lineage: Eukaryota > Metazoa > Arthropoda > Insecta > Coleoptera > Curculionidae > Euwallacea > Euwallacea similis. The sequence continues at coordinate 2,590,617 of NC_089630.1, forward strand.
AAACCGCTTCATTTCCAAGATATGGAGTGTTAAATTATTTTTTTTAATATTTCAAAAATGGTTTAAGATACGGACATGAAAGTAGAAACACGCTATGGCGGAATAAATGTGCATGTTCTGGAGTAGGTAGAACATTTCCACCTACACCAGTGGCGTCCGTGCGGCAATTCAATGGGATGTTTTTAATGAAAAAATGGTGCGCCACTGACTTTTTTGATACGAATATATAAATATATTTTTAAATTCCATCAATTCTTAATAAAAAATGCCTCTTAGTGTCTTGTTGCTCAAGTAGCCGTTTTCAAGAGAAAAAATAATTTCTCATTCCTGCGCCTACCAAAAAACCGGTATAGGTTTCCGAGTGCGGTTTTTTTAAATGCTTCATGAAAAATTAATTAAGTTTTCTTCTAATAGAGATAGAGAACAGGAAGACAAACATTTTTTGTCTAATAAAATATGTCTGCAAATTAACGATAAAAAATCAATGATTATTTATGGACAATCTTATACTTAAACTGTCAAGAACTGCTTTATTTATTTAAAACAAAATTACAGTGAGTTTCCACGACAATGATAAAACGAATGATTTGACTATAGGGTATTATGATGCATAGAAACGTTTTTCCGTGTGTAATGCCTTAGAATTTAACGGAGCCATACTTTGGAAGAAGAGTATTATTTTGCGATGAGGTACGTTTCATGCATATTTTTTAAAAAAATAATCTATCTACAGGGCGCAATATAAGTAGGGGTTTTCCTTTTAACACGACAGAGACCTCAAAAAATTAAGTAAAATCCCTATGCAAGGTTTTTCCGAAATCTCGAAAACAGAATTATGCGCATATGAGTTTTAATACATTTCTGTATAAAATCTTAATCCATTCCTGCATAAATCCAACGTAAAGGAAATAAAATGTTCCACAAAAAATTATCGGCTATTGTAGGAACGCAAAAAACATTGAATGTTTCCTGTTTTTATGCAATTTACCCATGCCGCTTAAGCATCAGTCGTGAAGTTTAGCTCCAGGTGTTATTTTGATAAACTATCACTATCGATACTATTAAGTTGACGATGGCCCATAATTACTCGAATCACGAATTGGTGGATATGTTGTTGATATACGGGGAGTGTCACCAGAATGCCGCCGTAGTTTCGCGGTTGTATGCTGAGCCCTTTCCCTGAAGACATCATCCTGCAACCCGTAGATTTGTTTATCTTGTTGGAAGAGCTCGTGAAACCGGAAACCTAACAGCAATGCATGGAGGACGTGCTGGAAGGCCTAGGCCACCTAGAATGGCACCCATTGAGAAGCGTGGTTTGGATATCGTTCAAGACGATCCAGCTACCAGTACTAGAAGAATTGAGAATCGCTGAAGAAATAATTAGAGGAAAACCATCTTTCCAGCAGCATGCACAGAGTCGTGGATAAGGCGAGCAACAATTTGTGCAAATAAAATCAATGGAGGCTATTTCGAACGTCTTTTCCAGCCAGTCCCGAAGTGAGTAATAGCTAAAGATATGGTACTTATTAAGACTTTCATTGGCACATATTTCGGTTGTTTTTGAGATTTCGAAAAAACGTTATTATAAAAATATTGCTTAGTTTCTTGAGGTCTATGTCGCGTTAAAAAGAAAACCCCTACTTATGTTACACCCTGTATAATAATGTACATAATAGTAAATAAAAGGCTATTTAGAGCGTTGCTCCTAATACGTCAAAACTGAAATTGAATAATAGTATATTATGTACCAAAGTTATAAAGTACATTATTATGACCCGAACATCAAGTTTAAACTCGAAGCGTCCAGCGCTAAGATCAAAAAACAACGCGCCTTGAATCATAGCACCAACGGTGATGTTTCATTTGACATTCGTTTCTATGGCAACCATAAAAACAACAGCAATAGGGTGATGACGACATTGTAGCGGATTAACTCACTAGGTAATTAATGAGCCATATGAATAACATTTTTATCCTGTTATTGAACTGTTGTTAGAAAAAAGTCGAGAATCCAAGTAATCCAACGTACACCCAATAATAGCTCCTTTTAAGGCTACTTAGTGGAACAAATAAATTACAATATTGTTCAACCTCAATCAATGCAACTAATAAACACTTTCAAATAAAAGGTGCGTTTCATAAGACCGTTGCTGCATTCTTCAATAAAAGAAAGAGGTACTATCATTGTCTTCTACCTGCCAGCCAAATGTAGTTAATTTAATATCTTCAATACTTTCCCTGTAACTTATATTTAACGCCTAACAAGCAATTACTGTGTTCGCTGACCCAAATAAATCTAGGATTTTTTAATATGAACTTGCGTAGGGCGAACAGAACTCTTGCGAATGGTACAACCACGTTTAACCACTTCCTTTCAAACAAAATAGGCCCAAAGTCTCCAGGAAGTGCAGATATTGCAATCGGTTTGTAGGAGGCAATTGTGTACTTAATCGAGTGGGATGAAATACCTTCGATCGCGGTTATAACTGTTTTCAATCGGTTATAATCTTATAGATTTTCAATTGGATTTTCAATAGATACGTGTTGTTAAAATATACATTTGCCATGTAGGTAAAGCACTAAAATGGAGATTTACTTGGTGATTCATTTACATCTATCAGAAAATGTTGAAACAGTTGGAATAAATCAGAAGACGAATGAATATTTCACTCTCAACTAATAATTGAAGATTTCTTTAAATCGAGGCTAAAATGGAAAAGCCAGTTTAAACGAAACTTGAGATCAAAATTGTACCAGTTTCATTTCAGTACTCAAGCAATGGAATAGGGTAAGATAAGTCATTCGTGAATAATTCATATTATGTATCTGACACAATGTCTATGCAACGCCCTAACATATATAGTTACATATCACCTAAATTCTATTTTTCTATGAAGGTTCTCATTATTAACACTTAATTTTGGACTTATTATATTATGGTATGGCCCCTGATAATAACAGAGTTACAAACTCGATTATGTACTCTTGGACAAAATTAGCAGAGATAATTTCACTTTTTTAAATAGCAATATAGTGTCTTTTAAACCTTAACTTGTAAATTTACTATTTTATTTTCAACTTGGTACTACAAATTTAACACTTCTTTCCAATTCTGATCTGTGACTAAAATAAAATCAAACAACACTTGTGAGCCTTGTAAAATATCTACTTTGTAATATGACATTTGTTTAGGTGACTATGACAAGCAACATGGGTGATGTTGTTTGTTGACCTCATGAAGGTCGATCATACCACTTGTCAAGGCTTACCCCAATAAGTATCATATTATGAAGGAAACATCTCAACAGGCAGTTTTATTCTATTTTATTTTATTTCAGTTAATACTCAAAAATAAATGTTAAATTTGAAACCATAAAATACCCTTAAGCTAAAAATAAAATATACCATAAAACTTTACTTGAAAAACTGATCCTAGACCACTGCATCAGATTTTATATATCTATTACCCACAGTTTTACCTTAATTCATATAAATCCATCAATAAGCTACCACCCTGTATATGGTTGGGTGCAGAATAATAAAAATAATGAGCAGTGAAGTAAAAAGTGATAGCTGCAAGCTACTTGCTTGTGACAATCAGTATAGATAATTCTATAAATCACTAAAATTTGGACACCTTTTATCTAAGAATATTTTTCTAGTTCTAAGAAAATTAAATTATACAAATTCTTTAAATGACATTCGAAACCTTTGCACATAACGTTTATCAAAACTTCATATCATTTCAATTGCTATGATATTCTAACAATTTCCGTAATTTACTTGTTTACTTTCTCAAGCAAGTAAGTATTTTCCTTGATGTCTATTTTCTGTTCAGATTTTAGTGAAATATGTCTTTTTTGTGTGTTTGAAAATAAATTTTAAGAGAAAAATTATAAGAACACCAGGAAGAAATCCAAACATTTTGGCAAAGTAATTTAATGTACAAACACTATTTTCATTTCTGTAACCTGCCCTATTTGCAATTACTGATCAGTTGTGTTAGGTAAGACCAGTAGAAAAATTAAGGGCATACCTACTTATTTAACTACCTAGTACTTCACTGGTTTCAGCAGACATTTCAAGTAAAGAAAACTCACGAAAAAGCTTGACCTTCCTGAGAATTTTTAAGTAAAATTTACCATTTTTATTGAGTTAATAAGGGTCTAAGGTTTACCATCTTAATTAAGAATATTTATTTGTTTTACTTAATTTATAAATTGATAGTGCAAGGAGCTATGATTGGGACTATGACAGTTTTAAGAAAGTGATGGTTAGTTAATAAATAATAGCAACACAAAAATTTATAAGCAAATATCTACCTTCATATCCAGTATAATGTGCTGAAAAAGGCCTCCTAGGCCTGACTCCTTATCTATGGAGGTTTCCATGTTTTATCCACTTGAGTTTTGTCACTCGCGACGAATGCACATCCGCGCTAATATTTCAAAAATTAGGAAGGTTTTAAACAAACTCGACCTGAGAAATGTTCCACAATCATTTTACAAAGGTCCTTCATTTATATTAGAAAAGTGTTTTACACTTAAAGGGCACTGGGAAAAATTTTCAATACACGGACAAAAGAATACAGGAAATAATTTGTAATGTACGCAGTTGGTTACGTCCTAATCACATCAATTCACGATATCACTTTCTTAATTAAAAAATATGTTTTTAATTAAGAAAATTGAATTATTTGGAAGACAAACACCGTAACAGCAACACCGACCATTTTAGCTCTTGACGGATGTTTTCATTCCGTCCTGTCATTCCGTTCTGTCATTCTCTATCCCCACTCTTATTTTTCTATCCGCACAATCGTTGGGCGGATTCAGGTCCTCGAAGCGCTTCGAAGCGGTTAAACTTGTCTCACAGTCTCACATGTTATTTTAGTATCAGGCCCAGTATTTGCGCTGCATAGCATCTTTGAGAGCCTGAATCTACCAATTTTCTGTTAGTCATTCAATGATTGGTTAGTAAGAATCTAAACCGACAGATGGCGAAAATCTTAACATGTTCCATTAATAAATTGCGCGCGCGACCGCTTTACAAGTGGGACATAGGGGAAGCTGTGGGGGGAACACGCTTTTTTGGAACATAGAAGAGAAAGACGGTGTAATAGAGTAGTAACTGTTACAGATAAAGATAGATTTTTCAATCCTTCCAGGGGTTTAAATAGGCCACTGTTATAATTTTTTATAGTAATAATATTCTTTGTAACAATAGAGCAATCAATAATAATAATTATTTTTTCAATTAATGAGTACATAATTGTCTAGGTATGTTAGCGTAAGAGAGTATTTTAAAATCTCAATTAAATTACAAAATTATAATTAAAAAATCTCAACATTACATACTCTACATACGAGCTAAAAATTTGCTACATGTATGTTCCCCTTGCTTGCCAGATATCTGTACGTTAATGAATATTCCATACATTTTTTTGAAAAAACCTGTAATTATCAATATCTACACTGAGGCTCTAACAATTTAATCTAGATTAATAAGTCAAAGTTGGTTAATTGAGACAAGTCGTCATCACTTATAGCTCAGTACGACAATCGCGAACTGAGCGCTGCATAAATCAGGTCATCTTACTTAAATTTATGAGAAATAATGGTGTAAAGTGAAAAACATGAGTGCTCAGGAGATGCTCAGAAAATTCAGTCGCTCAAAGCTGTTTTTCTTCCTAATGTAATTTGTAATTGCAAAAAGTTAAATACAGGCAGATGATCTTGAAACATTAACTAGAGACAGTTATGGACCCTCCAGAAATGGTAGTCTCTGTGCAGGAAGTGATTTCTTCAACTATTTAATTTTTCTTTGCAAATGCTTTTAACCTAAATATTGGCATTGATTTTTATCCAGATGGTCGGCAAGATCGCTTTATTCCTGTCCTGAAATTAAAAAAGAATTATATTCTTTAAGTCTCAGTCTATATGTATACAATAAGAAATCATACTTTTGAGGTCCTCTTTGTGGTAACCACAAATAATCTACACAAACGTGTCATCTACTATTAAGCCTTTTTACCACCAAAGAGATAACTCTGTTCAAGTTTAGTAACAATATTATTTAATGCATGAATCAAAACCAGTTCCGTGAATTTCGCAACACGTTCAAATCAGATCAAATAATACTATTTCAAACACACAAATTATTGGTGTAGGTCTAGACCACTTAAAGAAGAAATTGGATTTTTCAAAAAGATTTATCTCTATCCAGTCGTGGAATGAGATTGAAGCTCCTGATATAGACTTACTTCCATGTCAATTTACTGCATTTGCAAATAAACATAAATGTATATACACACGTATAAACAGAAATGATGTATATTTTAACAGAGATAAAATGATTACTACGAGGCTTGAAAAGTTTGTTTTAAAGCTAAATTTAAAGTTTATTAAATAATAGTATCACATAAGATTGAGATATAGATAATACTGAAGAAAATTATGTGCCAGGAAGTCCTGAAAATTCCAAAAGCAAAAGAGTGAGATATATTTTTAAAGTTCGTTTGAATCGATTTTTCACGCCTCCATGATAAATAATGTGCTCTTAAGTGAAAGTAACTTTGAATGATTAAAAGATTGCAAATTCTAATGAAAATTCATTTTAATTTAGTTTCCAAAGCTTTAGGTAAGGGAAATACACTGATTAAGACTGTTATAACAGAATTTTTATTTCTTAACTGAAAGTGTTTCAAAGCTAAAATAGCACATATCTAAACATTTATTTAATCCTAAAGAAACGTTTTATAGATGCACATGTCTTATTCTAAAGGTAACAACATATTAGAACTTATAAAAAGACTAAATTTGAGTATCACTAGTAATTCTTATGAACTAGAGATTATACTCACAAAACAGTATAAATAATACATAAAATCAAATCAACCCTCTGAAAAGCAACATTGAATTTTTATGCTTTATCAACATTAATTTTCCTTTTTTCCCTTATTAACATCTTTATTACTTTGTTTAGCTTTCTCATATAAATTACTAAGCCCAAAAGCCAGACTTGTGTTCTCCTCTGAAAAGAAGAATTTTATCAGCTTCCCTTTAGTATCAACTGTAGGCCTTCGCAACACTTCTTTTCCTAAGAAAGAAACCTTACAATCAATCCTCAAAAAACCTCCATAAACTCACCTCCTTCAAACAATATGATTGTTGGTAACTGCTTACTGAAACTGCTATCACTCACTTGATACTTTTTACCTGCTTCTGGGTACCTGCCAATATCAATTTTGCCAAATTTCAAATTCTCCAACCCTTAAAATTTCCTAATATAACCAACAATCTATCCATTTAGTTCAACAACCATAGTCGCAGCTCAATTTTGCATATACTGGAGCAAAACTAACACAAACTGGGTTCCAAGCTGTGTAAAAAGCTATTAACCAGGTTGCTTTACTAGATGAAAGCTCTTCAGACAACCCTTGTTCGCCTCTGAAATATATAACGTTATCTGGGCCTGCATATGTGGGTTCAGGGATCAAAAGAGCACCCACTAAAATTATTGTATAATATGAAGTAAGAACTTTTGATAATTTGATGTACAGAATACATACATATAAATAAAATACCAAAGATGATGCCATATAAATAGTCAGCGTTGAACCATAATATTAAATTAGCAATTTTAGTGTATAGGAAGCTTGACGATAAATAACTGATCATGCTAACACTACCACTCTTCCTGGTCCTTATGACTACTACTATAAGCAAGAAGAACAGTATTTCGGTTTCTCGCTAAAATTACGTGTAAATTTAACAAAAATTAGCGATAATTGATTAATTTTTTGTTGTTGGAACTGGTTTTAAGTGGAGTTGACTTACCCCTTCAAATTCACAGCTATCTGAACTGAACAAATAATTGCACACTCCAGGGATCTTTTTGAGGATGATGTAAGAGAAACTCAGAAGAATATTAATTAAGAAATAGGGCTTTAAAAGCTGGAGAAGGTCCTGTTTTATGGACATTTTTGTGCAGATTAGTTTAAATTAATAATTGTTTACAAATTAAATTGTTATCTAACCTCACTTACAATATAAAACGTTAAAAAGTGGGAAATGACATTTGGGTGGGGGTAGCGTATTTTAGTTTCCTTCTTAATTTTAATGTTTTACTTTGTGAATTGACTTGAAGTATTTTGATTATAATGTATTTAGGGCAAGTGAAATTTTAAAAATACATCGTGGAATTGCATGGAAGTTAAAAAAAGAACAATTTAATTGTATATGTTGAAAACAAGGAAAATTTACAATAAAACAGCAGTAGCTCCACTTCCAACGTTGCCATATTAAGTACGAATTTCAGTTAATTTGACAACCACTTAAAACATAACCTTAATAGTTTTTTTAAATTTGTTTAAACAATAATGTTAATGTTTATAACTTTATTTCTTTTAAACGTATTATTAAAATGTTTATGATCCAAATTTATAAAATAATTCGTTATGATAACCTTCAATCATTACATTTATATCAATCACAATTTAGTTTCCAATTATATAAATATTTAATTTATACATTTTCGTCCCTGTTATAATGCGGACCTTTCTTTTTCTTAAGATTGGGCCCCTTTGCATGCAATTTCTGCACTGGCTTTACTGCTCAGTGATTAGGCCTATGCATACGTAAAAGGCATTGTGTAGTGGCCTAGCGCGGAAACTAAAGGAGACAACAGATGCGTGTTGCTCAATAAAGTTCTGAGGGTTGTTTATCTTTGAATAACTAGAGACAGCTTTTGCCAGAGTCCTGAAGGTGTTATTCAATTTTATGTCCTTAGAGCTATTCCTCCTAGTCCTTAAACCTAGTGAAATCAAAACGATACGTGCAGCATATAGAGTGCACACACTTGCCCAGCTGTAGACGTCAAGATTTCTCCAGTCTCGCAGATGGGACTGGGCTTCTGTAGTCTAGTCCTATCTGGTTCTCTCGATGGAGAGTTATCTTCTACCAATTTCAATTAACTCACAGACTTCCTGGGAGTGGTAATACCTAACCGCTAGAAGTGGGGGTATAAATATCTTCCCAGACATGGTCCGTAGTCGAATTAGTTGGTACATGGTTCTAAATTAAATTGACTGACCAAAATCGGTGTCAATGCTAGCACTGGCGAAACGGAGAAATACTGCTTAGGAGATTCATGCTGCGCTGTTCTAGATCGAAGTGTTTGTCGTTCTCCTGCCTGCCTCGAGCTTCTTAACGACTCATCTTGTTAAACATCTTTTATGGATAGTGGAGCATATTATTGACTCCTCTGAAGAAAATTTTAAATTTAAATGCATTTCGTTTTGTGAATAATTGTAAACATTCTACCTCTCATGTAGATAACCAATCTCTTTAGTGTCGTGGTTTTTCCATGTGAATTAAGTGTCTGATTAACTTAATTATATCGTTAAAAGAGATAACAGTGGACAGACCTGAGCATTAACATTTACTTTTTGTGTCAACTAAAAGTATCTGAATAATGGAGAGTTTTAGCATGGATGGAGCGTTATTGATGTGATTATTCCAATATTATATATTCTATAAGTTATATATATTTTTTGCTTAGAATGTAAAGAGCTTTATCTACAAGAGCTGTTAGACCAGGATCACAATTGGTAGGTTTCGAGTAATAAGGGACGAAATGAATTTTTTACTCTCCCAGTACGGTGATATTTTTTAACTACAATTACATTTGTATGACTATTTAGGCTATTGTGAACTATATGGAAGCACATGTAACTTTTTTTTAAATAATTTAATTAATTTTTAATTTTTGAAGGACTAACACATTTATCCTAATATTGCACTTACTCCACTTTACCTTATTCATTTTGAAAGGGTGACAAAATGGCGAATATGGTCTCTGTTATATCCTCGCGGTTATCGTTTTTGTTGTTTCCTTGTTTTGAGTCTTTGAAAGCCCCCCTGGAACGTTTGATCCGATTCAGACTTATGCAAATTTCTAGAAGGTATTCTTCTTTTTAAAGAGCCCCTATATTTATTGCCAAAACGACAAAATGTCTTCTATAAATTCTTCGACTTTTTTTGCAGTTTTATGAGCACGAAGCGATAAAAAGTTTGATATACTCTCACTAGACACATCTTATCTGCATCAATGTTGCTACAAGGTTCCACCAATCTTATTTATTTGTCAAATTTAATTTTACCAAGTTACGTAACGAAGGGGCGATACGAAAGGGAAATGAACTTTGACTCCTTGTGCTTACACAATGGTAACTTTAGAACTAACTAAATAAGACTCTTTCTCAATATTTTTGCATAAGGAATATGGTGATGGTCTTAACATTCTTTGCGGAATGATGAACGGCTCGAATACAAAAATCAGCAGGACACTTCTTACACACATCAAAAAGAGTTTTGCACTACTAGTAAATTAGGAATAGATCGTTGGTATTGGCATTAATATTAGGGACAGTGAATATAAGTTTGAGTACAAATTGCATAATTAAAAAAAGGGGGATTTGACTAAAATGCAAAAATCTCTGTTTCAGTTTTTTGCATTAATTTTATTAATACGGTCAATAAAGGGTTATACGACCCCTTGTAAGTCGACAAGCATATTATCGATTAAGTCATTAAAACGTTGCTATCCAATATTTTCCCATTCCTCAATTGCATCCTGTTAAAGCTCCTCAACGTTTTGCGGCTAGCATCTACGGCGTCGCACAGCTTCCTTCAGTTGATTCCAATTGTATTCAATTGAATTCATGTCGGGCGATAATGCTGACCACTCCAATCGTTCAATCCCAACTTCTTGGATGTACTCATTGATGATTCGACGAGGCCGAGCATTATAGTCTTGTAGGACGAATTTATTACCAAAATTTTGATGGAAGGACTCAACAGTAGGTCTCAGGACAGTGTCCAGATATGGTGCAGCCGTCATTGTGCCCTGGATAGGGATGAGCTGCGTTCTGTTTCCGTAAACGATGCCAGCCCAGAACATTACAGAGCTGTCCCTCTGTTCCGCATGAGGAATAGCGTATCTAAGATGTTCAGCATTTTCAGATTTTCTCTACGCGAGTTGGTGATGGTTATTAGGCATTAGATTCTCACTTTATCCGTAAAAAGTACCCTAGCGATGCAGATCTCACGTCTCATGTGCTCTTACCCAGGCGTATCGTGTTCTACGGCGAAGCGCCGCCAGTATTTGTGATCTCCAACGCCATTTTAATTGGGGTGTCTTCTATTTTAGGAAATTATAGCGGTGCAAAACTTTCGTTGATGTGTGTATAAAATCTTTAACTTTTTGAGAGCAGTGTATTTCCCAATTGTAATCGATATTCTGAAAGGCCAATACCACACAAACACCTGGAACAGTTCCCTTGTTAGTGCGCGCTTCCTCTCATAGATGTCCCTAAAATCCACCCTCGCCGCCAAAATCACCCCTTCATGCAATCCAGGGAATTCCAGGCGTGCGTGATAGTATTCGATCGCCCCGTATTGAACGGGAACGAAGGGCTAATATACCTACAATTTCAACCCCCCAGAGTCGATCACAACTCGGGGGTGCGCGCGTAACAAGAACATGTTCGTTCGCTAAATGACGGGACACTGGCCTCTTATCTCGGTACGGTAATCCTGAGTTCCTGGACGACTCACCTCCCGACTCCGGTGTGTTCCTGGACGCGTTCAACAGTTGACAAATTCATGAATAATTTCGGTTTAATTAGTGCGGAGTGTGTTCCGGAACGGTTTACGGGACTCCAGGGTGGTTATGTGCTGCGTTTATAGAATCAGGGGTAAAATTAGGGACTATTGACGGTCGTGGGTTTAGTTCGCGGACATGCGAGCGTACTGGGGGCCCTTCTGGGGCCTGGTGGTGTTTTGTTTTCTGGCAGCGGCGTCTGGAAGTGACAACGACCTGGAGGAGATCCAGAAGTTGCAGTTCGAAGCCGCTTTTCAAGGTAAGGACCACCGAGGAAAAGTTCATAGAAATCACTTTGCAGCAGCTCTCGAAGCTGGACGATTTGTCCTAGAGTATTTCGTATATGCACACAGAATAACAATTTGTCATTATACTAAATAATTATACTTCTGGTTATTGAAGCATCGGTAAATGAGATTCTCTTGGCGCGTTGCTGTACGTGTTCATTAGAAATAATTGCTCTGTCTAATGAGGCTGAATTAATTTGGAATTTGATATTCCCTGCTCGCTTAACTTTTGACTTTCGGTTTGGCTTTTAAATCACGGTCTATTCGTCACGCACAATAATTGTGGGAATATCATTTCGCCTTTTGATTTTATTTCTGAAGGGACGATCGCGTTCTTTTAGAGAAGCGTTTCAAGATTGCCCCAAGTGATACGGGGTTACCCAGGAGAACCCTCAAAGGTGCGTACTTCAATAGGAGGCTTTTTGTATAATTGTATTTCTAGATTCCACACGCCACATCATCTGAAGTCGCATTAAGATTAATATAAAACAATAACAAAGTGAGTAATCTGGAAGCTAAAAATCCCCACAATGAGCTGTGTCGAATAAGTCAGACCACTCTGTATAATTCAACTAAACGTAAATGAGTCGAACTCTGAAAACCCTAAATTGGTATAAACACGCGTTTGAAATCTTCTTTGCTCTGCTTCTTTTAATCTTCAGTCAATGATCCTCCTGATAGCTTCAGGTAAGTCTTGTTACTACCTTAAAAATCATTATTTTCAGCACAGAGATTTAGTCCAACGAATCTTCCTTTATATCATAATCATCATTAATCACCGTTCCAATTTCGTTTCACGACATCCACTGCTACCCTTTTCTTGTTAGCAACTAAATTTATTTATACAGGGTGTTTCGTTTCTGCGGACTTACGATGTAAAAATATTAAGATGTAATCCATTTTAACTATATTCAAAAGTTGGGAATAACTGAATTCTAAGGCTTGAAAGTTTAAAACTTTAAACAAATTTTTGTATATAATTCATAAAAAGAAACAGATTTTTTGCACGAAGTTTAGTTTCTTGGGGGCTTTTCAAACTTTGATAACGTGCCTAACAAGTCTATACAGGGTGTCCGGAACTAACGTCGAAAAATTTGGGGAGGTGATTTTAGAGATTGAAATAATAAAAAAGTTCTTATAGACACATCTCAAAAATTGTTTCCTAAAGGGGCTAGAACTCCTTAAAGGGGATCTCTGAAGATGGTTTTCTCCCAATGTTTTCGAAACGGTGTGCGGTAAAATTATGAAACTTAGTATACTTTAATAAGTTAGAATTGAAACACTTTTTGTGTGTTAACAATTGCAGATTTTAGCCAGGAGCGTCATATACAGAGGGTCTCCTGCGTAAATGTTTCCCTGCCTTTTTTATTTGCGACATTTCTCAATTTTGAAAATAAAATTTCTGTATCGCAAATATGTTTAAATAAAAAAGGTCTTGTTATTTCATCTCGTTAGCATAGACCGTTTTCCAGAAAAATGAGTTTTTATAAATCGCTGCACGATCACATGGACATCGAAATGCATGTTAATAAACGCATTAGGCATCCTTGTAATAGAATAGCAATAACCAACAATAGCAAAACTAATATTATTAACGATTTATCACTTATTCTCAATAAATGTTGAGAATGGCCTCTATTGATCTCAATGAGTCCTCAAATTCTTTTCTTCACAGATTTCAATGTCCACGTAATCGTGCATCGGTTTATGAAAACTCATTTTTCTGGAACACGGTCTGCCCTAACAAGATGAAATAAGAGGACCTTTTTTACTTAAGCATGTTTGCGATTCAGTAATTACACATAGTTGGTTTGCATGCGGTCTTGTGGCTTCCATTAGGTCAAGTGCCTGGGAAAAACAACAGACCAAATGGAAACTGTTTTAAGAAAACAGAAGGAAAAAAATTAAAACAAAAACTATTTTTTTTGTATAGTAACAGCATGACAATGTTTTTTGGCAAGGTTTATTTTAGGGTTTTACATTTTACATTATTTTTTTAGTTACTTTTATTATTTTATTTTATTTTTACGTTTCCCTTCTTAGTATTTATCACTGATTTACGCTGTATAATGTTGTAGTACTCTAATGAAGACGCCAATTAGCGTCGAAATGTTCATAAGTACGTGGCAAAAGTTTTGAGAAACTTTATTTTTCATTACAGAAAAGACTTAAAATGTTCAAGCTAGCAAGTGCAGTATCAAAAATGTTTATGGGCAATCAGGAAAGTGATATTTTGATACGTGCGGTAAAAGTTTTTATCGCGTGTCTGCGGATGAAACTGTTACCGGACGTTACTATTTATTTAGCTGTACCTAATTGACGTTAGAGAAGATAACGAAGTATCACTTTCTGCACTTGTTAGGTAAATAATTATAACGGTATGTTGTGGTTTTTCACATTTACGAATTATCAAAAATTCAGAGGAGGCAGTCTTAAAAGAAAGATGCCGCCATTTTGAAAATATTTTACTTGGATTGAAAATGGTTTATTTTAGCCTGAAGCTAAATTTCCTTGGGCTACGGTGGTGGGAAGTCAAAAATTTTCTAATGAACGGGTTGCATGGCTAGCACTGTATAAGACATCAGATGTCACGGTAACGGCACATCATCCGATTTCGTCTTCATAGATGAGTCAAAAGGGAGGGACTAAACTATAAAAAATAATGCTATGTCCACTTCTTCTAGATCATTGGTCAACACTTCAGGTCACGAAAGAGCTGTTATGATTTTTTTTATGTTTCTCTGGAAAAAAATTGACATCTTTCATTTATTTGATGATTGTCCTAGGAAGTATACCATATAATCGCCATGAATTTTCAAAAAACTGCATTATCCTGATTCAGCCAATATTCAGGTTTTCATCTTATTGGTCAGGTTACATTAAACTAAACGCGAAAACCTAATTTCATATTTTTTCATGGGTAATAACATTGAAATATTTGTATTATTGCTTGTAATAATATGGAAACGTAGTTTTAACATTTTGGTATTATTTTAGATTAAATTTTCAAAACGTTATTATCCAAATTAGGCCATTATTTAATTTATAACACAGATCATATATTTATTTCCCTAATGAGGAAGAACCAAAATCGAAATTTAATGTGATTGTAAAGTGAATGCTTTTCCACCTGCATGAAATATATGTATATACTTGCATATACAAATATCATGTATCAAAGTTTTGTGACAAAATACCTCCCTAAGTATGTGTTCATCTATAA
Organism: Euwallacea similis; assembly: GCF_039881205.1. Lineage (NCBI taxonomy): Eukaryota > Metazoa > Arthropoda > Insecta > Coleoptera > Curculionidae > Euwallacea > Euwallacea similis. Next base: position 2,605,794 of record NC_089630.1, read on the forward strand.
ATAATTTATAATTTTGAAGTGAGTAAATATTTCAAAACCTTCAATTAGGGATTTCCAATTACTCCCTAAGGAATATAATCTCAAATTACTATACAAGGTAATTCAAAAATCAGGATAAAGAACTTAGGGGTGTATTTTTAAGGTCAAAATAAGACTTTTTTCCTATAAATGACGGTCAGCAAATGCTTAGTTTTCGATATATAGGGTGTTAAAGTATTGTCATTATCAAAATTTATAGTAAGCTACAATTGCGTAGTTTGACAATTCTACGCGTTTCCTGTCGAATTTCTTCAAATTTAAGTCTCTTAGGAACGATGCAGGCAGAAAACAGATTATTACAAAAAGGAAAGAAAATAAACAAAAATAGCCAAAATTGAAACTTCTTGCGGTCTGCCAGCATAGTTCTTGAGATTCTTAAAACTCCCATAATCGCGGAGATGCTGATTAGAATGTGAAGAAGTTCGATCAATAGGGACCCGACGATTTGAAAATCTTATTGCGTATAACTTTTGCGCTTCAAGCGAGCCCCCCTCAGCCAGACCATAATGGATGTTAGCCAAATATTCAAATGAATATTGCATGTTTTTCATTTTGAAATAAAAAAATTAGTAAGCGTAGATTCATTAAGACTAAAAACCAGATGAAATGTTCTAACTTTCAGTTAAATCAAGTTGTCAACAAATTTGACAGAAAACGCGTAGGATTGTCAAACTATTCAGTCATAGTCTACTATGAATTTTGATAATGACAGTACTTTGACACCTTGTAGATCGAAAAATAAGGATTTCCAGACCCACGTTTATAGGAAAAAAGTCTTATTTTGACTTCAAAAATACATTCCTAAATTCTTTGTACTGAAGTCACCCTTCTCTCTAAAGTGCAAAAATCAGTGAACAATTAAAAATTCTTCATACAAACAATTGGAGAAATTAAATATCATTATAAACGTATAAAGGAAATTAACAGGCCGGTGAAAGAAGCATCTACTTTGAACATTGCAGCAGGTTTGTGCCTAAAGATGTGCCTTGAAATTCCTCTTCTATTTGTCCACATTCCAGTTGCAAATTCAGAACAACAAATTGGAATGAGAAGCTTGAAATTCTAATTTGATGAACATGAAGATTTTCCTCAAAGCTCGCCTCAAAACACATCTTAGTCTCTCAAACAAAACTAGATCACTTTAACATCCCCTTTCGTGATTTCGGCCAATTTCACATCCATGAGAAAGTTACTTCCCTCTGTAAATAAATTAATATTTAACGTTGAAATCGTGCTCCATAAGTATAAACCAGTTCAAATCCCATTATATGTATGTTTTGCGACTCGAAATGGGGTTAATCTCGTAAGCTTCGTGGACACATTTAGGTATTTAAAAACACATAAAACGTTTAATATGTTATGTAATGTTTCAACTTTTGTAAAGTAGGACTGTTTTAAACATAAATGTTAGCGAAACTTAGAAATCTCAGTTTTAATGAAACTGCAATACCAAATATATTCAGAATCTAAATCCGACCATGTTGTCGGCAACTCAAAGTTTAAATCTCCCCAACAAGGACCACAATTTTATGTGCATATAAATCCCATTTACATTTGACGTGAAATATGAATCCTGACGAGAATCTGTCCTCTTTTATGATCATTTTTATTACAGTTGCACTAGGTCTGACACTAAAATTCAATCAAAGCTGCGTTTAAACCATGATTTTGTGTGTCGGGAAAGTAATTAGTTTTTCATTGTTTAATGCCGCCATATGGAGCACGAAGGGCTCTTAACTGTTCTCAGACGAAGGTGGAGATTTAAGATTTTTCGGAGTGTAGGAGGGAAGTTAAAGGACGTGGGAGACAAGAATACACAATGCCCTGGAGTGGCACAAAAAAACTCCGTGTCGTTGGAATCGAGAAGGGCGTATTTAAAGGGGGAGGTCTTATTGAAGTTTTTTGATTTCTAAATTTGATATTCCAAAAATCTATTTCATGGAAGAGAAATTTGACTTCGCTATTAAAAACGCATGTAATGAGAAAACTCAGTGACCTCATTTTATCGTTTGAAAATATTTTGGGGGGCAAAAGCATCTCTAGAACGAAGGCAATTTAAAACGGCAATGGGGAGAAAAAAATCATTTTTCGCGCGGGGTATTAAACCGAACAGCGACCGGAATTGTGGTTTTCGTTGTCTATAACGAAGAGAAAACGATGATGGGAAAATGGAGAGGAATTTTTGAGACAAGTAATTTCAAGTTGAACGACATCATGTCTCATCTTGTCTCGCAGCTGCTTTTCTACGACCAACATTTTAACTTTTTTGAAGGTTTGAAGGATATTACGTACAGAACAAGGTTAAAAGGCAGCAGAGTAGTCATACTGCTTCCTGTTGGTACTTAATTCAAAATTCAAAATTGAATATGTGAAATATCCTTAAAACATTTAAAAATAATGACATTTTCGGAATCGAAGTAAAAGTGAACTAGCGAATCATTAACTCTATAGAAGGGACTTCGTTGGATTGTGACTGACAATTTAGATTGGTTGGTTTGGCGGGTTGAACCTCTTGAAATGTTTAGGATATTCCTATTTTTTGAACCGAAAAGTAAAAAATACATACAAGGTGTTTCTAGTTTTAATTAAGAAAATTGAATTAAAAATAAAAAGGGTTATTTTAATGAATTTGTCTAAAACGGAGTGTTATCACTTAAATAATCTTAAATCAACTCGACCTACGTCACTCTCTAGCTCATAAACCGCCTCTAATCCAATACACTCATCCTCAAAAAATAGAAACTATGCAAAAGCGTTAGTAAAATATAGTTAAGAGAATTGTGGGGCTTTCTTAAATCCCCAAAATTGACACCGAGAACCCTGCCAGCTTCATGTATTTATGAATACTTAAAGAGCTTTCAATTTTAAACAAACTATATCAGGGTCGGGTTTTTCAACCAACATTTTCATACGTTTTTCTTTGCAATGCGTTTTCTTCGAAGCATTATAGCTCCAAATTGGAGCTGGAAAAGTATAATGACACATATAGCGAGTTTCAGAATTTAATTGGAGAAATTCAATTAGCGATAGATTTGGAAAAAAAATGTAATGAATTTGTCTAAAAAGGGGTGATATACTTAAATCAAATAAAAAAACCCTTGACATACATCACTGTAAAGCTCATAACCCATCCCTAATCCAATTCTCTCCCCAAAAAATAGAGCCTATCCAACAGTGTCGGCAAAGTGCAGTGAAGAGAATTGCAATGTCTTCTTAAAGCTCCAAAATCGACAGTGAGAAACGTGCCTGCTTCATCTGTTTATGAATAATTAAAGAGCTTTCAGTCTCAGGCAAACTATATCATGGTTGGAATGAAAATTGGGTTAGGTTTTGCCCGGCTTTGCAATGTTGTTCGATAGATTTTCTGCCAGCTTTCGACATAAATCGTTTGGGAAGAAAATACCCGGTTCCTGTACTAAGAACAATGTTGAAATTTAAGTTCATAAAATTATTATATCAGTCTGAAATTGGCTACGCCCACTTGGCAATCTTCAGCGAATTCAAGAAAAGTATGATTGGGGGTGTAGTCGTAGCTTGGTGTTATTGGTAGCTAAAAACTAGTTGGAATAAAACAGGGACGAGCGTCTCAGGGTAATTAACCAATAGCAAAAAACCAAGTCGTGAAGGAGGGAGGGAGGAAGGAAAGCACCATCTCTTACTTGAATGTTAACCAATTAACATTTTTCAGTTTTCTGTTTGTTAAATCAATCACTCAAATCGTATTAACACAATTATTTTATTACGATTCATGGGGTTAAAAAAAATAACAATTCAATTTCTCAGCGCACCAGCAAATTTTTGGAAAGGAAATAATGTTTTCCACAGCGTTTAAAGGCTTAGTACAGAGCTGGAGGATTGATATGTCGGTCTGGGATTATTAATGGATACAAAGTAAGATTTATGAATGCATGCAGTCCAAGACTGGACTTGAATAAGTGTTAAATTGACCAATGTGCAACGTCAGTTTAAATAGTCAGTTGCATGAAACTCATTGGTTTGCATACAGAAAGGTGGTATCGATTTTTAGTTTTCTGGTCGAAGGTTGCGTGGGGAAGATTTTACATTTTACATATAAATTTATACTAAAAGACAAGGAATAACGCTTTATTGTATATGTATAGACATAGTGAAAGAATACAACTGAATACCCTAACCCCAAAAATTATAACTTATTTTTGACACAACTTTTGACTTGACAGTGACAGTAGACTCATACAACAGCTTAAACAGCTGTTGTTGAATGATTTTCATGCATTTTGGAGTACCGAAGTCCTTAGTCATAAATTTTGTAGTCTTGGTACTATTTCTACGAGGACAATTCCAAACATGAGGTTTACAAAGTGTTATAGCTGCAAGGATACATTTCGCCTATTAGCCATTGTATCGTGTTTGTTGTTTCTCTCACTTTTAAACAAGCCATCGTTTACATTGCCGTCTTATTTAGTACTGGTTGGGCGGTCGTTTGTAATAGCGTTCCCGCTTGTCGCTACTGCCAGGTGCGAGGTTCGAAAAGTTATTCGGCTTTTAAACGCAAAAGGCGTTAAACCAATCAAAATTCATAGCCAATCGCGCGAGATAACCGTGCATGGCTGTCAAAAATGTCCGCAAATGGTGACACAGCCTGTCGGCAAAGTCATGGCAAATGCGTTTTGGGATCGAAGTGGGATATTGTTAGTCAACTTTGTGGATCATGGAATCAGAATAAACGCAGACAATTGTTGCGAGACTCTTAAAAATACCAATGGGCAATTCAGAATAGAAAAAAAAGAATGATGAGCACGGGAGTATGCCTTCTCCTTGACAACGCTCGCCCCCACGTCACCCGTACGACCGCCGCTTTCCTGCAAGAGTTTAGGTGGGAAATCATCACCCACTCGTCCTGTGATCCGGACTTGACAGCCAATGGTTATCAGTTGATTTTTAAGTTGAAAGAACATTTGGACGGAACGCGTTTCAGTAACGATGAGGAGGTGAAAGAAGCGATCCGAAACTTCCTCAACAGTAAGGCGGTGAGCTGGTGTCTTGGGCATACAAAAACTGCCACAGCGCCTAAAAAATGCATTGATCGAAATGGCGATTATGTGAAAAAATAGAAAACTTTTTAAGCTTTAAAATAATGTATTAATTATTAAAAATAAACTTTTTTTTCTATTTTAAAAAATCGGGAGACCTTATTTTTGGGATTACCCTCGTATATTATTCATTCAAATTCAGAGACTCTTCTCTTAATAGTACGTACGAGACCTAATTCAGGAGGACTAAAACAATTATTTACACATATCTAGAAAATAAATGTTATATGTCATGATTGCATTTTTATTAACCTGAAGACATGAACAACAATATTAATAACTACACTATAAATCGACAAGAGCCAGGACATTTCCACTTACCGACGAAGAGCTTATTTCAGCTAGAGCTGCAAATGATATTTTCCCCTTTATGTTATTAATTTCCACAAGTAATAGTAACTCGGACTTAGAAATATGATCCGAGTAACCTACTCTTGGACCATGTATTATTATAGTCATCTATTATAGCATTGCCTTGTGAGTTTTGCCTGCTATAAATCAAATGGAGGAATCAAAGATTTGAACTTTACAGTAGATTTAACTGAACTAAAAGGTTTTTATATTCAAAAGCTTCAAGAACGTTTAGCTAAACTTTCATAGGAGTAACGAAATGAAACAATGGCCTTTTGTTTGCTATAATAGCAAAATGGGACTGCATCTGATTTGGAGCTGTACGAGGCATTTTCCTCACAGACTGAAATTAATAATATCAGCATTCAGCACTTTTAGTCGCTCTGTGGTTCATGAAATTTTCAATTGCAACATGGATATCAAATATGTAAAACGTGCGATTGTTCAGGGGATAAAAAGCTTTACTTTTCCGACGAATTGCACCCTACAAACGAAAATTTATAATATATCTCTAAAAACTGAATCTAAGAAGTATATATAGGAGAATTAGTAGACCTAGGTGTCTATAATTCCATAACCCAATTACATGTAAAGCTAAGCACTAACACAGCAGGGTACAGCATAACTGATCAAGCGTCATTACCTTAATACTGGCCCATTCAAGTGCGATGATCCCTATGAATGTGATCACTTTCCCATTAGCTTTAAATGTCAATCCCGGACTTAATTACCTTCGTCCCGGGTTAATAATGCAACACGGCTTGCGATAATGTAATGTTTTCTTCATGCATCATAAATATAAAATAGAAGAGATTGGAGGTAATGACAGCTAGCGTTAACACCTTGGCTCAAAGACGGACTGACCAATAACGAAGCAAAATTCCGTGATAATATTTGTTGTTTTCCCGGGATAATTTGGATTCCTATATGTGTTTGTTATTTAAATGACCAGTGTGCAAGGATTTGTCGATGATTTTGGGAATTATCTAAGTAATATTAATTGGACATCGTAAATTCAAACATCAAGAGAAATGCAATTTTTGGTCCAAATAAAGTGACTTCAATGGAGGCGTGGAAAAATTTTGAGAACGCCATTCGATTGGCAGATGAATAATGGAAAATTATTAAATTCATTAAAATTTACTTAAACAGTTTTGTCTCAATTTATAATTTTTGAAAAACTACACATTCAAGTTTTGTATTCCCCACAACAAAAGTTTAATTTCAAAACTTAACATGAAAAAGCACAAAAAGGCATATAGTTTTCCTAACTTGAGCCGCCTTGTACGTTTTACAGTTGCCTTAACCCCCATGGGACTCAAGTTAATTAGGGCACGATGAATATTGAGAGTAAATTTTACAAAATTTAATTTCAATTTTGAGTGAAATAATGAGCAACTTGCGTTAGTTCTACAATATTCGAGTTTAAAATAATTAATCAATGAGTTTAGATTAGCTGGAATCTTGCCATTATAGAAAACAAAAGGTTAATTGCTCCATTTCGCTTCACCTGATGTAAGATTTACTTTTTTATAATCTAAAATGGCCCTTTGATATTTGTTACTTAAGTTTTTCTTATATTCAGGGTGAAGCTGAAGTAGTTTTCCAGGAAATATGTTTTGTAGGATTGGATCCTGACATAAACTCTGTGGTCCAAGTGTACTTTCGTAACAGTCGATATTTTGATATATCATTCTAACCTTTTGTCGGATGCTCTTGAGTGTGAATGTCCCTTTTTCTGGTTACGGATAAATATTCCAAAGAAGGTTTTAAAAAATTACGAAGTGCTGATGTCGAAATTGAATTTTCTTCAGGTTGAAAAGACTGTCGGCAATATCAATCTGTTTTATTACACTTCCATAAATTAATGGACATGAGTTTTCCAGTCATCAAATATTTATTTCAGGTATAACTCGAACCGGACTGACATTAACAGTTCTATAGTAGGAGTTGTTTAGATATTATTCTTTGATAGAGGCTTTCAGGTTGATCAACATTAGTGCATATTATTTGGTTGTCTTCTAGACACCTGATTTGGAAATTTTGAGAGATTTTTGTGACTAGAAAAAATCTTGTTATGGGTATCCAAATTCCTTTTAACCAAAACTTAGTCCTTTATTATAATATTTTTAACCAGTAACTTTTCTTCCCATCTTGGAAACTTGACCAGTTTCACAAAAAAATCATTCCAAAGGTCCGATTGAACTTAGTAACGGATTAGATATATGTTCTAAAGGTCTTTCCTCGTTTTCTAAAGGGAGTCCTTTCAGCCAACTACACTAACTTCATTAGGAGTTCCCAAATTTAATCAATGCTATCAATTTCGGAATTCCTTTGGTTGTTACTCATATCCAACATTTTCGGCTATATCAGTTTTATGGGCATTAAACTCGTGAGCAATGGGTATGGGCAAAGGTGACTATCGTTTGTGGATATACAGGGCATCCCTGAAATTACTGTAAAACGTTGGACTAAAAATTCTTTAATCAAAAATAACGCCTTCTAGGCAAACTTATCTATATCCAGTGTGGTTTCATTTTGCCGCTACAGGGCGCCAAAGTTATCAAATTAATGTGGTTTTTTCGAAATAATTGCTAAGCGCTCTTATCGATTTTCACTAATTTTTGAACTAAGAGTTACTATGTAAATTGGCTTATTTTAACGCAAGCGGGATCTTTTTTAATGCGTAGAAATATAAAAAATGGCCCTGTAGCGGCAAAACGAAGCCATATTGGCTATAGGTAAATTTGTCTAGAACGCTTTATTTTTAGTTAAAGAATTTTTGGTCAAGCGGGTCGTTTCAGGGACACCCTGTATATCGCAAAAGGTCTAAATAAATAAACCTCAGAGCATTAATGTGATGTATCTATAACCGCAGTTTTCATTAAATATACGAAACTTGAAAATAATACATGAAATCATGACGGAACCTTTAATTCCGGATGTTAACCAACCTTGGAGTTGGAGTTAAGTGTCAAAAATAATACGTTGATATAAACAATACGTAACGTTTGTTAAAGATACAGTAAAATATGCATAAACTGTGCTACATTGTGCACGGCAATGTTCAAACTATCTACTTAAGCTCTCCTTGGAGCATTACATTGGCCAAGAAATCGCGGAAATACGCATTATCCTCAAGTAGGACATAAGGTCAATTGCCTCATTTCGCTTTCCAAGCATTTTGTAGGAGTGAAGACCTGTGTCATACATTCCATGGTTTGGGTACGATTTTGATTTTTTTATGAGGTCTGTGCAAGAAATTGATCAGTATTGTGACGTCGAATGTAACGTGCGTACATTGGGGACGGAGCAAATAAATATAAAACATTTCCGTCTTTATTAAAGCATATTTAGTCAAGTAGACAGCCATTGAAATCGAAATTTGAGCTTCAATTAAAACTTTCTTCTGTAGTCCTAAAACCATCTTTAGCTCAATATTTATTTCATAACTTCGTGTACTTGTGTGGTTCAAAGTAATACACCGGAACTTTCGTTCTTGTTTTTCAATTAATTTGGAAATTTCGTACATTTAATAATTTTTTTCTTATATTCTTCTTTATGGGGATCGAAATTAAAAATTCAAACAAGAGACCGGTTAAAGAGGGGAATGTGGCCCAATAATTGAAACTTGTGTTAATCGCGTATAATGAGGCAGAGAAAAGTTTCAGCCTCTCAATTGTTTTCTGCTGAGCTGGCCTAATTAGGGTCTAGAGTTAACGCCCTTACTGCCTTACCTCTAAAAATCGAAATAGGAATGCGTTGGCAACTTTACCTGAAGGCAAAGAAAATTCGCATAAAAATGTTGAAACAAAGCGGAAATTTTGGTATCCATGGCATGAGGCAAATTATTGGTACCACGATTACAACTTAGTAAAAATAGAAAGCTGGGGAAAATTCGAGAAGAAATGAAGGCCTGAACATTTGAGGATTGAACATATGTGATTACAAAAAAACTAAGAAAGTTCTAGTTATTCAATGGGAATTTTCCGAAACCACTAACTATGACGTATCGATGCTTGTGCTTCCAGCTTCACTTCTGATGGAAAATAGAGTGGAAATGTTCTGTAAAAGAACCTGTGTGCATTTGCAGTTGATCTAAATGGTTAAATGAAAAATTGGATTAATTTTTTCAGATTATGTAGTGACGTCATTCGGTTACGAAATGATGCAGATTCCCCACATTAACGTGCCACGACTTTTAAACACACCAGCAAATTTTAACAGCGACATGCGAAACACATTAAATAATAGAATTTTGTGATATGAGAAAAAGCTAGTTTGGTGGTTTAGTGAAGATATAATTTAATCACAAAACTTTGTCAAAATTAACTGCAACAATCGCCTTCTTAATGTAAAACAAGTTACCCTAAACGCAAAAAAACTTTACTTCACCTTTATCTTAATATAGATCCTTTCCAGTACCGTGACGATTAAAATTATTAATTTTACTCCATACCACATTACCCATGTAATTTTAAAAAAGTGAGTAAACAAGAGTGTATTAAAATTCTAATTAAAGTAAGCTCGGGTTCGAGAAATCAATACTTATCGCAATACCTTTGAGATCAGTTTCTCTTTCAAGTTGATATCCCAGAAAGCTTCAAAGCAGAGTTTACTATCCGATATACGACTCTGCCTTTCGTTTCTATTAGATAAAACTGCAACAATTTTAATATAGGTACCGTTAGTTTACAGGTTTCCAGAGACTCTCAAATTTAATATACTACATGTGTATGCCTCGAAAACGCAACCGAGCATATTCGGTTATGAACTTAATAAATATTCCAAAACCGTAATTTCCGCACTATAAAGCTAGATAAACTAGAACGTTATATCCAAAGTTGGCACAGTTTACTCAAGAGCATGCAAAAGGGTAACCATCCAGAAACTTCCAGCCTTAAGTATCGCGGTTTTAAATTAGTTGCAAGACGAATTAAAGATAGAAAACTGCAATCAACTTGAGGTTTGAGGACAAAAATGGGCCTAATCGAGTGAAACTGGAAATATATTTAGGTTTTCAAATTAAGTAAAAAATATATGAAAATTAAATCAGGTACGAAAATTGGAAATTTCCAGGCAGAATTTATATTGCCCGATATTTTATCTGCCACCGATTTCGGGTTACCCGTTTTAAAAATGCTGACAAGGGATGAAGTGGGTAGGTTAATCTGCTTTTGTTCCATACAAATTTACCAAACAGGCAGTTTAATTTGTATGTGTGCGATATATCATTTTGTGTCCTATTAAAACTTAAAAATAGATTGTTAACAATGAAATGAGAAAAATTGGAAAATTCCTGAATAGGTTTCTCATATCAGCAAAATTTTACTGAAACAACAATTTGATCCCTTCATTGTTGATAAAAAACTAAACAAATGTAACATAATTTCACGGTTTGAAAAGTGCTCATTGAAATGAAGTTTATAAATCCAATTTTAGTTCCAGATTTCTGTTTCCAAATCTAGAAATGTCGTTTTTACTCCTCAAAAACCCGCTAAAAAGTAAAAAAAAAATTGACTGAAAAAACAAATTCTTAAACATTCCTAAAAACTGAGGGAAAAGGGTACTTTAAGAAGAAACATAAAAAGATCCTATAGACACCCAAAATTGTTTGACAAATGTTAAAAATTGTATGAATTACTAAACAAAATTTTTGAAAACTGAAATAAAATATTAAAAGTTCAAAAATTCTTCAAACTTTGTAAATATTTCTGTACATCATTAACAAAAATCGAAAAGCCAGCCACAAAAATTTTCTTTCCAAAAGCAAAAAACGTTGGATTCTGAGGAAAAGTCTTTTATAAACCTCAAAGGCAACTACAATAGAAAGATTTTGAACATTAAAGGAACAATTTAGTAAACTCTGAATTTCCTTTTACTTGGTAACTTTTGAAGAAACTCAAATTTAGATATCTGAGTGTCTAAGTTCGAAGCCCAAGAACGTTGTCACAGATGTCACGCCCAATTAACTTCAATTTCTCATTTTTCTAAGTTTTTCGATAATTCGTCTTAAATCTACATTAACCCACGCTGACATTCTCTAAGCTGAGTGTTGATAAACAAAGGCTTTAAGAAAAGCAGTTTACTCAAAAGAGAAGAAAATAAATTTCAAGAACAGCCCTTTCATAAAGTCGGTAATAGATAGTTTTTAAGCACAATATAACTCCTAAAGTACTTTAACGTTGTAGCCCGTGCTTGGATTTTAAACAGCTTACTTGTATGGATCGGTGGCTGCTCTGTGGTAATTAAAGTGAGATTAATGGTTTCCATTATGCACTTGAGAATAAATATTTCGCTTGAAGTTTAAAAAAAAAATGTAATTAGTCCCTTAAAGTGATTAACTTTACGAGGTTTTTATTTTAGTAGTTATCCGGCTTCAGAAAAATTTTGGCTACGCCCCTGCTATCTCTCATACAAACAAACAATCCATTCTCTAGGCTCTCCACGGGGATTCTGTTATGTGTATTTTTCTTATTTGCCGCCCTCATGTGCCTTAGGGTATTTAATACAAAAGTTTGGGGAGAAAGAAATCTAATTATAAGACCTACATTTTGAGGTGTAACTACTAAGGCAAACACGAAGAGCCATTGATGAATGCACGAGAAGAGCAAAGCTGCATCCCCAATAGCATTCAAGAGTGTTTATGATCCGATTTGTGCTATTTAGCAAGATTTAACGATTCTTTAATTAACTCTTATTGCCTGGATTTTAATTAGGGCTTCGTAGGCGTACTGAGAATTTATTCAGTGGGAGTTAAAGTAGAATTTATAAAGTGCATTTTAATGAGGGAGTATAAAAGGCCAAATCATGTGTTTGTTTTTCTGCATACAAAGTAAGTGAGGGAGGTGAACAAATTGGAAAAATGCAGGAGTTGGCACCACCATAAACCAAATCGGCAAGAATATCGAAAAGGAGTTTACTAAGTGAAGAATGTCATCTATTTGTCTTTTCATGGAAATTGTATTCTTGATGGATGAAGTATAGATTGGTCTGTTAATAGTTATTAGTTGGGTGCTTACACACTATATCAATATTAATGAAAATTGGAAGCTTATCTCCAATATAACTTTTACGGCCAATCAGAAAATATATCAACTGCCTGGCAACTTTGCTAGTTAAATAAAGAGATAATGAATACTGTGCAGGGTGTTTGAAGTCTTGTGATTTTATTTTTAAACAGTGACTAACCACCTTAAATGAAGCTGATTAAACTAAAAACATAATAGAAGTTTCACAATAACAGCGATATGATTTTGCGATTGATCAATTAACGTTCGTCAATAATCTGTTTTCTTGGAAGTTGTCGCTCTCTTGAACCTGTCTTCGAATTGTCGTCGCAGCTGCTTCAACACACTTTTAAAAATTATCGACATCACCTATTTCATTGGTGTATACCATATTCTTCATAAGGCCCTATAAATAAAGATCCATGGGAGTCAAATCGGGTGGTCGAGGTGGAATAGACTAGGACACCACGAGCAATCAATCGATCTCCAAAGACATCGTTGAAATGCTGGCAAGCTAAATGATTAAAGTAGTAGATGGGGAGGGGGCATCTTGTAAAAACCACATTTGTCGACGTACACCTAAAGGAAGCTATTCTAAGAATTCTTGAAAATGATTTTGCAAAAAAAGTAATCACATCCGATTAATCGATTTGCCAGCACAAAAGGGCCAATAAGTTGTCCTTTCATCACTTTGGCTCAAACGTTTATTGAAACTCTATGTTGGGAATGGTTACGACGGACAGAATATGGATTATTGGCCGCCCAAGTTGAGTATATGAGAGTTGTTTATGCTATTGTGTATAAACATTACTTCATCGGTAGCCAATACAAAATTGGAAAAGTTTGGAATTTGGCAGTTTTTCAGGTTATAAAGCCTGCACATTTTGTATGTCGAAACTGTACAGGGATGGTTCGTATATTTAGATACGTTTGGTACTTTTAATATAAAAAATCTTTAAGTATATAAGTTGTAGGATTTATTTTCAATCGTTAGAAAATGTTAGGTAACACAACAGATGAATATTGCAAAGTTGGAAAAGGACACAAAATCGGCAAATTTATAATGGAACACCCTGTATATTTTATAAAAATCGAATACACCTTTACTTTCAGATTTAAAAAATATATAACATGTTGAAAATTGGCTCAGCCTATTTCGTGGTATTTGCATTGAAAAAACAAGGCTATATTGTTTTTCCAAATCGCAATGGCCACGAATAAGCAAATGGATCGAAGGTCATTAGTAATTATGATTTATTCGGCTATCGTACTTTCTTCATTTCATCCGTGAAATGGGTTATATAGAAGAAGAAAAGTTTGAAGTAACGAAGTCTATACAGAAGGAAGTCAACATTTGGGGGATTTAATAGAAGGAATCCAAACAAGTATCGATTCATTCAGTGAACATCTTGAATTTATTTGCAGTGCTTTGTTGAAGTTAAATGAAGATTACAGGAAATATGTTGAAAATAATGGCGAACACATTCAGCACTTGTGAATTTTGAATTTTCGTACATTATTTATTAAAAAAATGTTTATCTTAGTTCCATGGATTACAATGCAATTCGTTTATGTTAGTCCTAAATTAATTTATTATTTCCAAGATGAAAATGATTAATTAATAATAATTAATAATGACGTTCGGTCCATTTGTTTATCCATGACAAATGCGATTTAGAATAACAATATAATTCCGATTTTTGAACGCAAATACCGCGTAAACGGCTAAACCACATGTCAACATGTTATGATGTATTTTAAATCAGAAAATAAAAGTCTATTCAATTTTTATCATGGTGTTTTCGGTTTAACCGACTTCTTTTAAAGTGGTTAATCACTTCAACCACCCTGTATAATAACAGAAATTGTATACGAGGATAGTCCCACAAGTACCCGACCTAACATATTGATGGCGATTTTTTTGTTAAAAATTTACCTGTATTATAAAGACTTAATCTTAAAAAGCTAAAATGTCTAAAGTTTGAGGCTACGTTAGTTTGTGTTTGTTTTGGAGCCGTTTTTAGTGAACGCTCTTAGAGATTTTGTGAACATAGAAAAAATTGGTTATCAACACGTGATTCATTTGAACGATCTTAGGTCATCTAATATCAAAGTGAAGTTAGACTCTACTCTGTGGGAATATGGTCCTTCGTTAACAACTGTAAATTATTGGGTGGTTGTAGAAGCTTCCAAGACGAAGAGTGGTCAAGCAGTGGTCTACTCAATGAGGTGACCACTCCAGAAAATGTGGTGAATATTCACAAAACTTTACTCGAAAACGGACGGCTAAAGTTGCTCGAGCTAGCAGACATGATAAGTATTTCCAAAAAAAATTGTACAACACAACCGAACAATTAGATATGAAAAAGTTGTGCGCAAGATGGGTGCTGTGGTTACTCATAATTGAACAAAAACAGCGCCGTGAGGATGTTTCAAGTACAAAGTTTCGCAGTGATAAAGCCGAATTTTTGCGTCGATTGATAACCATGGATGAAACACGGGTCTATAATTTCACATCTGAGACGAAAGGAGCAGTCAAAAAACAATGGACTCAAAAGGGAGAATCGGCTCCATAGAAGGCGAAAATCGTTCTATCTGTAGCGAAGGTGATGGCGTCAGTTTTTTAGGATGCACGTGGGGTCATTTTTATTGACTATCTTCCTAAAGGAAAAATAATGAACGGAGAATATACAAATTTATTGCAGTATTTGAACGAAGAAATTAGTAAAAAGCGACCGCATCTGGCGAAAAAGAAAGTCTTGTTTCATCAAGACAACGAACCAGTCCACACTTCCGTCATCACGATGGCCAAAATCAATTAACTTGGTTACGAACTTTTTTCTCATCCGCTCTATTCGCCAGATTTAGCTCCCTTAGATTACTTTCTATTTCTAAACTTGAAAAATGGCTCGGTGGAAAGACATTTGCCAATAATGAAGAGGTGGAGTTCGAGGTTGATCCTATTTTGAAACATTCGAAGCTTGTTACTGCGAGGATAAACAGGGTATAGAAGCCATAGTACATTGTTGGGAAAAATGTGGCAATCTCAAAGGAGACTATGTTGAGAAATAATGTGATATTTCCTAATTTTTTTTTTCTTTAAGCGTTATGTCGGATGCTTCTGGGACTGTCCTTGTACTAAATAGATAATACCCATAGGAATGATGAAATCACAGTACGTCATTGACTAAATTCTCTATTTTCATGGAAATTATTTTTTTGGCAAAGATACCAGAATGTTGATCTTTTTTCCCTAAAAATACAAAACAGAGATCAAAAAGCCGACAGAGATATATCTTACTAAATAAAAAATTGAGACGGTGGCATTAACAAATTGCTGGAATTAAATCAAGAAGGGATGCTCATTTTTCGCCTCCATTATTCTTCCACTCGTATAAAGAAAACATTATAAGAAAAACGTACTTACCTCAGTTGTCTATCTCGAGGGAAATCGACAGAAAGCTTTGGCTACATATTCCTATATTTAAAAAATGGTATTGTTAGTAAAAAATTGATATTAATAGTCTATTCCTGGGCACAAACTGTATACTCTCCTCAAGCAAATAAATCGTTACAGGACTAAATAATAGATCATTGATCAAGATGATCGTCTTCTCAGTCGAATCATTTTTCAAACACACCCACTTAAAAAGAGCCCTTTTTACGTGCCAAAGAACTACCTACTTTCCTTAAGCGGTCCTTTTTCATTTGGGATTTTCCATGATATCCCCGAGATGTTTCAAAGCAATCGTTTTTTGAATAGGAGAACCGAAGTTTGTTTACTGTATTTGACTCACCTCAGTATTAAAGAAGATAACTGCGAATAAAATCGTGGAAAAAGCAATAAACCCAGAAGCCCCATGATGTTAAATTATAGTGATGGCTAAAGGTTGCAAAACGTAATAGCTTTATCCCAGAGCCAGGATCTTATCAGACGTCATAAGTATGGATAACGAGTCTCTCGGGTCTAATCAGCTTTGCTGTGAGACTTAAAAAGAGGTTAAGGTAAGATTAGTCCTCGAGGACGATGTATTGTAAACGATGTCCTGGAGGAAAGCCGATATTGCTTCGTGTTTTTGTTATTGTTCCTAAATCAACCGTTGTTTTTGGTTCTCTAATTTTCTATATGGGCGGCAAGGGAATGAAAGTTACCATGAGAAATAGATTTTTATTGTGGTTCGAAGTCATCGAGTTGTCCAACTTCTGTACCGAATACGAACCTAATTCAGTGAAAGCAAAGTATTGTATTAATTAAGATGCAGTAACAAATGTAGCGAAAGTGAACCCCAGTGTGATGTAATTCAAAATCATTAACATCTCATTGCAACTTTCTCCTTTTACAACGTGGTTGTAACATATTTGAACTACGACGTTTCGGTTTTCGGCAACCATCATCAACACTTCATGGGCGCATCTTGAATTTTCACATTTTTAAATTCACCTTTTTTTAGTTACGATGATGTGTCCCATGTTAAGATTCAGTTTTGCAGTTTGGTGTAAATATTTAAAACAATCTGTTTCTGCAAAGGGTGTCTTGGAAATAAAATAAAAAATCAGGAAATAAAGAAAATTGTGAGAGATTCTCGAAGGGTTTATCCTCTACTTCCAACCAAAGCTCTATGCACTTTCTTAAATTTCGCATTGATTTTGAAGCGTTCCTTCTCATTTTGTTCCTTAAAGTTGTGCTGATCCTCCTTCGCAGCTTATCTGCAGTCAAATTGTCTGCGTAAATGTATGGTTCAATTATCATATCGGCATTATAGAAAAGGAAAAATTGCGACGATGAGATGTCAATCATTTTGAATTACCTCACCAAATAAGCAAAGGGAAAAATAAAAATTTTCATCGCAAATTTTAGTCTCTTTCGGAAGGGCACGTTCTTGAACTCCAAATTACGCAACATTGCCCCAATATAACCGAGCTCATATTTTTTATGGTTATCGAGACTCTCATGGTTGAGGTCGAGAAACGGGCACCCTGCATACATTTTAGAGTTACATTCTCCGAAATATTTGCCAGTTTCGCACATGTTGGATGGTGAAAGCCATGGTTTTCTTCCTTTTCTTTATCGCAACACTATGTATATCGCCTGAAAATAATTCTTTCACTAGTCGCTGTGGGATTTTCCTTTAAATTATGCAGTTTGTTTTTATTCGGCAAATGCTTTTGCGCCGTTTCAGGGAGAAGGCTTCGGAGAGCATTACAACATCTTTCGCAATCTAATCCTCATCCGAAAACACATCCATCAGTGACCATCAAGTCCTCGTCTGCTGATTCTATAAGAAACTTTTCAGCTCTATTATGTCTCTTTCTGAATTAAAATTCGATCTTTTTGCTAATTTCCTGGCTCCTTTGATGCCGGAAGGTCGCCGGAAACGACTCAAATTGTGCACCAATACAATAATCAATTTTGCAACGCACCAGGACCCCGAGCGAGAATATTGGTCAATGCATAGGCAGGAACGTAACAATTAATTACGCCACGCAAAAGTAATTTGATTAAAAAAAGCTTTGTCACCTGAAAACCTTTCGATAACGCTAAATGGTAATGACCTCACGTGTACGCCGAAGGAATGATAAAGCATGGAATGCAACTATCTCGACATCGATGGAAACGTGTGAAATAAACTTCCTTACCTACCATGACGGTAAAAGCCGTCATCGGCAGGGAACGTGTTAAGATCGGTATTAACTTGAGCAGAACTTTGCAGTATAATGTTCCAGGCGAGCATTACGTTACAATGCTCTTATTCTTGGCGCCGCGAATGCTTGTTTTGAATGCTTACCTCAACAGTGCTACATTCATTTTAAGACGGTTAATCGTTTCTGAAGTGACAGATTTGGAAGCGGTTAATGCTGTTTTCATGCTTGTGGGATATTTTAATCAAAAGAAGAAAAAGGAAAAACAATGGTGGCAGGAAAATTTATGTAGGCAAGGAAGTGTTTTTTTATGTAGACACTACACAATTCACAAAATTTAAATGCTACATTTTTCAGATTGTAGAAAGTATCCAGCGTATAGAATACCCTTAATTTTTTCACAACACCCAGTATACACTGTTTTCAACTTTCTTTTAATTTTTTTTGTTGCAATTGGTTCTTACATCAAACTTGTGACCTGAAAAAAAATATGTGTATACCCCGGTACTTTATTTTTGGGCTATAAGCTTTCAACATCTGCGGGAAGCAGTGACATACTTCGTTTCTCAGAATCTATACGAATAATCACTTTTTTTGTGAAAAGTTACATATGATTTTCTTGAAGTTCCTTAACCCGCCTTGGTACTACTCCGATTTTATTGTTGCCGATTCTTACCCACATTTTCGTTTTTGACTTTAAAATGCGTGCAGCGCTTCACTGTTTTTATTATACGTAAATGCAACATTTCCATATTGTAGAACAACACTCAGGAAATATACTCTAAAATCGTTAGCTCATCACAACTTTTCAAGGCCCGGCAAATTTGATTTACGGTTCTTACCGAAAGAAAATTATGAATTGTAAGCTAGGAATTATACTACTATAGCTTCAAACGTGTTTTTTAAGTTGCAGAAAACCCTACCTCGAAACAGTGGAAGATGTAGGGAAAAGCCGGCTTCCGGGCACAGCGCTGTACTTGCCGGCTATTTGCCCGCCACCGTTAAAGTGTCTAGAAGTTTTTAAAAGGGAGAAATGTTTAATATTGTAGGGGATAAAGTGTAATTTACCTATGCCTCCCAGCTATAATGCACATACATATCTGAAAGACCAAGAGAGAAAATCTCAAATCGCATATTTGCAGTGTTTGCAACTCGCTAAACCGAGTAACAATTGGAGAAATACAGCATAATTTTATTTGCTCTCAATACCACTTCAGGACAATTCAAGCACAAAGCATAACCTGGTATAGCTTTCGCATTTGCATTCATTCAATTCATTTAACCTACAATTAAATGAGCTTCAAATTTGCATTTAAAACACAACATCCTCCTCTGAAAGCTACGCTTTATATTTCACACCTAAGCGGCGAAAAAGACAAACTAAAGAGCTAATGGAAACGAGGAAAATACGAATAGTTAAAAATTCAACAACCTCAGGGTCGTATTTCATTCTATGCGAGTGGAATTTAAAAATGTCACCGCATTTTGAAACTAAAAATGCCTCTGTTAGTGGATACGAGCGCATTGTTATGAAATATACATTAGACTCTTTTCTAGCTATAAATTTTCCGGGCTGAAATTATGTTTTGCATTGGTGACACTTGATATTTTTGACCCAGCTGTAAGATATGGGAGAAAATCTCAAATCAAAACATGGAAGTAGATAAAGAATCAGTCATTAGGAAAGAGCAACGTCGGTTACAAATGATACAAAAATGGGGGTGTGAGAACGCCAAACTCAACTTTTTTTATTGCTCCTCGAACTTTATCAATGTCGAGGGCCTGATAAGGGTCAGACAGTGAGGGAATATACGCTTTAAAGTAGCGTTAACGTCACTTATTGTAAATAAGAATCAAAGGAATGGGAGCCGAAAATTAAAATTGATTGTCGCCTCTGGATATAAAGCATACATATTGGGTTTGGGGAGAAAAATGTAGAGATATACGCTCTTATTGCTCGAAAACAAGAACAAAATTGTTGAATTTATTATTATTTTCACAATAGATCAAGAAAGTACATTATGTCTTACAACAAATTTCTAGCAGCCAACAAATCCCTTATTGATATGCTTTATTACACTATGATCCAAGTCTAGTTGCAGCTAATAGAATTTATGGTGATCCTGGTGAAGGGTGCTTTGCATCATAGGACTAAAAGGGATTTCAAAGTCCTTACTGTATGATGTGAATAGGCAACCAGTCTGCCGGATTTAATCAGTTTTGTTATAGGGCTTATGGAAAGTATTGCAGAGGGATTCGTTAACGCCATGTCCCTTTCAACTCGGAATTTCCATTATAAAAATTTTCTTTTCTTATTGTTGGTGCTAATTTGGTCCTGCATTGAGTAAATTAAGGAAATATTTTCCAGATTTCCGGAGCAATTTAGAAGACAAAAGAATGCTTAACCGAAGTCTTTTGCTTTTGCATTTCCGCCATTCGACAAAATGAAATATGTCTGCTGGAATATTAAAAGGTCTATAAATAAGGTATTACATACTTTATATATACCTATATTGCCCGTCTTTCTATGAAGTGTCTCGAAAAAGCTAATGTTGCTGTTTTTCTTTGGCCACCCCGTTCCCCAGACTTATCCCCAGTCGAACATGTGTGAGACATGACAGGGAGAAAGCTTAATAACCTTTCCCGGCGACTAGAGACCCTGGATCAACTAAGACGTGAAATTTTAGTGATATGGAACACCATGACTCAGGAGGGAATCAATAACTTCATCCGAAACATGCCGAGATGAGTGGCTGAGTGTGCAAATTTACGAGGGAAACCCACACATTATTAACCCCACGGTGTGTAATACAACTGCAAATAAGCCTAAACTTTAAAGAAATATTTATATTATATAGTTAATAAATATTTGTATACCAAAATTTAACCATAAAAATAGTTTTTTTTTATGTTCGGATTTTTTTGATAAGAAGTATGTAATCCCGATAAAAATCAAATGTAGTTCCTCTTTGTTACCATAGCTTCAGGTAAACCGAACATGTAAACGTTTATTTGTGTCTACCTTCGTGATACTTTCATCCTTTTATGGAGTAGTTACTGCTAATAAAGCGCTGGTGTATGGAAGAGGAGACACACATAAAGGGCAAAAACACAAATAACCTCCCCAGGGTAAAAATTAGCAGGACGAACGTGAGCGATTATTTGTCATATGACAGTTAAGGTAGTTAAGCGAAAGAAATATCGTTTAACGTCGGTTCATCAAAGTTTATTTTCGTAGTCGGCTTAGAAATATTATTTAGCCCTTAGGAGAAAAAATGATGTGAACACATAATAACACACACGTATATGATAAAATGCTTCTATCCCTATGAGGATATTTAGATAAAGCCAATTAGGATAAAGAACGGTGAAATCAGAAAAGGCCTAATTTATAATTAAATTGAATAAAAATTATTGTTCGAATCCGTGCATTTATAATACTATATTAAGTCTCAAGAACGTTAAGGAAGCAATTCCGAGGGAGTCCAGTCCAGTACCTATTCACGAAGTCTGAACTTCGTTGGAAACGCTTTTAGCCCGAGGAAACACGTTATTTAATGTTGGAGTCTACATCAAAGAATTTCTGGAAACTACTTTCAATGACAAATATTACACTTCTTGCTTGTATATGGACGGATATTTAATTTCAGCTACTACCCATACGAAATCTTTTAAAATTTCACGCTGTCCTGCGGATTTTTCTTCGTGAGACACCATTTTCAATGAATACACGAGAGTGACATACACAACAACTTATATTTTGTAAAATGTAACGTGAATTTAATTAAAAACTTGATTTTGGGCCATAAAAATGACTTCGGTTGGATGGAAGTAAGTAGTACCTAGTAGTTCCAAATAGTACTATTTGTTGTAAGTTCCACTGATGAATTTTACGGGATGAAGGTAGTTTAATTTCGGGGTCCAAAGTATCCTAATTTTATGACTTTTTCAACATATGAAGTTTTAGTTCATAATTTGTTTATAAGCTTTTTCATTTAAAACAGTTTCAACTACCACAACTATCATTAGCTGAGGTATAATTTAAAATTTAAAGAATCAGCATCAAGCGCGTTTAGACAAATTAAATTAGGACTTACCAGAGGTAAATTAACTTTATCTATTCTAATTCAACAGAAGATTTATTTTCTGGGCGAAATAGTTTAAGTTTGGAATTTTTAGTGTTTACGTAAACACTAAACTTAAAATATCTATTCTACTTATCTAACTACTAGCTTTACTGTATTCTCAATTGTAAATATCAGATGATTTGGCGATACCACTAAAATTTAATCAAAATTAATCAAAATGAAAAAAAAATTAGGTAAAATTTGTTAACAAACCAATAAAATTTTAATGTTCAAAATTGAACTCACAATATTAGTACTTTCTCACAAGTGCAATTGAAATACTTGAAAAAAGTCACTTATGTTATACTGCAATCATTGTAATTAAATTTGACGGAGCATTATGAGCAACGAAAGAATAAAGAGCCATCCAACCAATCTCCCTGAGTGCCGAAGCATTCTGGGATACCTGAACATTCAGCAAGTTCGACTCTTGAGAAATACAGGTGTTTACACTACTACGTAGCAAACTATTCAAAGTCCTCTTATATCTTGAAAGGTGTTGAATTTCTCTGTAGAAGCTTCGAACCACATTTTAGTTAAAAAACCAATTTCCGGGCTTCGCTTTGCTTAGAAAATTAAACATTTCAATCGATGCAGGAAAGGAGTTTTAAAACATTGGAATATAATCATTTTACAACAATGTTTTAAAAACTACTTTAGGAACTGTACCAGCTATCCGTTTGCTGAAGGATTTCTGACTTTAAACTCTTCTGCAGTCTTCAAGAACTCTATGAAACTTCCTCAACAAGATTAAATAAAGCTAAGTTCAGCTAACGTTCTCTAGAAGCTTGAAAAACTGTTTTTTATTCAATTGAATTCTTGAATTAGGCTTGAACTTTAAATCGCTTTCCCTGTAGCCAAGAGAGCAGAAAAGCTACTCAGATCGATGAAGGAGGGGTATTATCAAACAATGGATTGTAATTACCGTTGTACAGTCTTAAATTGATCGCATTTTTAAGAATTTAAAACGTAAACTTCAAACATTTTAGCAAACTCTTCATTCGCAAAACTCGGCTTGGATCAACAGTCAAAGGGCGCAATGGATTTTGATTCGAAACAACGCTGTTTGACCTCAAACTTTAACTCGTATTCTCGTTTACTGCAAAAAAAAAGAAAAACATTCAAATCGATAAAGGAGAGGGATGATCAAACCACCGTACAATATCGAAAATTAACTTTCCAACTTTTCCATATAAATGCTGATGTGTAATATTTTCATCCCACCAGTGAGCCTTGATAAATATACGAGTACATTCGGATGGAGTAGTGCATTCAGAAGTTCTGCTTTTGTAAGGCCGATAAGGACAAAAGTTTGCGAACGATCCTACATAACGAAACGAACTTGCTTAACAGTTTTCAACTTTGTTTCAGGACGATGCGGTCATGGGAGCCCCTGCGAGCAGATCTGTTTCGAACTTCACGATGGGATGTATGAATGCGATTGCAGAGACGGGTTTATACTTCGAGCTGATGGATATAGTTGTGCAGGTACGTCACTACTACCTTACTTTGGATTTTGCATTCATTTTAGATGCATATTTAATTAAAATTAAAATAAGAGACGAACATACAGGGTAATTCCAGAGTTGGAGTTATTCTTTCACCAGCGAATAACTTCAAAAAACAAGACTTTCTTCCCTTTTTTAAATAAAACTTTGACACTCTGTATCTCTGCCGATGTTGATATTTCGAAAAAGCGCCAAAGGAAAAAAATCCTTTTTTTGAAGCCCTATTCGCCGGTAAAAGGATAACTCCAACTTTGGAAGCACCCTGTAGGAGCTAAAAGAAGAATTGATGTTACCGTTATAAGTGGCAGACACTCTCCTTCTTTTTTCCTTCCAATGGTAGTCTGAGAGACTTCAGTTTTCCTTTTCTCCTCTCTTGCCTCAATTGACTTGGCCAGGCTCGATAGACCTTCCTATTCTGGACCACTTTTGCATCGAAATTATGTTGTATACAGGGCATTTGAAATATTCTGATTCTATATACTCAGACAAAAATATTGTGTATTTTATTTTAAGTCATCATTTTTATTTTTGTTTCTTTTTCGCACTTTTTGTCTTTTCATCACCAGATACCTTGCACTCAAAGGTTTTATGTATGATTTAATTTATTTTGGACAAAATAACGTTCAGAGATAGCTTTTATAGCTGAATACGCCATAGTGTTAGAAATTACAATTATAGCACAAACCTATCATAGTGGGACCTCTTGTTTGTTGTTGTGAGAACGACGTTTCCAGTGATTTAGTTCTTGTTTCTGTAGTTTCGATGAGTGAAATGCCGCATTTAAGTGAGTTAGTTTCTGTTAAAATTGTTACTTTAACTAATGGGGGCTGCAGACAAGAAGATATTGCGTGGAGATTGCTTATCCATCAATCGACTGTTTCTCATATAGCAAAAACATGCAATGCGTACTACTAGAGAATACCAAAAGCGGCCTGGTCAAGGACTTAAGAGATGTACAACGCCGAGAGATGATCAATATTTGAGATCGCAATCCTTGCGAAACCACTCACTTACTGCTCCGTATCTGGAAAATGAATTACTTATTACTAGACAAATCAACGTCAGTGTTAAAACAGTAATAAGATAAGGAGGAACAAAGAAGATCGGTTTAACTCTGCAACGTCCTGCTAGAGTCCATAGACTTATGCCACGTGACAAAGTCAGATAGTCACAATTTGCAAGAGCCCATGCTAGTTGGAATGAACAACAATGGGGAAAAATCCTTTTTACAGATGAAACAAGAATACAATTATGGGAGTCAGTTGAATGTGGTCGAGTATACAGAAGGTCTGGAGAACGGTTTTCAGAATGTAACCTTTACAAAACATTAGCTTTGGCTACGGTTCTATTATGCCTTAGGCTTAGGCATTAGTTGGGACAGTCGCACGGAACTTGTTGAGGTAAATTAAAGAATGAATTTGCCAAAAATGATGCCAGATTCACTGAGTACAATAACTTTGTGCTAATGCCTGATAATGATGGCGTTCATGCCGCGAGAGCAGTGATCTTGTACCTTGAGAATGTTGGAATTGAGGCACTAGAGTGGCCACCAATTAGTCCTGACGCTAATCCCATAGAACGTCTATGGGACATCCTGAAGCGACATATACGAGCACGAGATCTAGTTCCTAATTAAATTGTGGAATTATTGTAAGAATTGCTCCACAGGAAGAATGGAATCCAATTCCGCAAGGATCCATCAAAGATCTTTTGAGAAGCATGCTTAGGAGGATGCAGGCTATAGCTAGGGCTAGAGAAGGGAATACTAAGTACTAAATTGTTATTTTCTTGTTTTAGAATCTTATTGTATTGTCGTCATTTTTACTCCTTCTAATTAAGTTTTATAACTAAAATCAGGCCGTTTTATTAATTCCTCTATGAGTTTATTGCAATGCTTTAACTTGTAATTTACTTGACTACAACATACGCAAAATACTACAGTGCAAGGCATCTAGTAACAAAAAAAAACAAAAAGTGCCAAAGGAAGCAAGAAATCAATTAAATAGTGACTTAAAATGAAATATGCAATATTTTTGTCTGTGAGTGTATTTAATAATTGATTAACTGTCTCAAAAGAAGGCAAAAAACCAAAAACAATATAACGAAGTTGCATAACATGGAAGATATGATTTTCTAAACAATTTATCAATTTTTTTCTGTCTTCATGTATTCACGAATTATTCATCAGTTATCTGGCTGCTATCAGTAGTTTTTCACATTTGTCGTGCTATATCACGTGTTGTTAGTCACTACATCGCTTTGATATTTCAATTTAACTTAATAAACTAACAAATTTAACTAATGAAAGTGTAAACTTATGACTCAACGCATTAATTCAGAATACGTTAATTTGTTAATTTATGGAAAGACATACCAAAATTCTGGTGCCGCAAGCTGGATTCGACTGATAATAAGTTTTGGATGCAGAAAAAGAAGGGCTAAACTTTGTCGGGGAAGATTCGTTCACGAAAACTCGAAAAATATCCTTCATTCAGGTTGTGTGGGCAACACTATGAGAACCAATTGTACCCTTTTTATGTACAATCAGTGCAATTTTTGCAACCAGACAATCATTTTCTACGTTTAGAATTTTGTAAGTAGTTTCTACAAAATCCGATGAAACTCTAAACTTTTAGAATTTTGTATTGGTTTCTGATGACGCAATGCTTGTACACAATGGCATAAACAGCTCTGATAATACTCATACCTGGGCAATCGATAATTCGTTTTATGTTCATTGTAACTATTTCCGGGATAGATTTTCAATAAACGCTTCAATCGGACTGGTGAACGAACAACTTATTTGCCCTTTTATGTTGCCACATCAATCAACCGGGTATGATTTTTTTCCCAAAATTGTTTATAATTTTCAACAGATTCCTTTACCTGTGCCTCGATAGGTATGGTTTTTACAAAATGGCGCATCCTCTCAGTTTAATCATTTAATACGCCAGTATTTGAATGGTGCAGTTGGAACCCAATACCATGGCCTCTTCGCTCACCCGATTTGACACTCCTCGATTTCTATTTATGAGGAACTTATAAGGAACGTGGTGTACACCAAAGAACCACGTGATCTTGAAGATCTTGGTAACCGTTTGAAGCAGCTTGAAATACTGCTGCAGATTTAAGACGATTCAAAGACAGTGCCGATCCTGGGTACGTTGAGTGAAAGTTTCCATTCAGCAACAGCCTTACTACTTCGTACAACTACTCAAAGTTAGATAGTGAGCATTTACTTAAAACTAGGTTATTGAAAATTGTTAACTGATAATTTGTTTAAAAATGAGATCTCGGTCATTATGTACCTTAATTATGGTTTTTTTGGTTTGATCAACTTCTTTTGAAGTGGTTAATTACCCCTAATAATAAAATCGCAACATTTCAAACACCCTGCATATATTTTATAAGTTCGAGGTGAATAGTTCCTCATTTATCTTATTTTTTTGGGAATAACGCTTCTCACACCAGTAGGGTTTATTGGAGTGGTGTAAATACACACTATTTTGAGTTAAAACTAACTGAGAATAATATATACCTTTACTAAGGGTCCGGATGAACACCTTTGTTAACGTTTCAATGACGAATTTGCTATCGTCTTTAGAACCTAAGAAAAATGGGTAGAAAGAGAGAAATACGGAACGGTAATATATAAATTGTGCCAAACACTGAAATTGCTGTTCTCAATAGCTGTGAAATGATCATTTTTTAGTACGAGTCATGTCATCATTCCAAAAGATTGGTTTTAAGCAATTGCTTGGTCCTTGATCATTGTGCCTAATTTAACATATCTTTTTTTTAAATTTAAGTTTCTTTATCGGTGATTACTCTATGTGGTATTTGTTAAAGTTTACTTTATTTTTATGTTTAAATGTGGACTGCTCGTTCCAGCTTACGTAACTAACTATTATTTATGCTTATTAGAATGCTTATTAGACAAGGGGTCACACATCGATTTTTATTAAGTAAATAAAATTTATTCGCTTTTGCGGATTTTTCGCTTCTTTGATAATGGTTCGTCGATAACGATGCAAGCATCGTTTCATTTAATTCTGTGGCCATTATCAAAAGGGTGCTGGTATA
The DNA here is from genome assembly GCF_039881205.1 of Euwallacea similis. Classification (NCBI taxonomy): domain Eukaryota; kingdom Metazoa; phylum Arthropoda; class Insecta; order Coleoptera; family Curculionidae; genus Euwallacea; species Euwallacea similis. Next base: position 2,633,624 of record NC_089630.1, read on the forward strand.
TAGGGTGTTAGGGAAATAACTGTCGTAAATTTAACCAATGATTAAGAACATCACTTTGAATAAAAAAGTTCCTTATATGAGGGATCGCAAATACAACCATTTCCCCGGAAAATCAAAAAATGATGTCGTTTCGATCTGCCTTTAAATTATTGTTGTTATCTCTAATTAGCATAACACGTTACGTTACACATTTTAGACCGCTCACATCTGACTGAAAAACACAAATTTATTATTGTTTTTGCTACATTAAATGTTCGAAATCTTCACCATTTGAGTCTATGCATGCTCCACTCCGGGTACTTCTTGTCGAACTCTCTTGAACAAAGTTCAAAATTTGTTCTTCGACTTCAGAACCAACTTCCCACTGTCGATCTCGTCCTTGATATGTAGGAATAACGCTACCTGTACCCAGAAGCCTTTGGGAAACTTGCACAAATGTTTGTCGAGCTGGAAGTTTTGTTTCTGGATAGCGATTACCGTAAATGCGCCCAGCTTCTTCAGAATTCTGTGACGCCTCTCCATAAATCAAAAGCACGTCACGACACTCGCGTAAAGAATACATTGTCGTGTAGGTACCGTTAATAAGTCGGAATAAAATCACTTAAAGCTCGCCCAAATTAACTTTACGGATGATACTGACAAAAGATGTATTCAGCGAGAACTGAATCACGTTAAAATATTAAAAGTATGGAAGGACACACAGTCCATGACAAAACTGAAAAATAAGGGTGGCTTTATCTTGTCCCTTCTCGATGGTCCCTAATGGGCTCCACTTGTCCATGGCGCCAGGCACCTTTGTACAGGATCAGATTCGAGATAAGATGGGATAAAAAGCAGATGACCACAACATAACGCAGATGGCTCATGTACCATTGAGGAACCAAGTCTACCTGTTTACTGCGCATGCCTTCACCCGCAAGTGCCTTATCGCTTCATCCGCAAAGTGGGCGAGCGACCCTACGAAGGGCCACAAAAAACAATCAAAACAAAAACAAACTTCTCTTCCTCCCTCACGTTCAGTGCGGCGTTGCCGTTTACGTTTATTTTTACCGCTTAAGTTATTAATTAAGTTTTCAATCGCTTTTAGTAATGTTGTTGTTGAATAATTTTGAGTCTTTTGTTGCATGTCAAATAATCAACATCTGTCAAGTACATTTTTCCACATTTTAAAGCTTGTCATAGCTTTTCGGTTACCAACTTTGACATTTTTTTTCGAAAAAACCATTAGGTTTTCGACCCCTGTTGTAAGGAACTTTCATGTTCAAAATGATGTTCTTAATCGTTGGTTAAATTAACGAAAGTTATTCCCTTAACATCCTGTATATTTAAGCCATGAAATTCTCCATTTTTGATGTAGTCTTAGTGTTCGTTAATTGTCTGTCTTAAGGGTCTACCTGTTTCGTCAATATAACATTCCTTGTGAATGTGAGAAATTTTGCTTTAAATCTTCTTTCTAACACTGAATTTATTTTCTAATCGTTTGATATGATCTGATATATCTCTATGTAAGGAATAAAAAGGTTTGTGATAAATATATTTTGATTTTGCCTTATTATAGGTAGTGCAAAATTTTGATCAAAATCTCCATATATCAACGAATTATTTATCTGATCGGCTACTTTCAGTAAATTTTCCCACTTGTCATGTTATGCCATTCATTATGCTGTCTGTTATCATTACATTGTTTTCGTTCAGCATAAATAATTATTACAATTATTATGTCCTGAATACGTCGAGAGAGCCTATCAAGAGAACAGGGCGTCAAATAAATGGGATAAACATTATTTATATTTTTATGGTGTTTTATAGTTTCCATAGTAAAAATGATAATGGCGTTTGTATCGGTGCCCTTAGAATATCCAGACTCAGTTCCAATTCATATAATTTTATTAAAGTTTACTATTTCTGGATATAATAATTTGTCATTTCAAACATATTAAAACGGGACATGTCTCAAAAATAAATAAAGTGCTCAAATTTGTTATAATTCCAGCACTTCCAATGAACATGCCAAATAAATCATTGATTTTATGTACGTACATCAAAGTTAATTAAATAATTAAATTAGCTGCATTCAACACCAAATAGCGCTAATTAGCACGTTTGGTGTATATTTGTTGATCCTTTGAGGCATGTTATTAAAGCACGAGCATTTCGTATCTGTTTGAATATGTTAAGACAGCTCAAGAATTGGTGAGACATAAATTTGAGTTAAGAGACTGAATTTTTCTCTTTTATTCCCTTTCCGATGATACGAAACTAAAATTTTTCAAATTAGGCTTAATTCTTGATTGTCGCTCTTAAAGAATAGCCCCTGTGGGCGGGGCGGGGGTTAGCTTTTTAATTTTAAACGGTTACCCCCATTTTTTTACAGGCTCGGATAATACAGCTAAAGCAAGAAGAATTTGTCCGAAAGATTTTTTCGATTCATGGTAGAAAACGCTGTAATTAACGAAATTCAATTCGTATCTTAAATGGCAACCTTAACTTTTAAAAAATTTCTATGGTAATTAAATGTGATGAATAAACAATAACGTAAACAAATAAAACATCTACTTTTAAACGTTCCGTTGTTAATGCCGCTTCACGATGGAGTATTTGACCGTAGAAGAGAAAATCGAAATAGTTTTGATGTATGGAGAGACTGATAGGCATTTAGATAATGCTATCAATCTCTACGCTCAGCGTTTTACTGAAAGACCACGATCCCGGCCTTCTTTCTACCGTGTGCGATTAAAACATTTATTAATGAAGGGACTGTAAATCAGAAGAAAAGAAGTCGCTCAGCTACTGTACGCGGAGAAAACAATCAAATTGCAGTCCTAGGTGCTGTGGCTATTAATCCCCAAGTGAGCACAAGAGAAATATCAGGATTATCAGGAGTTTCTCATGCGAGTGTGTGGCGAATGCTGAGGATGCACAGGTTTCATCCTTTTCATATCTCTTTTTACCAATAGCTTCATGAAGAAGATTTTCAAAATTGTTTAGACTTTTGTGAGTTGGCATCTGGATAGACAGAATGAAATCCCAATTTTTTCCGTTGTGTATTATTTTCTGATGAGCCATCGTTTGCAAATCATGGCACAGTTAATAGGCATAACATGCATTGCTGGAGGGTTGAACATCCGCATTGGCTTCGACAATTTGAGCACCAGCGTCTTGGGACTGTCAACGTGTGGTGTGGAATCATTGGCAATAAACTTATCGGTCCCCACGTATTTAAAAGTAATTTAAATGGTGAAATGTACCGGAATATTTTGGAAAATGAACTGCCCACATTACTCGAGGACTTAAATTTATTTGTGCGTCAGAACATGTGGTTTCAACATGACGATTTTCGGTTCGGGCTCACTATTCTGTGGTTGCACGGGAAGCCTTAATCGTAATTTTAACGGTCGATGCATCGGCAGATCTGGTCCGGTGAATTGGCCTGCTAGATCACAAGATCTTACTTCACCGGATTTTTTTTGTGGGCATGTTTCAAAGAACAGGTTTATAAAGAAATACCAACGTGACGTGAGGATATGATTCTGCGAATTATAAACGCTTATGTGAATACTTCAAAAGACACACTTCGTAGATGTGAAGAGTCCTTTAAAACACGGATAAATAAGAGCAATGAAGTTAGGAGACACCATTTTGAATATTTACTTTAAATAAACGCTATATAAAAATTCACGTTTTCATTCATTTTACAGAAGATATCATGAAACCTTTCGGTAAATGAGAAGTGAAAGAGAAATTGAGATTCGTTAATTATAGCATGATTAATTATAGTTTTGTATCATGAATTGGAAAAGATATTTTAGACAAATTTTTCTTATTTTTAGCCATATTATCCGAATTGGGGAAAAAAAATTGGGGTTGCCATGTGTAACTAAAAAGTTTATCACCACATCGCTCATATGGGGTTTCAACTTTAACACCAAAATATTTCCCTCCTAGAATAATTAAAGTTTGCTACTAAACATTTCTTTATAGGATGCTTAGTTTTCTAGATATTTCGATATTCTAGGTTAAATGTTACACCCTGTATGAAGTTACGTCTATACTATTATCCGGTGTTCTCCTATATTTAAAATCAATCTGCAGTCATTTCTAAACTTGCTCAATAGAAGAAATTTCTAAGTTCTCTCGTTTCAAATCATATAATAATTAGAGTTCTCTCATTAAATTGTCTGTAGCCTGCAGCACGTTTGATCGAAGTCTTCGATCTTCTTTATTTCGTCTCGATATCATATACATTAGTGGAAACTATTGAAACTCACATAAGGCGTTGGAATTTCATTATTTAGATTTTTGTCTACGCTTTCGTATTTCTAGATGAACATTCCAAAGTAAGAAATGAATTCGAGGAAGTCATTTCAACAAATGCAGCGAATAAAGCTTCTTTTGATGCCAGCTTCTAGACTTTTAATAGAAAATAGACCTTTTAGTAATTATTTATGATGAAATTGGTTTGTTCATGAAAAAATTAACTATCGCACCATAATAGTTCTTTACATCAAAATAAAAGAAAAAATTGACTGATTCATTCGATTCATATTCTTCAACATGTGTGATCTAGTCCGACAATATTTTGAGGTATAATTTTAATTTACACTATTGTCCATAAGTATTTGCCCACCCCAGTATTTTTTAATTTTAAGAATAGTGGATGAAATAATAAAGAAAGAACAATATATTCAGAAATTTTAAAGAAACAAATGTTACCCTTTGGACGTCGTATTATCGGGCAGAAATTTGTTTGTCAACAGGACAATGATCTGAAACACAATTCCAAACTGTACAAATCTTATTTGAATCGATTAAAAACCGAAAATAAACTTAAGGTGAATGAGTGGCCACCACAATCGCCTGACCTCAATCCCATTGAATTATTGTGGGATGAACTCGACAGAAGGATAAGAAACGAGTGTCCATCATCTCAGGAATCCCTGTGGAGGATGTTGCTAGAAGCATGTCGTTTAATATCAAGTAAAACGCTAATAAAGTTACTTGAAAGAATGCCACGGTTATGTGCAGCAGTTATAAAAAATCAAGATGATCATTGACAAGGCCAATGTTTAAGACTAAGTTTGGAAATAAAGGCAATTTATATTCAAAATGAATTTTAAATAATATCTATAGTAAACTTTAAGATATAATGTGATTAGATAAAAATTTTGAGGTGGGCAAATACTTATGGACGGTAGTATATATGGAGGTGCTTCGAAAGCGTAACAGTGCAAATTTATAGGACGGAAGGGAGAACTAAAATGTTTATTGAGTGCATACTCGTGCACTTTTTTTATTAATAGTAACTCTAGATATTAACTTGAACCAGTCGCATCCGTTTTGTACGTTGAAGTAAAAAACCTTTATGGAACCGCTATAACTTTTATGTATCAAGGAGACACTCAGAAATAATCTAAAAGGTCTATTTCTTCTATTTTTTACTTTTTGCAAACGATTTTGTATATGAGTATACGACATCGAGATAAGGCTGATTCATAACACTTTTTTTCCATACAAAGAACTTTTTTCGAGTGGAAACAACAATTTATAGCTAATTTATGTTCAATTAGTCACACGTATTATTGTTTAGGTGGGAATATTCGTGCACAAATTCGGAAGCCTAGACGAAAATTGAAATTCCAGCGCTTGATATGAGTTCGAGTTATTTATTACGTAATTAATATAATTGAAAGGTACACCATGAAGTTGTTGAATTCTACATGAAGAATTTATAATCTAGTTCCTATTATCTTAACATAGGTACAAAGGGATAATCGAAAAGATTTTTTATGAGTTTAAAGGCCAAAAACAGGGAATATGTGCTCTATGCAAGTTAATTCCTGAAAATATTAATTTATTAACATTTCTCCTTCTAAGTCTTCACGTTTCGTATACAATTGTTACACAAGGTGATTTTCAAACAGCCATCAAAAATTAAAGTTAATTCCCATTTTTCAGCTTTTGAAGGGGGAGGGATTCTTCATATAAGAATGCCTACATAAATGTCTCGTTAAATACAAACAACCGCAATGTCTAGGGATATTTCCTTTTTTTACTTAATTTTTTTTAATTAAATTTTTCAAAAATAATAAAAATAATTCGATTATAAAAAAAAAGATAAATACATATTTGGTTATTTTTGTTCTTTTTTTTAACCAAAGTGTTGTTGAGCACAAATTGAAAAGCAATCCAATTTCCTATCAACAAACAAGTTTTTTCATTATTTACGTACTATTTAACTGAGTTTGTATTTTATTTTTTACTAAATTTATAACTGTTTTTCTAAAAAACTAATCGATAGATTTTTAATCACAATACACCATTCAATGTTTTAAAATACCTTTTATTAGAGGTGTAACTTGATCCATGTTGCAATTTAAAACAAACGGCCATTTTACGCTATCGGTGACGTAAGCATCGCTTGAAAATATAAACAAATGCAAAAAGATAGTATTTTTTGTCCTATTTAATGCTGTTTTTGATTTTTAAAGAAATAGTACATTGTTAAAAAGTTAACAGGGGGGAGACAATTTAGAGCCGCACGGTATATATCACGTTATGAGGTCTGTTCCCTTGTTTAACCTCTATATTGAGTTTGATGTTTCAGAAATAAAAATCTGTGCTTCTCACTAATCAATTCCGGACATTTTGCAAAAATCTACACAGTAGATGTGTGGGTTAAAAAATATCATCTTAAAAAATCTGTAATTCTTCGGCGATTTAGGACACGAATTTCAGAGTGTTTCACGTATTTTTAATATTCAACTCTCGCACATTTTAGTTCACCGTTTATTTTCATTTGTCAATTTTTTCCTTCCCAAGTTCTGAAACCAGCAGCGGATTTGTCACCGCACCATTAACAAGGGTGTTCGTCCTAGACCTTAGTAAAGGGTAAACAGTATTCTCACTTAATTTCCACTGAAAATAGTGTGCAATTCCACCGCTACAATTACCCCCGCTCCTGAATGGGGCCTTATTGCCAAAAAGTAAAAAAAATAATGAACAATTCGCTTCGAACGTATAGAACATATTTAAATGACATCGCGTCCTTTATGGCCTTGTATAAAATGGAAATAACATTTTGGCCTTTTTTGAATCCTCAGACGAAAAATCTCCTATGAGACATTCTGATTTGTACCATTTGTTTCTAATAGCGAAACACGGGACCGAATTAAAGCAATTTTCCTCGATGTTGCTCTTTTAAAACAAGAATTCCGCTAGTGCCGCCCTACCAATGAGGGCTCGCAGAAGTTATGCCAGCTTTTGCTTAAACTTTTATTAAAGGGCAATGAAACTGAACAGGCTGTAAAAGTAATGATTGAACTCTTATGGAGCTATACAGGCGAAACTGCTTTTCGCGCGAGAGACGCTGCGATTTGTTCCATTACCACCGCAACTGCCGATCCCAAAACGTTCTTATTATATTATTCATGCTTTACAACTTGGCTCTTTGAATAGTGAATATTCCGCTCATAGGAAAAACTTGTTTTCCCGAAAAAGATTTCTCAGACGGAGAAACTAGCTCCGAACGGGCTGACCTCTTTTTGTTTGAACGACCTTAAGTCTTGAAGAGTAATTCTGATTGAAATTAATGAAACTCTTTGACCCAGCCGGGAATTAAACGATATTTGCATGATTTAAAGTTTCGAACTGATAAAGGAAAGTGCAAATTTTACAGTATTTACCGATGAAATTCGTACATTCATACCTTTCGAACCCTCTCGCAAATCAATAGCTCTGAAGTTTGTTTAGATTTAAAAGTAACTTTGAATGAAACGAAAAACCGCGGTCGAAAATGTTTTCATCGCCAAGTAGATAGATGGCTTAATAGGGTTTGATTAAATTCGGCTGCAATTTAAACTAGAGCCAGCTCTCCGTGAAAACGAGTCCACTGCTATTTAATTACAAGTAGTGCATTACTGTGTCCAGCCAGCTATAAACGCTATGAATAGCTACGGCCTGGCTGATTTGCCTTTTCAATTTGCAGAACTCAACTCTTCAGCATCAACACAGTCGGTGGAGGAACTGAAGCTGGATCTGATATATGAAAAAGACGTTGAATTAGATGCAGTGGAAATATCCTTTCCCAATGCCAGTGCTGATTCCAACGAAATCCCTCAAAGCTACTCGAACTTTACAGCGTCAGCTGCAGCTTCAGGTAGGTTGAATAATTTAGGTCTTTCGATTGCTGACAGGGGATATATGGACACTGGTCATTTGACATTCACAAAGCTGTATATCCATTTATATACATTGACAGACTTAAAATCAATATTTCAGTTGAACGTTTCATTTCTCCATTACGTTTTTGCTGAGAATCTCACATCTTTTTAATTCTCGGAAAATCCCCGGGATAAATAACGAAATTGTTTACATAGAATAAAGCAAGAGTTCGATGCAATCTAAGACCATAAAACCCGCATTCGAATATGTGAAACCCGAAGAGAAATTTCAATTGGAAAGAGATATATCAATCCGTTTCTATTCCATGTAGTTTTGTAAATTACTGCGAACCGAAAATTTGGAACCGTATTGATGGTCAGCGGAATTGTTCATTGAATATGGAAAGTTCGTGTTTTCCGTTTGATTGGCACGTTTGGAAGCTTCTATTTTGCCCAAAGAGTATATTGCAAATTCGGGCATATTTTCACGTGTAAATATTTTATTAGTTCAATTATGGGACTTTAAAATATTGTCGCGTATGTGCGATATGCATTTAATTATCGTTATCGGGCGGAAAATTATTTGAAGTGTTAAAAATTGTGCCGAAATCTGATTTAAAATCCCCATCAGTTTGTACGAGTGAAAAATATGATTTTAAAAGCGAATTTTAGAAATTCTTTGGAAACCCGCACTCGAAAATTGTCAAAACCGGTCAAACAAAATTTTTTTTACGTATTTTGATCTAATTAATCTTTGCAGAACCGCTTTGACTTCGGCATAATTCGACGCGTGATATTGAAGAGCCATTGGCAATTAGTTCAAAATCCCACATAGGGCAGAAAGTCTACAAAGCCTTGGGTAAAACGTGACATGAATGAACGGCTTATTTTCTTACGTACAGTACTCCACAAAAGTTTGGAAACATTAATAGGAAGGGGGTAAATTATGAGAAATATACAGGGTATCCCTGAAAGGTCTGTACAACATTCTACCAGGCAGCTGAAAATAAATCAATTTAACTAAATTTGCCTAAGTCCAAAAATTGATAATAATCGAAATACAGCGTGTCAAAGGTGAAAAAATAAATAACATTTTCTTTAATACGTTTTCACTATTTCGAACTAATTTCACGAAATTTTGTATTCGGAAATTTCTCGGGATGAGAAATTTAAATTTATCAAAGATATCAGTGTATCTTTTAGAAAGCGCCACAAGTGGCTATCTCAATACATTTAAATCGCAAAAACTTTTTTGTGCCACGGTGTATGTCACTTTGAGTTTCAGAAATTTTTTTCCCACCTTTTCTACTCAAAAAAAATACCATGCTAATGTTTCTAAAACCAACCGTTCTTGACAAAATGGCATTTAAAGTTGTAAGTGCATGTTACCCTTTGCCGACGAAAATATGCCGTTGTTGTGGACATACCAGTAAGATAATGATCCTAAACATACGGCTCGAACTGTTAAAAGGCGGTTTGAGGATCATAATGTTAACGTAATAGAATAGCCGGTGCATTCGTCTGATCTCAACCCCATTGAGAACTTGTGGGATAAACTTGATAAGAAGATCAGGTCTCACAACATCACAAATAAAGACAACCTATTTGAAGCTATTAAATTAGGGTGGGAAAAATTATCACCGGAAACATGTGCGAAATACGTTGATTTCCTGACAAATCGATGTAGTCGTTGCAAAACAAAGATTTTCTATAAAATACTAACACAAAGGACTTGTTTTCAAACTTATGTGGTTGTAATTTATCACTTGGTTTGCTGATACATCTATTACTTCTCTACTATGTACTTGATTTTAAAGCAATTATTCTTGAAAGACGACAGATCCAATTTAACGTTTATCAAAAATTTGCAATGTCAATTAAAAATGAATTACATTCATAATTCATATTTTTGTATTTTTCTCTTACATGTTTCCGAAATTTTGTGAAGTACTGTATTTTGATGTAGCCAACCTTTGTGGGATCGCTCTGACGTTACCAAAAAAAGCTCGATTCCTCACATTTTTCCCTTAAAACTCCCATTTTTTTTTGAATCCAAATCGCAATTTAAAGCTAGTTTATCAGCAATTACGTCGTCCAATTGATTTCTTTGCTTGGAATGTTCGCTTACAAATACGGAAGCGTAGACGAAAATCCAAATAATGAAATTCCGACGCCTTATGTCAGTTCGAGAAGTTTCCACTGATGTACACGATTTCCCGATGAAATAAATAAGATTGAGGACTTCGATCAAGTGAGCCGATATAATGAGAAAATTATAGTTGTTATTTGATTTGGATGCGAGAAGTTGGGAATTTGTTCTACTAAGCACGTGCAAAAGTTACAGCAATTGGCCAAGTTTGCAATATGGGAGGACATCGAATTCTACCATAGATATAGCTTCACATATGCACAGGAGAAAAATCAATTTTCATACGTGGGAATGGCATAACGTTAATGGAGAATCGCGAGTTGTATTGCTTTAGACCCGTCGGATCTAACAGAAAAGCGATACGATGAAGTCATTTCTAAAAACTACTATCAAGAATCATATTGACACATACTTATTGATTAAAGTTCCGATAATTGACTTATTTTCGGTCCTCCCTACTTCGATTTAGCTTGGAATTTTTGAAGCACAATTTTCTACTCCAAATTAAAAGTTTGAGCAAAATATTTTGGCTTTAACATACGTCAAAGTATCAATAAATAAACACTAAATGTGCCACTTTACGCCATTTGAGGCCAAGTGCAGCTAATTTAATTATTTAAATTAACTTTGATGTGCATAAAACCAATGTTTACGCGGCCTATGCATACGAAATGTCGGAATTAAATTTCAGCAGTTGCTACTTTTGTTTATTTTTGAGAAATTTGGCCTTGTGATAAATTTTATATCATAAAACAGCATACATATCCAATATGTTTAGGAATTGTAAATATGAAATGCAACAGCTACTATTGATACATATTTGCGAGTACTCCGAGGCTGTGTGAATATCAAGTAAATCATGAAAAATGAGCATCGAGTTGAACAGGACGTTACCATACGTAAAAATCGAACTTAATTGGACTTCTGCCTTTCAAAACTTATAAAAAAACATTGCTGGAGATTTAAAAATATACGGTATATTTCACGACACTAGCGATATGAAGGAGTGTATGTTTCCGCGCATCCCCATTTATAGTATACAAAAAAACGAAGTAAACATAGTGGGGGTCAGCTGTCGTACTGAATGAGCTTTGCAATGTTGCCGGCTTTCTTTTAAACAGCCAGGTTGCTTGATTGTTATTTAAAGTTTGCCACTAAAATTACTTTAAAAAATTTTTGTTTTCAAAATTAAATAAGAAAATAAATACGATTCTTAAACGTGAAACAATCATATGTATAATTTTTTTTTTAAATAAAGCTAGCCGGCAACATTGCGGAGCTCACACAGTACGACAGCTGATTTCCACTATGTTTCTTAATTTTTTGTATACTATAAATGGAGATGCGCGGAAGCATACACTCCTTCATATCGCTAATGTCGTGAAATATACTCTACAAATCAATGACCTTCAAAGACCACCTTTTCTGTAACTCCCCCTCTTCCATTCAGCGCCTTTTTATCATGTTCATTAATGCAAAAAAACTTTTATGGGGCGGACATGCGTTCTGTTGTACCATAAGAAAGTTTTGAATACATTAATGTATTAATGATATTTGAAATTAGATGTATGCTGCCTTTTATTGAAAAAAATATATATATTAGATACGTATTTCGAGTCACTCTTGATTTCAGAAATTTGCAACCTGTTAAAAAAGTCCATTTTTCAATTTGGATCTGGGTACGCAAGATTCTCTTCCACTATTTTCCAAATTCCTTTTAGCGTTCTTTTCTGTTTTGAAATTCAAAATTTAAAAAATCAAAATGATGATGAATTTAGTTTACCGATCCTTGAAATCACGTTGTGAATATTAAATCTCTGCCTAATTGGAAGAACTCAGATTTCTACAATTTGGATTCTTCTAAAGTTGGTTCCAGAAAAAAGTAGTTTTAAGGAGAATTTCTAAAAGCTCATTTTCTGCGAAGTAGAGAAAAACATCCCTGTAAGACTCATGAAGACTCTCCAAGATCGAATTAAATCTTTTTAGAGAATTGGAGAACAATCGGAAAATTCCCAAAACTCGTATAAAGTAAAAAAATCCAAATATCTTTGAAAGGAAAGGAAAAGGCCCAAAATATATCGCTTAACTATTTTAAGGAGTGTGCACTTTTGAATATGAAAATTTTATAGACACATGACGTTTTGAAACCTCAGTTCATAAAACGAGATCACGTCTCTTTTCCCCTGGAGTACGACCAAGCCAATTTCTCTAATTTTTTTTACAGAAAACTTAAATTTCACGACTGTGGGCCCCAGATTGGAACAAAAGCTGACCTCGGCGAGTTCGAGTGTTTTAAAATCCACTTTACCCATCTCAACTGTCCGGCCCTGTACTTTGGATTGCGGCCCCGGGGGCGGCTGCCATGCCGAACGTGACGAGGAACCAGTCAAGTGCCTGTGCCCCCTTGGGAGGGGCGGGGAGAATTGTGAGAGGGGTAAGTTTCGGACCTATTCCAGTATTACATTCTAAAATAAGAATTTTTGGGAAACCTTTGATTCAGTGCAATTTAATTTAAATGTTTGTAGTACTAAATCAACTTGAAAAAGAGATTATGAATTGAAAGAACAGAAATCTTTTGTAATGGACATTGGTGAAACAACCTTTATGAGGTTGCCACGATCGGGGAGGATTTATGTACTACAGTGAAATAATTCTAACTGTAATTTTTCATAAAATTTGATCTAATTCTCTTACTTAATTAGCTGAAAGGTCACATTGTCTTTTCCTATAGAAAACTTTATATTGTTTTGAATAGTTTTTTGGACGCAAATTATTTTAAAAAAAATAGCTTTGTCGATACCCCAGCCCTTATTAAACACCTAAGGTCATTATTTATGCAAAAAAAACTGGCGGATTTAGTGGAAAAAGCTATTACAAGGTGTTCTTTGCGTGTTCAAATCGCTCAATGTTAAGCTGCTAGCGTGTCTACCTGAACATGAAAGTACATCAATATTTCACTATGATTAACAAGCTACTAGAGGATTCCAAAAGTTGAGCTTGGATATTTTATGGGTCATAATTTCTACGTTGCTGGGTGGAAGAATGAGGTTTCGTAGTTTTATTGGGCCTTGGAAATTGAGGAAGGCCGCGAATTACTTCGTGCAAGAAATCCATTCTTGCCATGTTGTCAAAAGTTTTAACAATCATCAAGTTGTTTTTGCCAGTTTTAGTTTTGTGAGAAGTCCAGTATTGTTATAGAGTCTTTTATTAGTTCTAAAAGTTCCTTTTAGACGCTTTTCATTTGGTGAAACTAAAGCCCTGATTGCTACAGCCTCCTAAAGTGAATTGTACGAACAAATATTTGCAACAAACGAAAGGAGAGATACGTTGGAAGAATTACCTTATAGAAGGAGAAAATTAAAAATCCAGTGAAGCTGTTTAAACATATTAAATTACCATTAGAGATTTTTAAGGAACATTCTTTGGAATTTTTGAGAGTTGTTAGTTGTCGTGAATTGGTGAGTTTTGGATTGGCTTTCTGAGCTTTAGATATTTAATCAAATTATAGCTTCATATCTCCAAATTTGATGGCATATCGATCCATTAAAATATTTATTGCTGTAAATCATATAATTCTAGTTAATTCTTCTTGGTAATTTTAATTTTACTAAAATTTTCATACTATATTTCTACTTCCGATTAAATAGCTATACTTTTGAACCTCCTGTTTCTAATATCAAAATATTTGTATCTTTCCTTGAAGGAATACTCCCAACTTTATGTATAACCACAGAAAATAAAAACCCTTCACCCTACTCTTAAAAGAAATGGGTCAAGATTACAAAGCTCTGTTTGAAGAATCGCCACTCCTAGTCCATATTATTTATAGGACTCCACAAACATACAGGTAATTTGTCTGTATTAGAAGAGAAACGGCTAGTCGGACAATGGTGCAAAGGCATTCTAGCTTTGGTAATGGCTTTCAGAATGGAAATATTTCATTTTTGGATTATTTTCACTTCAGAGAAATATATTTGTTTCACATATAGCTTAAATTTTGATTATAATTTTCTTTAGTCACTTACACAGCTTTGGTGAATTATTTCCGATCAGAAGGGATCAGAAAGGAACAATCTGTAAGTGGAGATAGATATTGAAAACGGTTTTTAGCATCGAAAGAAATTAAATTTTAGACAATTTTTCTAGAAATGAGAGGTTTATAGCACTGATTGAATCTTTTTAGAAAAAAATTCGGCTGATGTAAAATTGCTTTTGGGTGCGATCCACTTCCAGTGGTGAAATTTGCTGCATTGCTTGAAATGGCCGAATACATTAATGTCAGTGGCGTAAGTCGTTAACATGTATCGCAAATCTCTGGAATTCCAGTTTATATCGCTCCTCCATTTTCCTTTCTAATACGCTTATGTCGATTATTTATTTTCAAGTTCGCTAAATCTCTGATTGAAGAAGGAATGTAGAAATTTGATAAACTGTGGGCTTCAGAATTACGGAGAGATCATAATAATTTAAAGTTTTTGAAATAAATTTTGAAAAACTCAAGGGCGCACCTACATGAAATTTAAAATCCCTAAAAATCCAAAGAAAAATTTCATTTATCCTTATAATTTTTGAAAATTTCATGGAAACTTCCCAAACAATGTTGATTTTCATGAAAACCGAAACTTCAATAATACATTGTATATTAAACGCTGTTGTAAGTTCTCTGTTATTTGCACATGCATGGAACACAAATTTATAATAATGCTAAAGTCGTACCAAAAAGGGTTAAAAAAGTAAAAAACGTCAAGAAAAAATTGTTAAAATTCGTATAAGGCATGAAAAACGAAGTATCCCACTGATTTTCATAAATATTTAAATCTCAGAATTAAAAAAAATCGAGTATAAAAACTAAAAAACTACATAATATACGTAATGCAGGAGCCCCAGTAAGCTTTATGCGGGTAGCAATGAAAAGCCGATTGAGGAGCGTAGGTTTCTTTGGTGCGTACCGCCTAAAAGCGCCGACAAAGGGTATTAGGGTCGTCGGTATCTTCTATATTTTCAATAATTTCTCCTCATTGCAAAAGAGCTCACGATTTAAATTAAAATAAATATGTTTAAATTTCAATTTGGTGTAAGCTGGCCTCCGAAGCATAAGCACTGCTTATTCGTATAATAATTATAATAACTCAACTTTTTACTCTATGTTCCATATTTCATTATCATCATTGAAATATTTGTAGTTATTACAGTCCACTAAGTAAAAATTGTGGATGCGCGTGTGGGAAGCATCGTTGTTGCCGTGGGAATTTAATTGAGGCCTTGAACCATCAGGGACTCTTGTTTCTGAGATGAAAATAATATTAAAGCCTTCTGGAGCTTCAAAGCAATTTGTTGTCCTTCTGCGTCACAGTGCAATTTGACAGAAGGTACGAACAAGTTCTGCAGAAAATCAGTGCGGTACCAAAAGAAGTTAAAAATTCGAAAGGAAAGGAATTTGAGAATTTCTCAAACTCCGAGCATGTCATTAATTTTCATAAATATTGAAAATAAATAATTATTAATTTTATATCAGCCAGATGGATACCGAAAGTGGTTAAAAAGGTAAAAACGCCAAGGAAAATTCATCGTTTGTTAGCCTAGTTTATTATTATATAGTGAAAATTTAGCAGCACTGCTGTGGGAAAATCAATGTGGTGCTGGAAATAAAAATTAATAAAATCCAGTTTTTTGGACATAAAACTCGATTTTTCATTGAATTTGGAATATCTGTTAAGGTTTTGGTAAATAATGTTCGGCTCTTGTTTCTGATAGCGGTTTAAAAAATGAAGAGCGTATAAAGCTCACTCAAAATCGTCAAAATGTTAAAGAAAAAGTTTTCATTTATCACTAAATTTCGAAAATTTCAGAAATTCTGCCAGAACAGGAGATTAGAATGCAATTTCCTATTAAGTAACGAAAATTTGAAATGGGCGAAAAGTAAAAATTGGAGCAATAATTTTTAAAAATTGCTAAGTGATGTAACAGTTATATGTAATTGGAACAAAAGACATTTTGAGACGCGAACTACAAAAACTTCCATAACACAAGTTTTAAGTAAAAACCAGTAACAACAAAAATATCAAATTACAGCTATAAATTGGAAAAAGTTCTGTCAAAAAATTGTGATTCACTAATGATTTAGTATATAAAGGGTGACTGACGGGAACCTGACGGTTTTGAAATGAGCCATATACAGTTATTTTTTACAAAAAAATTAATTATAATTCATAAAATGGTTTATTATTACATGTCATTTGATCACGTGTGAAAAATTGTCAGATAGGTGGTGTCTTTGTAGGAAATCGGCTATTACCTGAGCCATCATTTCAGTGTTGATTTGAGCGACTTCTTCCCTGATCGCGTCTTTTAGTTCTGGCAATGTACGAGGTTGATGAGAGTAAACACGCGCTTTCAAATACCCTCACAAAAAAGTCACATGTGCTTAAGTCCGGCGATCTCGGGGGCCATCAAGAAGTCGCTCAAATCAACGCTGAAATAATGGTTCGGGTAATGACTATTACATATCGTATTGTACATACATATAGTGTTTTTGAAAGGTAATATAGTATCTTACAGGTACACATAAAAATAAAGACATGTTAGACGCAATTTTGAATCGATAGCTTAGTAAAAGCAGGGGGGAGCAAAACACAATTTCCATAAGATTGACATTTTCATCAAATTAAAGCAGTCGGTTTTTGAGATATTTTTTTAACCGATTCAAACTAAAGTTGTATGCTAAATACCTAATTTATATTATTTTTCTTTTCTTCAGTATTCCCACCATCAAAAGCTACGTGAACAATTAATAATCATATAATCCCCTTCCTTGATTAATTTATTTTTCCTGGCACATAATAGCGGAAAGTTGGTGTTCAGGAAAGAACGCCGCTAGGGGAAGTTGTAACGAGTTGGGTGAAAAATTTATGGCACCAGCCAGCTAGGAGGCAAAAGTAAATAAAACTATACGATATATTCCAGCTAGGGCGGGGATTTGTTTTAATTTAAGTCAAGTTGGAGTTTAAAGTTGCCGAGAAATGTGTTTTTCGGAGCGAGTTAAGTGGCAAGGAGGCATTTTCAGTCAAAATGCATTGGGTTAATTCGAGAGAGACTACGAAATTTTGCAGCGGGAGTTTTAAAGCTATATTAGAAACTTTCCAAGGCCTTTACCATTGAGAAATAACCATTAATCAAAATTAGAATAAGTGGGGCGGACGTTTCATCAAGCTTTCTTCCTATCAATTAAGACCAATTGGCAGCTCCATTAATTCTTCTCTTAGGCGAAATTTCATGTAAAGATTGAAAATTTATTTTTTTTCCAAAAAAAGGGAACTCAAGGCCTTAATTAGTTCAGATATTAATTTACTGCCGCTTAATTTTGTACAGGAGAGAAATTGACAATCTTTAAAATCCTAATTAAACCGAGCTTCAAAGCTTACACCTTCGCCAGGCAAATAGGAACTTTTTTCTGAAAGAGAAAAACTGGCGCAAAAAAACCAATAATATGGGCTATTGAGAAGCAAATTTTCATATTTCTCTTTGAGTTAAAGAGTTTCTAATTGAATTCGAGAACTTTTTAATAGATAGGTGACCTTACTCCCACTTCAAAGATCAATACTTTGGCAGGTAGCGATTCAAAACTGGAAGTTTGCGCGAAACCTTGGAGAAATCCTGGAAGTTGGAGATGTTTGAATGTAGAGTCGGCGTCGCGTTTCGGCTTCAAAGGAAGTTTATTTGCCAAGTTAATTACTGAATATTTTGTTATCTTCGCGCCGTTGTATTTGTCCAACCAATTACAAATCGGTCGGCATTGATTTGCACGCATTTTACACATAGATAATGGTGATAAATCCTATGTAGCCTCGGACCCTAAACGCTCCCTGTTCTCCCTAAAGCAAATTGACCGAGACGACCTGCTGAAATATGAATTACCTCCCTGCATTAGGGCCATAACAAAGACTGTCGCCGACACAGTTATCACAGGTATGTACCTCCGAATGCGCCCTTAAAAAGCCCTTTTTGAGTAAATACAGCGGAAAATGTTCATAGCAAACTCGAAACAGAGTTGACAAACCAGAAAATGGAAATGGTGTTGCGTCAGCACCCCATTAAAGTAAACGCTTCGGGGAGATATTACGAACTCACGATAATCCCGTTCAAAACTCGTGGATTGAAATTTTGCAGCGACTTGCTTGTCGATGAAATAGTAGTGAATTTGGATAAGCTGTAAATAATATTTCCTGTAGGTTGTGTTGGATTGTGGGCATACAGGCCATGGAAAGCTGCAGAGTAAACAAAACCATGCTGAAATTAATGCAGATTGCAGGAAATTCATACAAACCGCTAAATTGAAGTGCAGGAAATTCCCGATTTTTTATAATTGTGGAATGTTCTAAATGTAAAAGAAATGCAACTGATCGATACTTTGGTAAATATAGCAAACGCCAAACTAAAAGTTTTCACGTCATCAAAGTTCTACGTCGCGCCGCCCTACGCTGTTGCCGGACTTCCGAACAAATTTTTGAGGCGATGTACATGTAAATTGTTTCAGCACAGTCGATCGTAAGATTTATTAAGAAAATAAAGCTTCTAAACAAAGGAAAATGTAAGAGCAACAATCGACACAACCACCGGCATTAGAAGGTAACCTCAGAAAATAACCAACACATAAACAAACATGGGTTTACGATTGACGGCAACTCTGTCGTTTTTAAAATTTTTCCAGTGACCATGTTTACATCTCATTGGAATTATCGAATTTTAGCTAAATGACGTCACACCAAAATTTCGGTCCATGTTTTATTTATATTATATTATTAATATGTACCTACATGACCATGTTCGTTATATTTTGAATAATTAATACGTTTTACCTTCGTATGATAATGATAACTAAATAAGTTTGATATACCTTGCTTCCGAGATAAACAACCAATGTGGTCATAAATGACGTGCGAGGCTTTTAGTTTGGCATTAGCTATATGTACAACTAAAGCCTGTTATAAGACATCGAGTTCATTATTTCATCGTCTCTTTTATTTTTTGGAAGTAACACCTCACATCAGTAAGGGACGGTTGGAGTCATTGAATTACGCAGTATTCTGAGTTATTTACTAACGAAGTTAGTCTTAATTTATATTAACTAAGAATACCAGACACCCTCTAGCAAGAGCTCGGAGAGACACTTCTGTTAACGTTTCGGTGGTAAACTCTTTTGGCGTAAATCCTGGTGTAACAAATTTAAAAGCCTTGTGATGCGTGAAGAAAAAAACCTTTTGAATTCCTATTTCGAATTGGTCATTTTTGGCGATTCGCTCGATATCATGCTGGGAAGCATCGATCCATGCAAATATCGGAACCTGAAGTATCTATACGAATTATCAAGTAGCGGGACTCTCAAAATCGATACTTTACTATATTGACATGTATCGCCCATACAACAGGGTTGGAGATAAAAATCTCTGAAATGATCTCTCAAAAAGGGCAAATCTTCCAATCTCCAAGTTGTCATGTTAAAATTTCATCAAATTTATACTTTCATTTTTGAACTTTTTCTTGAACTTTCGAGTTGTTTCCTTCGCAAAGAATACTTTTAAGTCTCTCTTGTACATTGAACTTCTTCCCTAATCGTATGATTTGATCTGATATACGTGTTATGTATGCTGTGGAAAAGTTTGTGAAAACTCTCCTTTGACTGTGACTGATTACAGACGATTTCAAATTGTGAAAAAAATTATGTAAAAAATTACTAGGACAACTACACTCATCGGCAAAAGTCTTGCACCTCCATCTGAAATAGAAAATGTATTTTAACACTGATGAAGAAAAAAAGTATTCAAATTCCAATAAAAAAGTTTGTTTATTTGCTTCCTTGGTTCTTGTTCATAGCTATCCGTACTGAATCACTACATTACACTATCTCTGTCCAATGTATTATTTACATGTATGAAAGTATAAATATTGGAGAGGTACAAGACTTTTGCCGATGAGTGTATTTTCATCTAAAACATTTTTTAAGTCTGTCTTTTCGATATTGCAATTTGGCTTAGTGCATATTTATAATAACGTGACTAGATTTTAAATTTTTCACGAAAGCATAATTAAATATAGCAGGCAATGGGGATTCCTTTGCCATCCCATTCGCTTCCTGTCTTTTGCTGTTCTGTTTGATCATTGTACCTCTCTTTTTTGTCTTCATTTTCTTTGTTGGTAATTACTTTATGTAGTGTTTGTTGGTGTTTATTTTCTTTTTATGAGTTTGAGGTTCACCGGATCGTTCATCGAAGACCGACAAGACTTATATTCCCTCTGCCATGATCGATCAATCCGATCAATGAACCTCGAACCTCTCTCTATACTTTTAGAAGTTACAACCTTATTTAATATCAGCTGCGAGTAATTTTACTAAACATACTTTGCCCTAAAGTTCAAATATTTATGTCCGACCTTTTAATATGCAAAATATTTAAATATCTATCATTTGCTTCTGATATTAAACCATCCTCCATAATCGTACTCACCTGGCGTTCCAGACCTGCAAATTCATACATTCCCGAATTCTAGCCATTTAATATTTCATCCAGCGACGTCATTACCTTATACATAGTTATCGATTTTCCCATTAGCGTCGATACGATCAATGACTAATATTTTATATTTGGATGGCGATAACAAATTCCAATATCGATATCCACACGATTTACAACTTGAAGTTCAGCCAGGGTTATCAATCTTAATACTGACTTTTACTTTAAATGGTCTGAATGATCTGTATGGATACAAATTAAAGTGAAATTCCAATAATAAAAATTCCGTGTTTCGTGGTAATTCAAAAAAGCTTAACTCCAAAAGTAAGTGAAACTTGGAAGAGCAAACGAGCATCTAGGGATTTAGAGAAAACAAACAAGATTCTCTTTGAAAGGAATAATGCCATTAAATTGGCGCATTAGATTTACTTTAAGTTGAACCTTGTTTTTGTTTGATGGTCCAATTTTAAAGAACAAACTTCTTTAATGACCCACTTTGCTTGATTTTCTTGGATCCAAATATTTTATAGTCGGAATTTTTAATCTAAATGTCATTTTTGTTTTCGTTGCTAATGGCGCAACCGAAATTACTAGCAGCTGTCCAAGGCAATAACTACATTAATACAATTACAATGAAAGGTCGGTCAGTATCAACAATTGATTGTAATTTCACAAACAACTAATTAAATTGCAAACCTCCATCGCGTACTCGTTGATAATTCAACCTGTCTGGGATGTTTATAAAAGTTCGTTTGATCCTGGAAGTTTCGACAAATCTGTTCTTTAACACCTATAGAATTCACAGTATCAGAGATTGGAACCTTTTAAGCCGAGTAGCTAAATCATGGATTCAGCTGGGTTTACTTAAACCCGACCCTCGTAAATTTTGACGTCCATAAGAAATGTTTTGCTACCACAGTATCAGGAAACCTTACCAGGAATTTGGAAAACTGAACATTAGCAGAACCGAGCTTCGGCTATGATTAATTAACTCGACTTTAAGTTGTATGTCTTGTTGTATTTGACTTGTTTCGTTTTTAATGAGAGACTCTGAATATTACTAATTAAATTATCTCAAATCCTCGTGGAGATAGAAATCCTGTTGAATTTTTTGTTAAAAAAATGACAAAGAAACGATCCTTTCTTACTTTCAAGCTGGTTTCATTTCTTAATTTGTCTACAAGTCAGGCTGAAATTTTATCTTTAAATCCGGAGCAGACTTTATGTCAAAACTGTTGGTCAATCAACAGTTTTTATTTAAGCTCTTTATGGTTTCTCTCCCTCATTTTTCTATACATTTTTAATTAATTTCTTGACTTAAAAATATGTCAAAACGGTTCTTTTCTTTTACATGAGTTTCGAGGTGGTTCAGTTTATGTCATATCTCTCCTGTTACGTTGGTAAAAGAATATTCCTTTCCCTCCCTATTAAAAAATTAGGGCGAACTTTTACCTACAATTATGGAGAGCCCTGAAATCTTATCCGGTTTTAGGTCTAGTCGAAATTATTTGAAATATTATGACCCCCATTGTATTTAAAGTTATTTTGAGCAGATTCTTTATAAAATTTAGTAAGGTTTATTACACCAATAAACTTTACATGAGCCGACTTCCAAACTTCGGTCAATAAACCCAGCGTGAGGGTAAGTTGGTGTCAAGTTGCTTGGTGCAAGTGCCTAGTAAATATCGAAGATAACCCTGACAACGTCTAATTTCAGAATATATTTGGCTCCTGCCAGGACTGACATTTTAACGAAGTTAAAGTTACATTTTAACGTAGTTAGGAAAGTTAAAAGTGACATTTTAACGTACCTAAGAAAATTAAAAGTGACATTTTAACGTACTTAAGAAAGTTAAAAGTGACATTTTCCAGTTTCATAAATAATCTGTGGAACCTCTAAATACCTGATTAAGACAGATTGACATATGAGGAATTCTATTCAGTCGTACCACATTTTCTTTGGTTCAGACAGGCGCTTCTAGTGCACAATAGTATTGGCACACTATTGTGCACTAGAACAATGATTCGTCTAGATAGGTTAGTTCAAAATGAATTGAACTGAATGATGACAAATCTATGAAACTGGGATTTGTGTAAGTTCAAATACGAAAAATGGTATTTAAATAACTTAAAGTAAACTGTTAGAAACTAGAATTTTGTTTGGAAGCCATACGATTTAGAAGCGAGCGGAGAGTTTACAGCGATGAAACGGCCACTCTGTTACCAATAATAGTTAGAAAAAGAGAAGTACCGTTTAAAATAGGTATTTTACTTGGTTTCATAACTTATCTTTTGGGTTGCTATGAACCTGAAAAAGCAATTGGGTTTGGCAACATCAGGTTTACCTTCTGCTTGTTTTACGAGAGCTCAAACAGCTGTAAAATCTATTTCGCCCATGCTATAATTCATTTTTAACTCTTTTGTAACTGAAAATGGTCCGTAACAAGGTAGTTTGAGAGGGTTATTTTTGATAATAGAATTACACGTTAATACTGGTAACAGTTTGAAACGTTTATTCAAACGATATCAGACTTACTTTTAAACCAGTAATTCATCGCAAATGGTAAAATACTCATGATAGTTTAAATCCCACTAAAACCCTTTTCGTTTATAAATCCTATTTTTAGAGGATAAATGCACATTTATCTTCAATCGAGTGAAGCAATTAATCACGAAAATTTCATTCACCATCTGTTCTACTCTAAAAATCAGGTATTTCATTGTTGAGTAACAATTGTAACAACAGTGATAAAAACTGACAGCAAATTTCACGGTAATAAAATTTCTGTCAATATCGATAAGTCAAAAATTCTTCAAAGGTGTCACAAATACATCGCATTTGATTCATGTAATTCTCATTCGAATATAACTCATGTCATTTGTCATATTACATATATGACAATATCTTTTATGTAATTTGACGGGCAACCCGGTTTGGCAACACCACGCTTTGCTTTTATTTTATTTAAAGAGCAAGAGGTTCAATTCATTTCGACGTTGCCAAATTTTTGGTGAATTCTGTTGGAATTGCAAAATAAACAACACTGGATGGTCAAAAATGAAAATATGAAGAAAAATACATTTTTAGTACGAAGCAAAGTCTCTCATAATCATGTTTCCATAATTTTTTTGTCTTGTTTGATACAATCTATCTGTTCCTGAAAATTTTCGCAGAATTTAGGAGACACCCTGTACACATTACCTAAAACAATATAAATTTGAGATTCGGTTTAATTGGATAATTAATAATTATGGAATGGAATAAAAATTCTAAAACGAATGAATGCCTGAAAGGTACGTTTGTACGTTTTGAGGCCCTTTCTGGAAATCCCCTGGAAAGTTAGATAAATATGTATAGAACACTGTTATATTAGTTATAGAGAACGAAGTAATATATAGCTCATAATACGTGAAAACTGTGTAAAATACGTAGAAAATTACTGATTGTTTCAAATAAATTTTTACCTAAAATGCAAATTTAGGTTAAATTTAGTTAGCTATATTATCAAATTCACTGGTACGGAACATGCACATTCCGTAATAAGCCCAAGAAATGTGAGGTTTTAATTTTAAAAATGAGAAAATATTCGAAAAATTTTATAATGATTCAGAACTTAACTATTTGCGCAATTTAGGGATTTAATAATTTACGCCCTTTAGAGATTTAATGCTAAATTTAAAATAAACTGGTTCGTGAAACTGAAAAATCCCTGGGAACGATGTTACAGTCGTTCAATTAGCACGTTGCAGTCATGTAATGTTAACAAATATACGCAATTTTGACGTCATTCCCCAGGAATGTTTTATACTTCCCGGTGGCCTGATTCTATAGTAACATGTATGAGTGAGACAACAACAATTTTTGGAAATGTTGATTAGTAAAAAATTTCAGTCTCCAGTTTGATTGGATAAATATTAGGGCCCAGATTAGAGTATTTGACCCTCGAAAACATGTTTGTTTCCATTCTTACAAATTCCTGTCAACAAGTTGATGCTCAAACATCAGTTTCTCATCCCCGATACTCGCAGCATGCAGAATTTTGTTAAGTTGACATGTTATTAAAAAATATATATATACAGTGGATTCCATCTATAACGTACATGGGATATAACGTACTTCCGGTTATTAAGTACGTATTTGATTGGTCCCGCCTAAATATTCTTGAATTTTTGCTGGTTATAACGTATAATATACTATAATATTAACTCCCTTTATAGCGTCTTTTATTTTCTCTTTATTTCGTTGCCAATTCCGAGTGTAAAGTACATTTGTACATTATAGCCGGATGGTGGTCCGGTGGCTCCCCTAAGGCGTCGAAGATTTACAATGCTCGATGTGAATTTTGTGTACAAATGGCAGGTGGACATGTAGAACATCTTCTTTAAGTAAGGGAAAAAAATTTAAACTATTTTTTATCGTTTTTTTTTGAGAAAATTTTTTTGACACCCTGTATCTCGAAAACGATGCGTTTGCGGCCCCCCTGTTAATAGGAATTTTTTTTCTTAGAAAGGGCCAAGGAATCATTCCCATCATTTTTGAATACCTTTTTTAAAATACCTTGTATACATACATATGTACATGATACGTATTATGTACATACAGATCCCTCAATTACATTCAAAAGTTTATAATATGTAGCTAAATCACTATGTGTCATTAGATTTGTTCGGATTTTTAGATAAATAAAGGCATATGTGCGTAACATGCGTAACGTGTAAAAAATATGATTTTTTTTTATTGTATTTTTTTATAACGTACCTTCGGTTATAGAGTATCTTATTTTTGCTCCCTAGAGAGTACTTTTTAAACAGAATTCACTGTAATCAAAATAACAAACAAAAAATTGTTTTCGAAGCCCTGCATCGCAAGAACCCAGCTGATACGGACCCATGCTCATATGACCTTTTTACCCTAATCAAAGATTCACTTTTTAACGTTTGTACAAGTACTTAATGAGCACCCTGTATATGCCATTCTTATCTACAGTGACCAATTGATCCACTCATCTTCAAAACTACATATGTATTAAGGAGATCATCCCCTTTAAGTGGAGCTAAAACACTTTACAGTGGAATGACTGGAATGTTGACGTGACCCATATTTGCAACCGCCATCTTTTTTGCCCTTTAGCTGGCGATCTTTATTCACTTTCAACTGAGTTTCGCAGTGGAATGCCAAAATGCACGGCCCTTGGTGGAGTTTAAAAACAGTTTCGAATTAATTATTAAAAACATTAAATGAGATAAATATGTAAAACCTTACGTCATTAGAATCAGCTTAAAAAGTGCAGGATGAATTATTTATGTGCCAAATATAAAAAAATAAAAGTTTGAATTAAAAAAAATTAAAAAAATATATTTTATTTGGTGAAACAGTAGTCAAAATGAATAGAAATGACGTTAAATGATTTTAATTTGTCTTGAACTGTTTCCAAATTATGAACGAATGACGAACTAATGACGAACTAATGACTCGTCCTATATTCCAGTCATTTGGTTTGCGCTTGCATCATTCAACTTGACAATAGCCCCTTAAAACTCAATTTATTGATCAGATATACCCTGACAATAAACTGAATTTAAACGTAAACTCTAGCCGAGTATCGTTGGTGCAACAACCCCTTATCGAGGTTTTAAGCTTTTACATAGTAGTTTTCAGACCTTTCAATTTCGAAAGTACAAATGAGTATAATTCTTTTTGGTCTTCTCGCTGTGAAATCAAGGTAAAAAAAAAGAGCAACAAACATATATGTTAATATGCGATTAATAATCTCTACGTTACTAGCGTCTGGATTATTAATCGCCGTCGTTAGCACTCTTGTTCTATAAATAATTATTAAACGAATGTATAATCGGATTCAAATTTATTACAAATCTCTTAACCTTCATTCACCTACACTCAAATTAAGACAAAGTTTTAATAGCGTTAAACTTGAGCTTAAAGCCACAACATTAAAGGAAATCTATCAATATGATATAAAAACCCTCAACTTTTATCGAGAAATCCAACTTTCATGAAACGGAGCCGATGCCGTGAACTTCTGAAAGGGCTTCTCAAAAAGGCAAAAATGACGGCAATTCGTTGGAAATTTTACGAGTTTTCCCGGTGCTCTTATCTTTTTTCACAATTTCACTTTTTGTCGACACCTGATCGATTGCGTACACATATAGCCTTAAGGACTTACTCGTCATTTCGAAGCTTGCATCAAGGTAATTGTTGAAGTACGTAATAATCAAGCTAAACATAGCATTATTTTTTAATTTTTGCTAATAATTAAGCTCCAAATAAATCTATCATGAAAAGTGATATTTATAATCTTTTCCATGTATTAATGCAATTTTTTTCTGTCTGTAAACAGCGCTAAAAGCAATTGAAATTTGAATCACATTGCTGGTGTTTTCGCTTTTCTGCAAATTTAAAGCGATTTTAGTCTAAAATAATCTTTTCCAATTAGCGATATTCATTGTCTGTTCCAGGTTTTATTTCAATGATTAAAAATACTCATTAACAGTTTTTGTTAATGCCGTTTAAATTGCCTCAAAATCAGTTTAAATTTAAAGCTCTTTGAGAACTGTTTCCTAACATCTGGGACTTTCAAACTCTAAGATTTTTGCTGTAATTTTATCTGGAATACGAGTAATTTCAATATTTTTCATGACACACATTCCCATGAGGCCTCAATACGCTCTTACTAAACCAGGATAATCCAAAAGTATTATATTACCGTAGAATAAAATTTTTATGGCTTGTAGCCAGTTATTCTTTGCCTTCTAACTCCTTGTCGGCATTTAATCGATTGCACATCCATATGATTTTAAAGTTTTTCCAAGTCGTCACATTTAGCACTCACTTCTATATGAGAAGTCGAGGGTGAAATGTAAGGTAATCTGCGAATTTGTAAGCCGAAACAAATGTGTTACTATTTCTAGATCAGGATTTCGATTAAATATCTCATAAATCAATAATTGAAGTAAAAGGAATATTTAAGAAAAAAATCAGCTAGGGGGTGGGAGGGGGTTGAATCTAACTAAATTATAAACGCAAAGTAGCGTCGATTATGGTTGACAATATTTAGTTTAAAAAAAAATATTGAAAAAGTCGATGCTCAAAATACTCCAAAAGTATCCGACTTAAAATCATTTTAAGGATTCCCAACAAATGCAAAAATTCTGTAGTTTTCGAAAATTTTGTAGAGGGCCAGGAAATGCAACTTTTTACCTCTATATATAATGACTGGAAAATTCCTATTTTTATCCCTTTGCGAATTTTTTAAGCTCCCTATAGTTCTCTAGATGTCTTAAACGATTTTGGTAACTCGGGAAATACTAAACTAGTTCTAAAAACGATTACCAGAAAAGCTCTCTTTCCAACTCCCGGTTCTGTTTTCTTAAAAACCCTTTAGCTCCCTGGAAATCTCCAGGTTCTTTCAGAAAATAGAAAAACTTTGAAGTTCTCTAAAATTTCCAAAGTAAATTAACGCGAAAAAAGGAGAATTCTTTTTACCTCTTTACAGAACTTTTCTGAAACACTACAAAGAACAGTGCCAAGAAACACAACGTGTAATTTTTGCTTGTATTCTCCAAGGCAGAAACAATATTGTTTATAATTGACATTGTAACAATAATTGGTGCAACAACTGATTACAAGTAAATTTCACTTTTTTTTCTTCTTGTAGCATCTTTTGAATCAGTCTCTAGCGCTCGAAAACTATCTGAACTATATCTCAATAAATAGAACCATTTTCACGTTCTTTAAAAGCCTTTACAGAATTTCTGGAACTCAAACTTTGGTCTTATAAGCTATGATAATTCTATGTCTTATTCTTACAATTCTGCCTTTCGTTCTCTAAATCCCTCTAAAGAATATCAGTCATTATAACGTATGATAGGAAAAGACCACTGTTTGTCTGATTTGGCAACCGAAATATTTCTTATGCCCTAAAAGTCTCAAAGGATGTTTATAAATTACAGGCACTCTCTTGTTTCCCTAAAAAGCTCTGAAGAATTCCCTCTCGCTTGCAGTTAATGGCATTTTCTGACACGCTCTCAAGTGTTTCAAAAGTTGCTCTCAAGAAATAGAGACATTCTTTGGTTGTCGAAAAGTGCATATTTAAAGAGGATATGTAGTAATAATATAAGGAAAACAACAACAATAAGGAAACTTTCACTCTATTTTTGCTGGTAGTAAGATCGCTCTATTTAACGCTGTGCATTTCCCTTCTTTAGTCCTGTTTAGCTCCGTTACCAGGAGTTTGAAAAACTGCGTCTAAGGACCAATATATCAATATTCTGGTAACTTTTCCAAGAAGATAATTTCCATAGAAATTGAGACATTGACCAATGCTATGATCTGAATTCATCATATCGATGGAAATTATCTCATTGGGAAATTTATCAGGACATTGATATATTGGCCCTAAAAGTTTTTACGTTATCTCGGGAAATAGAGGAACTTTTCTAAAATCTTGAAAGTATGTTGAGAAATGCAACTTTGTTTTTACACGCGATGACTGGAATATCGGTCTTTGCTTCCCTGTGGAATTGTCTGGAATCCTCTATAGCGCTCCAACATATTTATTAAAGTTATCAACCTTGTAAACTTGCCAGCACCTTAATTTAGGCTTAGAAATGTTTTTTTCTGGAAATATATCTGCTCTATACTCAAGAAAAATTTCTCTTTCACTTTTCTGTGGTACTTTTTGAGATATTCTCTATATCTCTAAAATCAATATTATAAATGTTCTAATATAGTAATTTTAGCAGGAAATTAATTTAAAAGAAATTGAAGGAACCGATCAATACATGAGGAATCTGCTTATATTTCCTTGATTTAGTAATCGATTTGTTCTCTAATTTTCCTCTTTGTCGTTTCAAAACCATTGGAATTGAAGACCTTTTGAGTGTTTTACTCTATTTCTTTATCTTCCTTAGATTAGAAAATTAGAGATAAGAGAGAGAAATCTCCCTATTCTCTTGTCAACAATATCCTCTGAGACATTCGTAATTTTTATATAATTGGAAAACTGGTCTTTAAAAAAAGTTCTTAGGAACTCTTCTTCACCTTATAGTTGCTTCGTGTCAGTGATGCACCATTAGGATTTGTTATATAGTGCCTTGTTTCCATTTGTCAGCGCCCTTTCTTTGAAAATCAATCCATCATCGTTGAAGAGTAGTTTCCTTGTCTTCGTGTCTTCGGTACTTAGTTGTTGATTTGTTTTTATATTAAATTGATAATGGTAACGGTAGCTTAATCTTCCATTAGTTTGACGCTTTTTTTCTCCGCTAATACGTTTATCTATTATTTAAATCCGTATTTTATTGCGGAATGCGTTTTCCCAAAATGCATTTTGTTATTCAATTCATATTCGATGAGTCGGAATTAAACAAATCATTTTGGATTTATGTCATCTATGCGCAAATCCTTAATTCGCTGCTAATGCGCATTCTGAAGATATTACCAATTAATTTCTGTATTTTTGGTATTATTATTATTGGTATAATATTATAAAGTGTTATTCATGGAAGAAAAATAGCTATACTTTGGAGAGAAAATGGAGACAAACTTTATGCTTTTCTCGTTTATCCAGGACAAAAAAATATTAAAACCGAATTAACTACAAATTTGAATTTTTTAAAAAGCATAAACAAGGATCTGTGCGTATCTCGTAAGTCGAAATTTTCTGAATGCGCATTTCACAATGCATATTGGAGGCATACTTGATTCACGCCAATCAGTCGATTTGAATTGACGTAAGTGATCTGGCCATGATTTCATTCACAGAAATGTTATTTGGATCGTTTTACCTTCACCCCCATTTCAGTAATCTAAATTAATTTAGACTGATCCTGCAAAGCTGATAGATGAGTAAGATTGATGCGATTCTGATATTTCATCAGTTTTCCAGTTATTTTGTCTTTTGTTTTCGTAGTTAAGTTTCTAAAAATTTGATAAATTACTTTTACTAATTTTGATAAATAAAGTTTTTTACATAAAAAAACGTAAGAAACTTCAAGAACCTTTAGAATTCATTTCCAATAAATAAATAAATTATGAATCTACGCTTAATAAATCTTCGCTAACTTGAACGTAAATAGACGATTTTTTTAGAATCTCCAGATGTAAATGTCAATAAATTCCGAGCTTACTTATGATTTTAAGGGACACGAATATCGGTATTCCTACATTATATTATCGAGTAAATCATCTTCAATACAATCAGAGAATTTCAGGGTTGATTGGATCCCCAACCATCTCTAACCTACTCACCCTTAAATATAAAACTTTATTGCCCAAAAAACCGTAATCTTGATAAAACAAACTCGTTTCACTTGCCTCTTCACCCGAACAGAAACTCGGACAACGGATTTAGCGAGACTCTTTTGCTTAGGCAATCAAATCAGTATTTCGACTGCTTTTACCCTTTATCGATCAGCTAGTGTTGCGTAATAAATAAGGGAACAGAGGTGGGTTTGCCAGCTCAATCAACAGCTGGGTTGATCTCTTTTTTATATTAAATTGATAATGATAATAATAGTTCAGTTTTCTATTAATTTCAACGAGTTTTTAAATTTCTGTCCATTAATGCGTTAATGCATTGT
The DNA here is from genome assembly GCF_039881205.1 of Euwallacea similis. NCBI lineage: Eukaryota > Metazoa > Arthropoda > Insecta > Coleoptera > Curculionidae > Euwallacea > Euwallacea similis. Next base: position 2,665,039 of record NC_089630.1, read on the forward strand.
TTGAATAGGTCTCTTAGAATGCGTATTTCTAATGCGCATTTTGTTTTTTAACGTGTATTTGTTAAGTTCGAATAAAATAATATTTTAGATTTATGCAACCTATGCATAAACATTGAAATAGCCATTAATGCGAGTTCTGACGAGGCTAGTCACTTCTGTATATTTGATATATTTTTTACTTTATAAATAATAATTAATTACTGTTTTAAAGTGCTATTTATTGAACGAAAAATAGCCACACTGTATGGGAAAAAATGGAGGCAACCACTTTCTACTGATCCTACAAACTGATAGATCAGTAAGATTGGTACATACAATTTTGACGTAATTCTAATATTTAAATAGTTTTATCGTGATCTTGCCTTTCATTCCTATTATTAAATATTTCCATGTGTATTTTAAAAATTTAATCAATTATTTTTTCTAATTATAAAAAGAAAGTACCGGTTTTTTTTTAATGAAAATACGGGAGAAAATTCAAAAATCTTTAAGAGGGACCCTAATTCTCAAGATCTGAAAGGGGGAAGTCTGGCTATCCAGGCCCGAAAGCGGAACCGCATTTCTTCAGATACGAAAGACGGAGCCCGGTCGTCAAGGTCCCAAAGTGATCTCCGGCCGTCCAGGTCCGAAATAGGGACACCAGCCCTATCATATCCGGCTAAAAGACCTCCCATGTTCGACTTCGAGAAACTGGCCACCCAGATCTGTATGGAGAAAACACGATCATTCAGGTCCATGTGCTGCCCAGGTGTTAACCACTCTTAACACTTCTTGACTAACTAGAAGTGAAATAAAGGATTTTTAAGGGTTTTCAGGCATAAACTGAAATTAATTCCGATCTCGCCCTATGGTTTTAAGGGTCTCAAATATTATTTCTACATTATACAAAATGATTTCTTTAGCTCACCGATAAAATGAGGCAGATGAAAGGTGAAGTAATTTTAACAACTTTACATAGACATATGTCCGATTTCAATTATTTAAGGATTTAGAGGACTTTAAAGTTTTCTGCATATTACCTATTTATTGCTAAAAATTCCACAAATAAAACAGTTAAAAGTAAAAATACAATATCAAGTGCTCAAAATATCTTCCTTCTGCAAGAATACATGCTTTACAATGACGAAGTAATGAATTTTTTACCCGAATCCACATATTTGGACGATTTCTTATATCAGCAGCAGCCATTTGTATTTTATCTAGCAACGACGCTCTTGTGTTAATTGTCTCTTGGTCCACAATTTGTTTCCTACGACCCCATAAATAGAAATCCAAAGGATTTAAGTCAGGAGATTGCGGTGGCCATGAAGGTGGACCAGCATTACCAGTCCAATTATTTCCAAAATTGTCGTTTAACCATCTGACAACTATCGTTCCTCAATGACGTGGTGCACCACCATGCCGGTACCGAATATTTTGAATTACATTAAGTGGCATATCTCCATCAAGTAAATTAAAAAGTGCATTGTTTAAAAAATTTCTGTAAGAATCTGCATTTAGGCGTTCATCAAGTAAATGCAAGACTCGTAAATTGTTGTTAAAAGTTCCGCCCTAAACGTTGATGCTGAAACGTTGCTGAAATCTCCTTGACTTAATCGCATGCCGATTTTGTAAAGCCCAGACATGTTCGTTGTGGAAATTATTTATTCCATCTCGTGTAAAATACGATTCATCAGACCAGATAACATATGAAATAAAATCATTGTTTTAGGCATGCTGCCGCAATAACCAATGACAAAATACTAATCGCTGCTGTGCATCTCGTGAACGTAGATCTTAAACAGACTGTAGATAATAGGGATGAAGGACTTCGTGGTTCAGTACACATCATACAAAAGTTTGACTTAAATGTAGATTGTGTGCTACTCTTGCGAGTGCTAATTCCAAGATTGTTAATAACAGTATTAATTACAGCTTCTTTGTTCTCTACAGTAGCTTCATGCGGCCGAATAGCTTTTGTTGGCGCAGGATTACCTGTTTTCCGCAATCTTCTGAAGGATTCGGTAAAAACTTTATGACGGGGCTGATGCGGGTATATTTCTTGATATTCTCATGCAGATTGGCGACTGTTGCTATTGTAGTAACCATATACGAAAACTATGCCAGCATAATCTTCAGCGCTATAAGCATGCATTAATAATTGTAATCGGACATATGTCTACATGAAGTTTTTTTCTTCAAACGACCTCACCTTTCATCTGCCTCACCTTGTGGGTGAGCTAACAAATCACCTTGCATTATCGAGTAAATCATCTTGAAAAAATCGACGAATTTCGGGGTTGATTGCATCCTAAACCATCTCTGACCAACCCATCCCTAAATATAAAACTTTATTGCCCAAAAAACTGTAATTTCTTTTCGAACCTAATCGACCTAAAAACTCTCTTTATTAAAAAAACTCGTTTCACTTGTCTCTTCATCGGAACAGAAACTGGGACAACCGATTCAGCGAGACCCTTTTGCTTAAGCAATCAAATCAGTATTTCGATTGCTTTTATCCCCTATCGATCGCCAAGTCTTGCGTAATAAATAAGGGAGCAGAGGTGGGTTTTCCTGCCCTGTCACGCTATTTCATTCTTCCTACCGTGGAAATGAGAGGGGATGGTCTCTTGAACTGCGAACTCCAGAGAAAACGATTAATTACTGTTTAGAGGCGAGATTAGATTTAATTGATCCTCAATGGAAAAAGGTGGTATGATAGATTAGGTGTAAAGTTTATGGACATATCGGTGCTAATTCTTGCGAAGGAGTTGATGGTAATTGTGTCGCCTGGAGCTTAAGTGCACCATTAGCCCTTATGTAGCAGTATATTTACCATCGCCCCCATTCTGCTAAGCGTATTTGCTTTCTAAACGCACGCATAGAGTCTATACAAATATACGGTGCAAGTGGTTACAGGCAATCAGCGCAAATCTTCAGAGTAAACAGGAATAACGCCTGGCAAGGCTTGTACAAACAAGTTTAATACAAGCCACATAAAAAGCAGGTTTTCAGCCTCATTTACCGGATACATTTAAATATTTCAGATATGGAAATACAATCTCCCCGATTCACCGGCTCCAGTTGGCTGGCATTTCCAGCCCTAAGGGGTGCATATAAACATGTTCAACTCAGTTTGGAACTTCGACCGGAGGCGTATGATGGGATTTTTTTCCTGACAGGAGAGAGGGATGATATGGCAGGGGATTTTATGGCACTATTGCTGCACCAGGGATTCGTAGAGTTTCGGTAAGTATAATCATAAATCCAGGTAATTCCCGACAACGAGGAGTGGCAATTCTCTGCGACGTCATTCTTTTAGCGAAATAAATATTTTAAATAATAAAATTTTCTACGGGAATGACTATTTGGAATACTCGCCGAAAGCAATTTTAAAGCAGTTTCGTAGCTGACAAAACGATCATAACTTTTACGAGCAAATTGTCTAACGCTATTAACTGTTTCCGAGGAGTCAGACGAAATTTCTTTGCGGAGTTTTAATGGAAACGGTTTAGAGGAATTGATTGAAAGCAGGGTTTTTTTTCCAGTTGTTGATTTAAATTACGGCCATGGCTGTTTGTAAAAACAACTCTTTTAATTCGAATTCGCTGCGCCCAAAAATATCTCCATTGGGAGTTAAATTACCCAGCAATGACTAATTTACAGCAAATTGCCTAACATTAAATCAAAAGTCTGACTGGCGTGATTGTTTCATCATTGCATAATGACGTTATAGGCGAAATGTTTCAGTAATTTCCCGTTTCAAAGGCACGACAATCCTGGTCTAGGCTATTGCCATTCCAACGGGAGCCTCAGCTTTGAGGTGAGAGAATCCGGGATATTTCGTGTTGCATGGTTTTCAGGTTCGGTTTATTGCAAGTTATTGGCTCAGATATCCAGACCTAACAGAACATACAAATAAGTTCGAGCTGCAAACGATAAATTCGGCTGTTGCCTTAGAATGTAGAATTCTTCTAAATATTGACAATATTAGTCATCGCCATCGGCCACAAAAAAACAGCAAAAAATGTCTAGACGCCTGTTAAACCGTCCAGTGGTCCAATGTACTGAAAACGTTAAAATATCTTATTAATCGTAAATTTCAATGTGCGTTTCATATACAGTTTTTTTTTAATAGAGGGCCCCAATAAATACTTTTTTTTTTCATTAGTACTTGGTCAAGAATCTATTTAGGTACATATAACTCTCCCGAATAAAATCTATCTTTGCATGCAAAGATTTTAGATTATTTGCGAACGTGACTTATGTGGCCATCCGTAACATCGCAGGGCCATCTGCATCTTCATATGATCATCTGTATCTGTTAAGGTTCCCTCGATAAACGTAGCAACGAAAACAACAATTTGGTTCACTGAAGTGGACTGTATTAATTTTCACTTATTTTAATAATGACAAAAAATGGGCCTAAGTACGAATCTGGAGTTAGCTTAGCTGGGCGGATTACGAACTAAGTTCTCGTTCACACGATTAGAGTGAACACTGGTAAAAAAGAGCAAAACCACTTCGCTCATCCTTTAAGTACTAAACCTGAGGAGTTCCAAGCAAGGGTGCACCACTACCATTGAGCCCTTACGGGCTATGACCGCGCCTAATGTCATAAATCGACTACCCAGAAAACAATAACTTAAAGTCCTTAACAGTATCTCTTCACATTTTGCCTTTTCCACATATTATCCCACATTTAGACGCCTGGCGCCGTGGACAACCAATGCCCATTAGGACCCAGGGATGAGGGCTAATATATAACCGCTCTTAAACTACGACACAAAACCATTCTGCTTCATAATTTTCTACAACTAGTTGTTGTGTTAGTTTGATCCCCATTGGACCTAGTTTAAGCGAAGCAAATAAGTTCTTCTAATAAAAACAGTTTTGGTGAATAAAGAACTGTAATTCGTGTAAAGTTTGTGGTATAATGGTGTGGTTGGATGTTCTTGCAATCGAAGAGAGTGTACGTAACGAAAGAAAAGTCACCGCTGCCAAAAGATGCAAAGGAAGTAGTTTTTTTCAATTTTTAGTTATCTAAAAAAAGTACCAGCAATGATATTTCTGAATCTGGTACCAGTGATTCTGATCAATCTAACAAATTAGCCTGAGTAAGTAAATAAACTAATATACACATATAGGGTGCACATAAAGTATGAAATAAATTAATTTTTTTTGGTCTGGAAGTGAAATAATAAAAAATGCTCGGATACATCGACTTTAGTTTACAATTCCACATATTTTGGTTGTGTGGCGTCATCATTGTTCCAGGTATGACGTCAGAGTTCATTTTTCTAATGGTAACCCCTGTTTTTGATCATTTTATGTGAAAGGGCATGTTTTTTTATGTACAGAACATACGCTTTTTTACTGTGGTACATAACAAATTTTTTTATAAATTCTCAAAAACCTATTTTTCTTTACGGTACCTAACGATAAAAGATATACATTTACTAAACGGATCGAGGTAGTTTTTGTTGATTTATTTGGTACGTTTGTTTGTTTATTTCTATATAAAAGGTATTTTCATTCGTTGAATACACAACATTTTCATGTTTGTTAGTTTTGGTTTGACTTCGTGAAGTTTTAATTGTAAATGAAAGCTGTATTACAATGCATTTATCCATAACACAAAGAATTGAAATTTTTATAATGATTGGTTACGGTGATAGAGTGCAAATACGATAGAAGGTGTTTGTTTTATTTAACAACAAATATGCGGATAAACCAATAAACCAATTTGTAGTCAGTAAAATTGAAAGAAAATTTCGAGATACTGATTCTGTGGAAGATAAGCCGAAAGCTGGACGTTCTGCAATCAGTGGGAATAAAAAATTTAATGTTTTACTAGCTGTACAAGGGAATCCACATAGTAACATTCGGCAAAACACATCTTGTACACCAGTTAAATGTAGACGATCCAGACCGACGAATGCAATTCTGTCGAACCTTAATGAATATGTGCCATAATTACCCTCGGCACGTCAAAATATTATATTTTCAGATGAATCAACTTTTATATTGACCCGAGAAGTTAATAGACAAAACTGCAATTATTAGGCAAAAAAAAATCCCAGATGGATAGGTGAACACTAAATTCAATATGCTGGAAAAAATAAGGTTTGGGCAAGGATTGTCAAAAATTTGATCATTGGGCCCTATTTTTTTGAAAAAACTTTGAACGGTTCAAAGTATCTTGAATTTTTACAATATTTAATCTCCACTTTACGAACTTTATTTCTCAGCTCTAATAACCCAATGACACATGACGAAAATTTATAGTTCCAGCAATATGGTGCACCACCGCATTATGCAGTTCAGGTTAGGCAATATTTTGATGATGTAGCATTTCCTCACAGATGGATTGGAAGGCGTGGATTTATTGAATGGCCCCCAAGGTCTCCGGATTTTAATTCTTTAGACTACTTTTTGTGGGGCCATTTGAAAAATTTTATGTACAAAACTAGATCTAAAATCATTGACGACTTAAAAACTAGAATCAGAAGAGAATGCACTAATATTAGCCAAGAAACAATAAATAGGGTTGAGCATGAGTTTATCCACCGCTTGGAATATTGCCAGGCTCAAGCAGAGTTTCAATTTGAACATTTAATTTAGTAAATATTTATTATTCCTATTTATTAAATACTATGTTTTGTTAAAACATTTTGTAGGTTACGGCTCTAATTAGAAGATTAAAAAATTATGAAATGATGGGGGTTTTTGAGTACTATGACCTCCATGTAAAACTTTTTCAATTGGATAATCCGTGCAGGCGTAAAAAAATAAAAACCTATTTCTCATGTTAATCTCCTATGTTCAGGGTTCGCTTGGACACCCGATATATATGTATATATATACTTTGATTTTGACCATTCAGGAGCATTTTCAACCACTGTAATCGCAATGCATGTTTATCTCTCACCCATTTTTTGTGCGACCTACCGTGATGACTAATTTCTGCAATGTTTAAACAAAGTATAGAAAATAATTCTTACTTTAATCTTAATCTTTGGGGAATAACGTCTTACACATCAGTAGGGGTTGTTGGATCGGCGGCATTGCCCACTAATCTGAGTTAAGACTAACTGATAATAATACTTAAGCTTTACTCATGGCTCGGATGCGCACCCCTGTTAACGATTCGGTGACAAATCTATCGCCATCTTCCGAATTTAGAAAAAAGGAGTGGAAATACGAAAATAAACGGAAAACTAAAATATATGAAAGGTGAATATTTAACACGTGAAACACTCTAAAATTCCTCTTCTCGATAATTAAGGAATGATGGTTTTCTTAATATGAGTCATGTGATCAAGCCAAAAAGTTGATTTTTGAGGTATGTGGTTGGTGTTCGCTCATTGCCAGTTTCACTTTTAACTGGGAATGAGATTTTATCGCTCTAACAACCCCTGCTGGTGTGTGAATCGTTATTCCCAAAAAATAAAAGGAATAATTAACAACCCTCCTCAAACGTATAACAACAGATAACAGTGGTGAACGACTCACTTTTTATGGTTATGCCAGACACCACCATGAAGGTTTGTCATGTCTGTATTTTTCTTTCCTTTTTAAGTCCCTTCGGATTGCACTTTGCTTTTTTTTTATTTGAAATCTAGTAATTTCGTGTTAACGCTTCCAGATTCCATTTTGTGTTGGTGTATGTATTTATGTTAGATAGTCACGATACAGCATTCGTACAGCATGAAAATCTCAGAAATATGAAGAAGAACCTGTCCAATTAAAAAGAATCCTATATTTAAAATGTCAGTTAAACATACCTTAACACTCTATTATAAAAATTAAATAAAATTTAAAGCGTTTTTGAAAATAAACATAAGTTTTTGTAAATATTCCGTCACAAAAATAATCGTAAAGTTTAAAAATGTATGTAATACCACTAGAAAGTTATAACTATGTTGACAATTGATACTTTGCAGGTCCGTTTTTGGCCAAAGTAACAATATTAAGACGCCCAGACATGAAATAAACCAAATTAGCTGTCGTCTCTGGAGAAATTTTTGACCATTTTTCTTTTAAATAAATTTTAAAAATTGTTTGTTCCTAACTTTTTTTTTAAATTTCGAGCTGTCGCATTTTCTGTCCAAAATCTCCTAAAGCTGTTCAATGGGGTTTTAGTTGCATGACTGAAATGGGTGATTGAGAAGTTTTTTCGTATATTACAGGCGATTCACACTTTAACGTTAAACACGCAATGTTTTGGATCGTTGCCTTAATGGAAGATCCGATCATCCAATCCCAGTTGTTGAATGTATCGAAGCTCATTAGCACGCAGTATATAGGGTAATTTTTAAAAACTCTCCACCCAAAAAATCTGAAATATTATTGCAGCACAAAAAAAATTGCAAAAACACGTAAACCTTTACTTTTTCGGAATCACCTTTTGATCCAAAAATTAATGTGTTGCTTCTTACCCTCCGCCCCTATGCGTCTTAACAACAAGAAAATTAAATGGGAACATCTCTCCTGTGACACATCAATGGAGAGCTAAAATCTTTTCTAAACCAATTCTGTATGTATTTCTGCTTTTTGAATGTGTTTCTTTTAATCACCCTTTAAAGCTGCTATTTCTTACCAAGGTCTTACTATCTATTACTATATGGGGCAGAACGGTGTTCAATTTGAATATTTGTACAAACAGGTAATAAAACTTGACTACTTAAACCTTATATATTTTTTTTTAAATTCCATTAACTTAAATTAAATTAAATAATTTCGTAAGACATACCAGCTGTAAAAAGTGATTTAAAAAAGTACGTTCGAAAAGCAAAAATGCATACAAAATTGTTTCCAAGGAGATTTTAGTTTTCCGTTAATGCATTACAGGACGGATGTTCCCATTTAATTTCTTTGTTGTTGAGGCGCGTAGGGGTGAGAAGGTGAGTAGGAACCCACTCATTTATGGTTGAAAAGGTGGCCCCCAAGAAATAAATATTTGCGGGTTTTTGGCCATTTTTTTATACTGCAGTAATTTTTTAGGTTTTTTGAGTGAACAGTTTTTAAAAAATCATCCTGTATCTCAATGTTGGTAATGGTCGATGTTGCCGCTAATAAATGCCAAAGTTTCCAAAGTATTTTGAGTTCAGCTCCTGCATCTTAAAGGACGAACTCTGATACTCATTTGGTTTTACCTCTATTTGTAAAACTTGTTAGGAATATTCTCCTCTCTGCGAAATAATTTAAGTCGGTGTATTTCCGCCATTCTATGTTTTAAAAAGAGTGAGAATAGCGACTATCTAGATTTTGCCATCCTGATGTAAAAACTTGTTGTGCTTGTTTTTCAAATTCTCCTGATTTCACAGTTGGTTCATGCCAGAAATACTCCATAAAAATTTGCCATAATATGAATTTTTCTTTAATTTGAATATTTAAAATTATCGCGAGATTTGAGTAATGGATGGAAAGATCTTGAGAGCCATTTCAATACTTATCTATTATTACATCTATCTGGACTTTTTTAAGTTTTAAAACAATACAAATTACTGCTTCCTTGTGCTAAAACCGCGATATAAAATTATTACGTTATTAAACAGTTTTATAACCCCTGTCATATTACTAATTGAAATGCTATCTCGATCGGAGTTTAATAGATTATTGGAAAGCTAGTTGAGCTGTTTTCGATTGATGTAACAATAATTATTATTTGTCTGTTTAATGAAATTCGATAATTACAACATAATACACTTATGAATATTTTATCGAAAATATATAAGTACATGGTAAAAAATAGAATAATTATTGTTATATGATAGATACTTTTTTACGTCCCAAACTTAGCAGACGACAACTAGATTTGGACAATTTTTTTTCCAACAGGATCGCACATCGCTCGTGTGTCTATGCAACTAGTTCGAGGCATGCTCCCAGAAAGGTTGATTTCGCATTTCGGTGACATTCCATAGCACCCGAGATCACCAGACTTACGCGCATGTGACTTTTCTTGTGAGGGTATTTGAAAGCGCGTGTTTACTCTCATCAACCTCGTATATTACCAGAACTAAAGGAGGCCATCAGGGAAGAAATCGCTCAAATCAACGCTGAAATGATGGCTCCGGTAATGGCCGATTTCGTTCGAAGATTGGAAACCTGTATTCAGACGGAAGGACACCACGTATCCGACATAATTTTTCACACGTGATTAAATGGCATGTCATAATAAACCATTTTATGAATTATAATTAAATTTTTTACAAAAAATAACTGATTTCGAAACAGTCAGGTTCTCCTCGGTCATCCTTTATATTGAGGGCATATTTGATTTACACGAACCAGGTCATTCGAACTGATATAACTGTGGTTAATTCACGGAAATATAGTTCGGATCACTCTATCTCCACTTTAGTGAACTGTCGATTCTTACATTTCGTCGGTTTTCCATCGATTTTGTCTCGTGTTTCCATTATCAATTATAAAAACTTTAACAAATTACTTTTTCTACTTAAATATGGTCTATTTTCCCACTAGTTACATGGTGAAAGTGGGTACCTTCATGTAGCATCGGGTTTGATACTACTGCAGATACAGGATGGTGTTTCTACAGCTACATGCAGCTATTGCTTCTACATCTTACAATGAAGTCAAAGGTCAGAAAAAGGATTATTAATGTGCGTTTATTAATACAAAATGAACAAAGCGGAGGACAGAGTAACTTATGAATTTGCGAACGCGGACGCGACTCCCGAGTTGCCAACGACCAACCGAACCCAGGAGAAAAGAGCTTGCCCTGCAAATCTTTAAAAACCCATGATGGAAAACCATGGGCGTACCCTGGCTAGGGCGCTATCTGCGTCAGCCGCCGCATTAAATTGGGCGTCTTAACTGGGAATTGGAACTGCAACTATAGGGCCGACGAAGTCTATTGCGGACAATTCCAATGCCGACAAAGTCTATTACAGGCAATTCCAATGCCGACCAAGTTTATTGCGGGGATTTCCATTGTCGACCAGACAGGCATGGGAAATTACCATGCTCCAACTAATGCCCACCAGGGTCGTGCCTCAGGGGTACGTCAACCTTAAAGGTAACATATACTACCTAACATCTATCAACCTTAAAAGTGACATCTGTCTACAAGAATACACCAACGGTCAACTGCGGTCCTACATTCGTATAATAATTCAGCTGACAAATTGGAGCAGTAACAACAATGGTTTCTGTAGCTCATATGCTAATTCATGTAACTAGCTTGATATTCGCTCATCTCGCAAAAAAAAAACACTCGTTACATAAAAAACACCAGCGGCAGCCACATAGAACAGCAATATACACAAATAATTTAAAAATATAAATAAAAAAATTTACTCTATGCATGTCAGCTAGCCACCATCAAGATTTGTCATGTCGTGTTTTATTCACACAGTCACCTCATATGTCCTTTTTGCCTGACTTCTCTCTGCCACTATTTTCCTGGTATCGTGCATCTGATTGTGTCCGTTTATTTAGCGCTATTTTCGCCCATCGTGTTCTATGTTGCGTTCTATTTGGGTGGCGATAAAAAATTCGAACATTCAGCAGCGATTTTTGCCTTAAACGATATTTATGATCTGTATAATTTTAAATGGAGTTGAATTTCAGTCAAACTTCATTCGAATAAATTAGCGTATCGCCGAAGAGGGAAAGGATAAACTCTAATGTAAATGGAACTTGGAGGAGAAAACGGGCATTCGGGAGTTTAGAAAAACAAACCAGACTCTTGGAAGAAAATAGCGGTATTGAATTGGAACGTTATGTTTGTTTTGGCCTGAACATTGTCTTTATTTGTTGGTCCAGTTTTAAAGAACAAATTGCTTCAATGGCCCTCTGCGGGGACTTCTTGCATGCCAACGAGTACACGTCTACCTCGAAAATTTTTTGAGCCGCGTCCCGTTTTCGCTGTTAATGGTGGTAATTAAATTACTAGCATCGGTCCAAGGCAGTAATTTCCCTAACAAATATCGTTTAATGTCACTAAACGATTGTTAATTAACAAAAAGCTACCTAAATTGGAAATTTCCATTATCTGCTCGATTTTAATTAAACTTATGTAGGGGCGATTTTGAAAATTTGTTTCATGCTGAAAAATTCATCAAAAATAAATGTAATTTAAACATATTGTTCTTTATTGAGTTCAGTTCTTGTGCCTTTAAACTAAACCTGAAAACCATGTGGTTTTTTTCTACTCTAGCTGGATGAAAGCCTGCATGAAATTGTGCCCTTGCGGTTATAGGGTGACTGGATGTGGTTCTGCCAGCCTTTCTATTACGGTGAGCGAGAAAGTGACTAATACGGGTGTGTGATTTTTCTTTTTTCTTTAGTTATAGCATTTTCTTGTCTCTCCTCGTCTTTTAGTGACGTCTTTATTTCATCACAATGATTTCTTTTATTATTACACAGTCTTATATTCGCAGTAACTTTCATAACATTTCCAGATGAGTTAGCATCTGATTTTTTAGTTGAAAAAGTCCAGAAATCATTTCGCTTCCACACGTTTTTCAATAGCTGGTTGCAATGTTATCTCTACTATGATAGGGAAATTGGGTTTAATTCTGCATCCTCTGATTATAACTCCTATTAATATCTGAAAAGAGGCTAATTAGGGCAATTTATAGAGCCACTACGTTTTATTTTTGTAGATAGGATCACTGTAAACATTCTTAGATGACCGTCAGACTAAACTTGGACATACGTGTTGACAAATTAATCAGACTGGCGGTGTTGGATAATAAGTATATTTATGAGTCCTAACAAGAAGGTAAAAAAATGAAGCTACTCAGCTAAGTTTTTCTGGTACAAAAGTTGCTTGTTTTTATTCTACAGAGTATCAGAGTATTTTTTTAATTCTTTAAATTGCTAACAAATCTCATAGTTATTAATATGCCAGCTTGAAAGGGCTTCTAGGGACGTTTTTGCGAAGGATAAAATCATTCAGTATCTCTGTTCCAAGCTGGCAGATAAGTGGTACTACGTGTGTTTTATCAGTGTCGATTACTTCAATAATTTTATAAATTCTGATACTTTGAACTTTGACTGGTTTATTTCATTCAAAGTCGGATAATGGACAGCCAAAAATTCTCACTATAGATCAAAACCAGAAAATTTGCATCCAAACACTCGAGGATCCAAACCCTAACCCTTTGAAGGAACGGAGCAAATCAGCAAATCATAAATTTTTAGACTTTTACAGAAATGGAAGCTGTTTGTATACCATCTTACACTTATTCAAAATTTATTTCCAAGAGATTTTCAAGTTAAAATTCATTTTTACAATTTGTTATTTCAAAAGCAACATCCTGATCCTTTGTCCTTTAATAAAATGTATCAAATGAAATGGCTGAATAAAATAGAATAAAACAGACTTTAACAGACTTTGAAATGAAAACTAGCAACTTTGGATAAGGCAAGTTTAGCAGAATCGCTCTATTCTTTTATCCGCTAGGACGCAATACTCATCTGTACTAATATTTCCCGGACACCCTGCATATCTCGGAAGAAGTTGTTCAAAAGTTTTTCAATTTTCTTTGGTCTTAATAATGTTTACGCCAGACACACACTAGGAAGATTTGTCATATCCTGCGTTGATTCCCTATTTATTTTCCCCGAGTTTACTCTTTTCTTTGTTGACTGCCAATTATTAACCTCTGTCCCTCTTTTATCAGCCTCCGATTTGATGTATTTTCTTAATCTTATCGTTTAATTTTTTATAACATTGCTGAGATAGAGCGACAGCATCAATCTTTCATTCATGCATAACAGTTCCTCAATTTTCTTTTGATCTCAAAATCTTATGCCAGACACACACTCTGAAAAACCTGTCATATCGTGCGTTGTTTCCTTCGTTTCACTTTCCTGTGATTTGCTCTTTTTCCTTTGAGAACTGTCAATTTCCTGCACCTGATTCATATCTCCTTATTAATATTACTTACTAATATTCACTTCACACCTGCGGCTTTTTCTGCTGAGTTCCACGCTTGAACTTTTAATGAAGCTTGGAAGCCGTTTGTCCCACATCTTTTTCTATTTTTGGATACAATTTTTCCTCAATCGTGATACGATTACTAACACATTTGATTTTTCCACCCTCAGATAGTGAAAGACGAGAGATATGCAGCTGTCTAGATGTCCGTACTGCGGATATCATCAATATATTCTAAACGTTTAAGGTGGATTGTTCGTTTTTTTTTAATCTTTGAGAATAACGTCTCACCCACCAGTAAAAAACGGATTTAGTACTTTTTTTTCGCTCAATTTCTGCGGATTTACCCATTTTTATAAAGATAACCATTTTCTCTCTCCTGTAGTGATCGCTTATAGAGGGTGTCAGTTTGAAAATTTCCCACCCCTATTATCTCCAAACGGGATAAATTTTTAAAAACTCGCCAGAACGCGTCGATTTTAATATCAAGGGGGAATAATTTTTATACAGAATCCACTGCGCCTCTTTCAACCCTTTACCACCTAGAGCCACCCTATCCAATATTTTAAACGGTAAAGGGGGTTGAGTGATGCACCATTTTAAAGGGCTTTCCATGCTCTACATTTTGGTACCTCATGTGTTACATTTGACTGTTATTTTTTCAAGTTGGGTGTCTTTGATTATTCCAAATTAATTTTTCCCATTAGGGTTTTTGATAGCATTGAAACTAAGATTTTTTTATTGAAACATCTCTCACGATCAGAAAATTGTTGTAATAAATCAATTTATTAATCTATTGATTTATTGGTTGTCGAGATTACCATCAAAAGAAAAGATGCTCACTGAAACAAATGTTTATCAATTTAATAAATTTCCTTAAAAAGAAACATCTATGTAGAATATGAATTTGTTATTGTTTGTTTTTATTTGCAATGGAATACCGTTTCGATAAATTTTGATATTATCTTGCATCGAAAATATTATTTACACTTATCCCGCGATTTACACGGCACTTGTTTTACACGATTTCGCTTTTACACGGTTTATAAATTAACGGATTTCAAAAAACTGATAAAAATGTACATTTGGCTGCCCATATGCATATACATATATTTGATGACATTTTTGAATCTCGTTAATTTGGTAACACTAATGGCAACAACAGGGAATTCCCCTTGTTGCAAAATATTTACATTTAGGGGAATCCCCGTAGTGTGTAGATCTGTATTCCACAACAGCAAAACTCTTTGGATCATGTGAACTACTGTAGAATCATTTTAGCAGAAAAGTTTATACATATTATTGTGCGTTTATGTATTTGAACGATAAGTTTTCAGCATTAATAGTTCTTCTGGCATTTTTATAATTGGCGTAAATTTTTCAAAGTTTTAGAATGCCAAAAGATTTGAAAAAAATCAAATGGAAAGAAAAGTTATTTCTTTAAAAATAAAAATAAAAATGTTAGATCGTCTACGTAGTAGAGAATGAGTAACGGATGTTGCAAAATTTTATTCCATGAATGAAGCCGCAATAAGAACCATAAGAAAAAATGGACTTCATTAGAAAAAGTGTAGCAGCAGTATGAGCACAATTTCATACGTAAGAGATGTTACAATTTAAAATATGGAGAAAGCATTAATGATATGGATAAAAGACCAAACTCAAAAACGGATCGCAATTCATACCAATGCTATTACACATAAGTTTTTAAAGATTTATCAAACACATCAATCACCGTCCACTTCGTCAGATGAAAAGAAAGTATCTTTTTATAATTTAAAACGGCTATGCAGAAGTTTATTACAACAATTTCCTAATCGTAAGACATGTTTGAATAAAAAAGTCTAGTCTCAATGCCATCAAAATATTAATAGGAGAAATGAATTTAGAATGATTAAAGACGCTTAACTTGATAGCGCAACAATCAAATGTAACACATGAGGTACTAAAAAGTAGAGAATGGAAAGCTTTTTAATATGATGTATCATTTAACTCCCTTTACCATTTAAGATATTTGAGAGGGTGGCTCTGCGAGGTAGAGGGTTGAAAGAGGCGCACTGAATTCGGTATAAAATTGTTCCCCCTCGATAACAAATCGGCGATTTTAAAAAAATCTATCCCGTTTTGAGGTAATGAGGGTGGAAAGTTTTCAAATTGGCATCCTGTATGTCACAAATTTATTTCATTTTTACATTCTCTAGTGTTAGATTAACTAGTTTCTTCAGGTATAATTTATTTTTTGTTGAGTGAAATCCTCGTGACTGTGCCATGGAGGAAGCCTGGACACAATTTAATTTCGCATCTATCCGCACAACCTGGCGCCTCCTGCAAAATGATTGACCTTAATTTTGCTACGCCCTGACGCTTATAGGTTTCTCTCTTTGCACATGTCCTGTACCTACTACCGTTTTGGTCTATTGTAATTCAACTCCCGTTTTTCATAGAAAACCTAGTTTTCGTGACAGTGCATTTTAATGCACAATTTACATGCGAAATAAACACAAAACAAGAATCATTGCTGGTGAAACATCTGGATATTCACACAATCCGTGGACCAGCACTTTGAAACCCTGCAGCAATATCTTAAGACACGCTAAGTTATTATGCGCTTTTCATGTGTACAACTGACTGTACCTGGAGTTTTAGTTAGATATGCAAATCTCTTTCACAAATGGCTTCCGTGACGATATGGCACGCTATCCATCTGTCGGCATTCAAAGGGAAAGCCCATATCGTCGGCAATTTCAAGCCATAAAAACGTTATTACAAATACACCTGTCTCCTGCCGATTTAACCTGCAATAACCTTAACTCGGCAGACGATTCATCGATTTTATAAAACGGTTTTAGTTGAACCCCGATGGGTAGTTTGAACACTTTTGCGAGTCTTTTTGAATGGGTTTCTACAGGGTGTCCGTTTCTAGAAGTGAAACATGGGGATCTCAGTACCCGTAAAATATACCAAACCGGTTAAATTGGGGCAAAATGTACAGAAAAATTTTTTATTTTAGAAAATATTTTTTCCCTCAGCTTGTTTGGTGAGATAATTCAAAATTATCGACACTTCATTATTTCAACTTTTCTTCCGCTACAAAGTAGCGATGCCATATTTGAAATCCGACGTTTTGGTGTCGACTTTGACAACGACAAACGTCAAAATTTTTTATGGCCGCCATATTGAATTTTCACATTTTTGACTTCAGTTTTTTTATTACGATGATGTGTCACATGTTAAAATTCAGTCTTAAGGGTTGGAGGAAATAAAAGGTGCACAACTTTGCTTCCACCACTTTCCTATAAAAGGCTTTAGTGGTAACTAGTGGTCGAAATAAATAGATTATAGATATCATGCAGTAAACTTGGGCATCTGTCAATATAACCCCATAGAAACATTACTTGATTTGTATCCGCCTCATAAAATTATTCTCGATCGAGGATGTCAGTTTATGAGTCAAATTCTCGTTATTCGTGGGAGGTTTTAATTTTCTGCTTCATTATGAAGAAGTCTGCGACTGAAGCTCATCGAATGCTCTCAAATACTTATGGTGAGGCCGCTATTAGTGAAAGAACGTGTCGTGAGTGCTTTCAACGCTACAAGAACGGTAATTTTCACTTCTAAGACCGACATATGGGTAGAATAGAGAAGATTTCCGAAGATGCAGAATTGGAGACATTACTTAATAACGACTCGAGTCAGTTTAGTAAAATTTGCGGTATCATTGGGAGTTTGAGTCTGAGCCGAGCGTTGAAAGACGAACGGCCGCAATACATCGAGAGACTCGATAAAGGGATTTTGCAGCATGACAATGCTCGACCCCATGTTGCGAAAGTGGTCAAGACATACTTGGAAACGTTGTAATGGGAAGTCCTATCCCACCCCCCGTATTCTCCAGATGCTGTTCCCTTTGATTATCATGTGTTTGGATCAATGAAGCATGGTCTGGCTGATCGGCACTTCCGGTCTTATGAAGAAATAAACAAGTAGATCGGTTCACGGATCGCTTCAAAATTCAAAAAAAAGATTATTAGTTTTTTCAACGCGGGATTCGCACGCTGCCCCAAAGGTGGGAGAAAGTAGTGGCCAGCGATGGATAATACTTTGAATTATAAGTCTATAATCCGTTTTTTACACTAGAGCCTCGAATTTTGGGGAAAAAACGGCGAAAGCAAAGTTGTTCAAATTTTAATAAAAAACATGTTTTTGAAAATGGAGAGTTCTAATTTAGTTTTTCCAATGCACTTTTTGCAAAACAAGATTTTGCCGAACTACAAAATTCTACCTTAACATGAGATATGGGGTCCTAATCAGACAAAAAGCTGCATTCAAAAATGTGAAAATAAGAAAAAACCAAGTTGACGATGGTCGTTGAAAATCGAGAAGTCAGATTTCAAATATGATATCGCCGCGTTGTAGAAGACGAAAAATTGCTATTGTGAAGCGCCCTGGTTCGTCGCCAAAGAAACTGAGGAGAAAATAGAAACAATTTTCAAAAATTTCGATGCTTTCCGAATGCTTCCGACAGTTATTAAAATCTATACAATTTTAAAGCAGCGCATTGGCGAACTCGAAACTGCGCGATTTGACCCCAATTTAACCGACTTCCTATATCTTCTGGCTACCGAGATGCCCATGGTTCAGCCCTCTAGAAACGGACACTCTGTATAAGTATTTTATTTTTAACGTTCTAGCGGACAATAGCACAGCATTGACCCAAACAATGAACCGAAACTTGATGCGTCAAAAGCCGACACGGTCCATCAAATTATTATTAACCCTGAAAATCAAAGTTGAACTTCCAGCTCCCCATGCTTTATTGTTCATCGGGCGCTGCGTTCAATATATTATGTGTCACCTTCCATTTTCACGCCACGTCAGCTCCGCCATCCAGCTGTAGCTGACAGCCCTGTTGAATATGCTCTTTGAATAAGCTCAGCTTATCTGTATAGGTGTCGGAGATGGTCACCGATAGACTGCCAAGATTTTCTGCCCGTTTTCAC
Source organism: Euwallacea similis (assembly GCF_039881205.1). Taxonomy (NCBI): domain Eukaryota; kingdom Metazoa; phylum Arthropoda; class Insecta; order Coleoptera; family Curculionidae; genus Euwallacea; species Euwallacea similis. The sequence continues at coordinate 2,683,933 of NC_089630.1, forward strand.
AAAAAAAAAACAAACTATAATGCAATTTTTCTGCGGAACGTGGACAGGACGGACCGTGGAATGAACAATATCTGTTGTGCTACTTCTTCAAATAAAATCAGAGAGGTCGGCCCTGGGCTCAACTTTAGATTAACGGAAACCACTTACAGCGTGGCTTTTTTTATTTTCGTAATCTACTCGATTAGCAGAGTACGAATATGTGTTTTTTTTTTGTTGCGGAAAATCCCCATTCAAAAATTTGAGTTTTTACGTTTATTTCAATTTTCCTCAATACTTATGTGTCTTACGGGACCGTGGAGTGAAAAGGGGTGCTGGGTGGGGTAAAGTAAGGTAGGTTAGGTCACGTATCATTGAGATTATATTTACATCGTGAAATGGTTTTGCATTTCATTCTTGTGCAGGAGCCTTGCTATTCACAGTATTGTTTTCTTTTAAATTTTGGGTTAGGAGTAGTAGTTTACTTTATAGATTGTGAAAGTTTCGAAAAATTAACGTGCGCATTAGTTGTATAGGTTTATACGCTATTTTCACTAGTTAATATGTTCACAATAAATGAAAACTCACTTCCCCGAACGCGACAAGAAGCATATGAATTCGCAGTTGCTCAAGGTTTAATTCGCCGACAAAATATGTGAATATCTTTGGCGGCAATATTGCAAAAAAAAATAAAATTGAAGGAAAATCTGTTAAGTTGTATAAGAATGGAATATGGAGACTTCAGAGAATAATATTTAATTTTATTATTTTTTTTTGTGTCTAATCGTTAAATTCTGAAATAAATTAATTTCTTTGCAATAAATTATTATACCTAACCTAAAAGTAAAAAAAAATATTCTGAAGAATTCCCAAACATACAATAAAATCATGATTTAGTTCAGGTTAGTTCAGGTTAGTTATATTATTATATACAGATGCGAGCAAAAAAATAGCGTCACCTATGCCCTTGTAGTTTTAAGTTGAATATTTTTCTACCAGTTGAGATGAGTGAAATCATAAACACAACATGTTCTTTGAACACTTTTAAGAACCATTCTACAAGTAATTTGACGTCGGTGTGTCGTATATTAAAGAAAATGTTGGGGAAAGTTACAAAAAACACAATAACGAAAAGTAGGTGACGCTATTTTTTTGCTCACATCTGTATATTATATATATTATATAGTTACCCCACCCAGCACCCCTTTTCACTCCACGGTCCCGTAAGACACATAAGTATTGAGGAAAACTGAAATAAATGTAAAAACTCAAATTTTTGAATGGGGCTTTTCCGCAACAAAAAAAACACATATTGGTACTCTGCTAATCGAGTAGATTACGAAAATAAAAAAAGCTACGCTGTAAGTGGTTTCCGTTAATCTAAAGTCTTAACCGGCCCTGTGCCCCAAGTCCTCCTGTTTACACTTGAAGATCTGATCGAGATGCAGTAACAGGAACACGACAAATGGTGCAGATAAGATATTTTCCTGCAGGGCCAATATTCTTGGCGTTGACGTTGTGGATTTCTGCCTGCGTTTAATTGACACGAGATGAACCGAACTGGCGAGATCTAATAGCGAGGAAGTAGGTCTTTGGGGTGCTCGAGTTAATTAAACGCTGAGCTAGAATGACGCATTAAGTCATAGTAGGTCTTAATCTTCTCCCAATAATATTTGTTTTTTTTTTGTATTCCTTTCCTTTTCATTATTGTCAGCTTCTTTTTAATTTGTTCGTATAGCTAACTGGCTCAAAAAATCTCAAGGTGGATTGATTTAATAAAGATCTTTATAAAGCGTACAGAAACGGAACAGAAAGATGGGCATAGTTCCCTTACCTCGACCGTATGTCTTGGATGACGGATAAGATGGAGAAGATTGTAGCTAGAGGGGATACCTCGATCAATTACCCTTATTAATTAAGCCCATGGCTTACATCCAAGCTTTTTGAGACAGCTTATATGCTAACTATCTTATATTTTCGTCAATATTATTTATTTTGTTTGTTTAGGTTTTTTATTCTGCTCATTCTTGACCTTTACTCAGCTTTCTATTAGTTAATTATCTGTTATTTTATACTTCTATTTTTCCGTTTTTGTCCCCTTTAATTTGTTTTACTCAAATCAGTTCCTCTGCATTTTTATTTTAGTTTGTTCACTCTTTTCAATTTAACTCTTTGCATTTTATTTGCGACTTTTTCATTTGATTGACTCAATATATCCTCAGTATAAAACGAATTTCATTGCTTAATTGCAAGCTCTGGTCACTCTGTTATCATTATCAAATGTAACTGGAGTTATGATATTTTCTTCCATGAGAGAGCAAACGCCTGTGTTCAACCGAAAGGACACTTTTAGAATAATGTCAATTTTTCTGCTTTGATAAAATTTGATTTGTCCGTGTTTTTCAGATAAAAACAAATTATAGATTTCTACCTTTAACCTATACTAACTTTGAGTGACTAATTATAAATAACCACTTACAGTATTTCTTAGCATTCTTGAACTTCACAACTCTACATTAGAATAAGACTGGCTTCGAAAATAATGTTCCTGGCTTCAGAGAAACAATGTCTAGATTAACATTAATACTAATGAGTTTGCCGTTAGCAGCTCGGAAAGTTCTATTATGGATGGTAAATGGGGAGCTATTATCGTTAAGAATTTCCTCTATCCTGAGGTGGGTAACTGATAATTTCCGTAAGTTTTTAATGGCCGCCATAAACCTCCAAGTTTAGGGCTTCTACGGAATTATTATTGTTGTCCCTATAACACTTTCTACTGCAAACCGCTATAGGAACACTTATCGTTTTCTAACACCGTCCTCAATTTGTCCTCATGTTTTATGTAAAAAATGTCTTACTGGGATCTTCCGGAAGTTCGAAACAAACAGTGCTCGTTTAGCATAGTGCAAAGGTCGTTAGAAACTTTACATCAGAAAGCTCTCTCAGCCTTTGCAGATTTAAAGTCGAAAGTTGCGGTCCTTAGATCAAGCGTTCATAGAGTTCGCATCTTGAATATTATTTCGAGAAGTTTTCCGATCAGACATATAGTATTTTAAAGTGCAGATTTAAATGCATACTTTTCTAGATGGAAAAACTGTACAAGGTGAGCAAATAGCGATGTTTATGTGGGAAGTCTGGATAATTATGGATGATTAAAAATGCTCGATTCCTTTCATTCTCGAGCTAGAAGCAAACGTTCCCTTTTCACCATTTTTCATAAACCCTTATCATTTAGTAATTATATTAATTACATGAATATGAAGGATTCTTTTATAGCTCAAACACTTTTCAGCTATAACACAAATTTGTATTTTTAAAAATATAAATCGTAGTTGATTTATGCTTAATTTCCTTCAAAATGACCTATGTGTTTATCTATTTATTACGCCTATTTGTGGTAATTAAAAAAAATATATTATTAAACTATTTGTTTAATTAATAAATTACCAAAATTGTTGTCATCAAAGGCACGTGACCATCACTCGGCAAGTGTATCATTTCCATTATGATTCCATTAAATATTGCAGTCTTGCGTTTTGATAGTAGTTATAATGTTTGATTTTGAAATATAGTGTATTCGAGATAAGGATGGTAGATATATCCAAATATCCAAAACTGTAGCATTTTCATAAACATCGTTTTTTTACAAAGCATTGAAGATTGTGAGAAATCTGTTGACTGAGAATAACTATTAATTCATCTAATCTTTAACAAATATGTATAGCGCTTTTTAGAAAATTCGGATAGAGGGTGAATTTTTTTGATCTGGAAAAATCTTACTAAATTTTTTGAAGACGGTTCTGGATTTTTTGGACTCTAAATATATTATCTCACTCATACACAATAATATACTCTTTTACCCAAAGACGAAAAAAAAGTCATTACAAAGTTATGGCCAAAACCATTTTTCGATAAAATGTGTAAAACACCCTATATAATAACAATAAAAAATGTGAGAAATTTGTTAATGTTCATTCGACATTCCTTTTAGTACGCTTATTGCATGGTAAAAGTATGTACAGTTCCTCATGATTCACTCTGTATGTTCAAGAAGTTGGAACTTTATTTATTTATGAAAGAAAGTTGCCTTTTAGTTTTGTGCAATTGTTTTCAGTTGTCGTTTTAAATTAAAAAAATTAAATCGATCTACAGTTTCTACTTTGAAAACTTTAGACGTTAATTCTGAAGAATTATTGATATCAGCCTTTAAGGGATTTTTCAGCATTTTTAAGTCTGTACCTGTGACCGACGCGCCTCTGGATGTAAAAATATTTCATGCACCCCCTGTAGGATTAAAGTCGAATAAAAATAAAGAATCATTTAACGTCCGTTTTCATTGTAACTATAAATTACACAATAATGGAAACGATAATATTGCGACAGACTTCTTCATTAGCTTTCTAGGTAAATAATGGATCATATTCGTGTTATTATGAATCTTTTATTCCACTGTTTTAAAAAAACCTATAAAACCTATTCTGCAGCCGTTTAAAACCCTCAATAATGATGTGTTTTAAAATTAATAGTGTAAGAAAGCTTTTAAACGGTTCTCCACATAGACGGGCGCTCGCAGAAACATTCCTGTCTGAAAATTGCAATAACTCCTAAGTTTGAAATTCACCAACTTTTCTTTTAAAAACTTTTTCTTAAAGTTGGTAAATTGTCGTTCCCAGAACATGAAATACGTTTTTAGAATTTTTGCGACATAAAATCAACTTGATGATTTTTTGGGTTATTGATGGGTCAAAGTGTATAAAATCATAATCTACGAGGTTCATTCAATAAGAGACGAGACAAATTGATAGCTCCAAAACTATTTATTCGATCAGTACAAAATTTTGGGTGCTTTTCAACATAATCCCCCCCAACATTGATACACTTGTTCCATTGTTTTTTTAACTTTCTAATGCTTCTGGCATAAAGTTCTTTTCATGAAATCCTCACATGAAATTCACTACCTTTAACACCTTCTGCGACTAAAAATCTAATAACGGCACATTGTTCTTCCGCGGCGCAATTCTTTATCACACTTGACATCTTGAACTGACTGATTTATACTGTAGATTATGTGTACAAAATCTTGTTAATAAGCTGATCAGAAGTCATCACAAGAATGCCAACTTGAAGTCCTGAAACTTTTGTCTTGATCCATGAAACCTTTTTTTGGCTATATCGATTTGGCTCGATACTTAATGAATGACCCTCGTATATCAGTGCAGTGAAGCATAAATTTCTACATTCTCAGAGAGGCTTCTGACTGAGATGAGTGATGAAAGAGATGAGAAGTCTGGAAAGGAGGAAAACAAGAAAACTGATGGGAGTAAAAGAACCTTAGGACGAGAGGATGAGGAGTTAAGAGAATAAAAAAAGGCGTAATAGAGTAAATAAACTAACGGAAGCTTATAATTGTTTTCTTGCTTAAATTGACACTCGAAGAGATATAACCGTCTCAAGATTGCAATAACAACTCTTCAGTACGCCATGTCAGCTTTTCCTTTAAAAACTTTTTCTTCAAGTTGGTAAATTGCCGTTTCGTGTAATAATTCTCCGTACCGTAAGTTTTAGATTTTTCTTTCTTTCGCAGCACAGGATATTGTGCCCTGAGTAGTAAGCAGAAAAGCCAGGGTATTGATCCGTCTTACCTCTGGCAGGTGTCACGCATCGTTGCAATTATTTCTGTTTTGTTACTTCTGGGGTTTGGTTAAGACAGCTTTAATTTCATCAAAAAGGGCAAAGATAATTCTTGTCGAAAGGCAATGCAAAAGCACGAGAAACTTCCCTTCGTCGCTGTTTTAGGCTACAATACGAAGCGTTGTGTCGGGAAACCAAAAAAAAATTAAGACCGCCTAATAACAGTTAACGTTAAGGGGGCAAAAACCCAGTCCTATATTATATTCATTCCGGTTCCTCCCTAGAGTTATTAGAGTTAGTCTCGCGTCTCTTTTCGGTCCCATTTCGTGCTCCAGAAATCCCAGGCATCCTATTAATTACAGACGAATTTTTTCCAAGTTTCGGCTTAATATATTTTCGAGGCTCATTGGATCATCCATTAACGATGAGACTAATTTTATATTTAATTTGTGACAGGATTTGATCGAATCCCGGCATTGAAATTTGATTGCGTTCTGTGTCGCTGTTATGATTTATGTCTCACTTTGCATGTTACCTTGAAATTAACTTTAAAAAAGATACACAATCTGAGTTTAATAATAATAAATAACACGAACATTAATATGTATGAGAAATTTTGTTTCAGTTTTGTTATATATAATTTGATTCACAGTTTAACTTAACTTGGTCAGAATTAAGAAGCTGAAAATGCCTGTCCGTCAGGCTGACCTATAGTCCGTCATGGACGTATTCGATGTTCGAGTATCTCAAACCTTATTGGAACAGGGGAAAAGAAATTCCACTTGCAAATAGTATTAAAATGTTAAGGACAAAGATGGAGAGACGTAAGCCGAAGTTTCTCTTATTGAAGAAATAACGCAAAAAGAAAGTGAATTACACGTAATGCAGCATGATCCAGTGGAACATACGGAAACGGGGAAAAATCGTCGTTACTAAATCAAGGGGAAAAAGTCGAAAATCGTCTAACTTCAAGAGAAAAACAGGTTTCCAGGAAAGAAAGTAATTAGGAATAGTTAATTGGTAAAAAAGAGTACGAATAAAAAGGGAAAGAGAATCAAGTTGGGGAGTTATTATTCAATATACCTCGGAGATACGCCAAGGAGAGAGATATGAGGACATCATGAAGCAGTAAATGTCAGCAGGAGATGAAACGAACCAAAACATTATCCAAAGAGGAAGGAAACAGCATCTGAAGTTAGTTCGTAAATAAAGGAGATAACAGAAACTGTAAAAGCAAAAGATGAAAATCAGATTAACAGAACGAGAAAATTTGCATAAGCATTAAATGTAGAACACATCATACAAACGATTGCTTAAGAAGAGAAAAATCTCTAATAAAATCACAAAACCGTATAAAATAATGCAAGAGAGAAGAAACTTAAAAATAAGTAATCGTTGTTATGTAAAATATTTCATTTCTTTTCTCTTAGTTCTTTTTTCCTCTTTTCCTTCAAAAGGTCTATCAATTTTCAAGATATTCTTAGTGAATGAATGAACAGCTTCATGGAATCACGTGAACTGGAAAGAAAAAGGTAGCAAATAACACAGAAAAGAGTAAAAATAAGTGTTTATGAGTAAGTAATTAAACGTTAAATATGCGACCTCAGATGAAGGTTACTTGAAACTGAAAATACAGGGGGTCCGTTTGCCTGTGCTAGCGTTGCAGGGGTAGTGACAACAATCATATTAGTATCTAGCTAAGAAAAATTTTTAATGTTTATAATTAATTTAAATGTTTATCATGTAGGTACGTACTTTGCAAGCAAGCTAACTGGTAATATAAATTTAGGTTCACGTTCCAACAAGAGCATAAAACTACCACAATTAGGCTATTAATTTTACGATAAGGAACGCTCGTGCCCACCCTATTGCAAGCTAAATGGGCATAAAGAACAGATAAAGGGTTTTGAATAGTTTTCTTGGGGACCAATAAAATCTAGCTGGAAGCCTGAGAAAAAGGTTGGATTGATTAGAAAGTTCTACGGTAAAAAAGAAAATTATTAGAGTGATATACAGTGGTCACTTTTTGAGTAATCAATGCTCGTTACACCGTAAATGCAGATTGATTATATCTTGGTAACAAATACCACTAAGGATCGCCTGAAACTAATCTTCCCTTTTAGTTTCAAGTAGAGTATCTATCCTCTTTATAGACTTCTTGACCTAAATTGAATGTAATTTTATTCCGCACTCTTTCGTAAGCATAATAAATATTCGTAAAATCAATGCCACGAAAGGTCAGATATTTTTAAACTGCCCATAAAAATCAAAAAAGGCATGTTATGATAATTATAATCGATCTCCATAAAACTCTATTTTACGACTCTGCGTTAAGTAGAGGGGGTTTATGGTTTCATGCGGTGATTTTGCGAATTAATTTGCATTTTGAATATGGATGTAAACAGATAGAGGCACGGATGTGAGTAAAAATAAACAAGAAAGTTAAACTGGTCTAAAATATAAGCAGATTAGGGATATGAGTTTTAGAACCCTTGTAAATAAGTAAAGCTAAGTGCAATAAACGTAAATATATTTTAAAAATTTCATGGAAGATTTATAAATGCAGATGAATTAGTATAATCCTCCATAGTTTGTATACGAGAGAGCTTTTCGGCATCATCCTTAAGTTTCTTATGTCTTTATTACTGAAACATCTTGAAATGTAGTAATATTAATAGTCTTACCTTTCTCCATGTATGTACACAATCATAAATCCAGCTTTAATATCTGAAAGCTTTTCAAGTTGGATGAAACGATTTCGCCTATATTGAAAACAAACAACGACAGACCCATAAAAGTAGAGAGACGTTGACAAGCGAAATCTCTCAGGAATACGCTCAAAATTAGTAAATATTCAACCCTCCAGAGAGCTTTTCAACGTCAAACGCTACCTTTATTTCCATTCTATGGAAGATTCTATAGCACGCTTTATCCAGACGGTCGCATATAGTTATGCATGCGAATGTCATGCTTATTCGCTATTTTTGGCTGCAACATGCTTAGTGAAGTGAACATTTTCTATTCTCATTCGGGACGTATTTCTGTGACTCCGATACATCGCACAGCTTTGTGATTTTATCCCAAACACACGACAAAATCCACTTAGTCATGTCGGTTCGTGATAATCTAGGTTTCGTGTGTCCTGCCGAATGGCTGTTATCTAGTAATTTATATTGCGTCTACTGAAAATAGAACAGGATATTGCTGCAGAATAAACCACTGCTAGGTAATTTGAACTATAATAAAAATTCTAAAAGACTTTTTTTGGAAAAATTTGCATGTTAATTCCATATTAGCTTTTTACGACATGGAAGCTTTTGTAGGGCTCTAAATCTGTAACAATTCGAATCGTCTAGTTGGTTAATTTGGGCCAAATGGAATATGTTTGTTAAGTGTTTTGGTCTAGCCGTATTTACGTGAACCAATTTTTATTGTCGAATACTAATATTGTGGACCAGGGACGCCCTATCCAAATATGCACAAAATAGCAATTCCATGTTAGCTTTTCCGTTCCGCGAAAGCCCATTCACGAGAGAGAATCTATCTACCCATTGAATTTGCATTAAAACAAAGTTAATGTTAATGGTGGTTGAAAAGTTACTTCCACAGATAATGAATATTACTGCTATTGTCCACGAACTTCTTGCACAAATATTGTAACAAATTCGTCTCTGTGTCGAGCTGTATGGATCTCGAAAATGGTACGGGAAACATATTTAGTGAAATTGGAATTAATGTGCGGGCTTAAGTGCTGAGTTGCAATTCTGTTTAAAAATGACTAATTTCTGAATTGGATATTATTATTCATTCTGAGTTTAATAAATGTTTAAAAAACTCTATTCTGCACACCGATGAAAAGAAGACATTTTAAGGTTCGTTCTTTTTATATGAAATCTGCTTTTCATGGCAGATTTTTCTTGATATTCAAGATGCAAACTTTACAGCGCAAATTATTTTGTTTCTTGTGTTGCAGCTGAATGATTCAAACTCTTACTATAAACCTAGATTATGCATAATTCTATAGACCCGTCGTTTAAATAGAACCTTTCAGGCTTGATGAGGCACTATAATTATATTCCTCATTACATTAGGAACGAACAAAATCTATAGCAAATTAAGCACCTTACAGTTTTACTAAAACTAACTGTGATAAAAAGGCATGTGTAATTGATTATATGTTACGAATTATTTTAATAGTGTTTTTGATTTAATGTTGTTGAGCAATCGGAGATCGCTCGACGTACGATTCACTTGTTCGACTTTAAAAGTCAATCGCTCGCAATTCGAATTGCGTTTTCGACTTTCCGCAAAACTGCTCTGAAATCTAATTTGAGCGTTCTCGACTGATCGAAAAAGTTTAGGAGAGCGATGTAGCGGGTGTAGGCGTCAACCAAGAATTTGGCACTTCCGCGCTCGATCCTCGATTAAAAGTTGCTCGCTCGAGATTCGATAGACCACACTGTCGAAATCTAAGCTCTAACATTATACATCATTTATAGGGTGATCATAGATCGAATTAAGAGCCGTGAGTCGAAAACATAATAAAATATGCATACCATAGCGATTGAAGAACGAAAAATTTGAAAATTGTCTTTGTGTTATTATTGCGTCGTATTATAAAAGTATAAGTCAAAAAATGTAATTTTTCTCCAACTCTACAAGGGCGGCTAAAACTAGAAAAACGTGAAAGACGAAAAGTTTCTAAATTAAGCAAAGAATTGGACTTTGGAACTTACATGAATGGTCAGTGGTTCATCGCAAAAGAGTTTGGGATGAAAAAGGTGGCCTGATCCTCACCGTCGTAGATCTATTCTATAGATGTGCTATTAGATGCTTGCAAGTGTTACTAAAATTTGCTTTTCATTAATTCATGAAAAGTATTATCACTAATTTTAATGAAACTTGCTCTGTTTGTTAGCAGTAAGGGCGGACTCCCTTTGGTGAAATTTGATTTAAAAAATAATAAATCCAATGGCGTCGCAAAGTTATTTCATTGATATTTATCGCAAAGATCACTGAACGCCATTGTTTTTTTGAAGTTTGATCGTTTTATTAGATTAATCAATACAAACTACAATATTCCTGACCCTTAATTTCTGTTTATACGTCCCGTTATAAAAAAAAACATTAAAGTAAAAAAATCAATTTTTGTTATAAAAAACTATTAAATTACTACGTTTTTATGTAAATTGAAAACTTTTTGAAAACGAATTCACTTTTGAAATGTTTTGAAGTGGAATTGATATTTTGATGAAAGATAGAAACCAAGGACATGTTCTATTTGCGATTTAGGGCAGTCCTGTCTCTGCAGCAAAAGTTGTTCCTTTGAAAACTTTAATGTGAACCAAGAAGTGAACTTTTCTCAATGTGACGCGAACGTGAACTTAGGTTATATGGATTTTTAGTTACTTAACTGATCATCAGCAGAGAAAATTGATATTCACAATCACCGAAATTGTTTTCATTTGCAAGTGTTTTTATACTATTCCAAACCCGATACTATACCGAAAACTGGCGAATCAATCCGTAAGAACGACATTGAAATCGAAGAAATCGGTTTACGAAACGAAGTAAATAATTGAATATTAAATGGCAAAAATGTCTAATTAGGGAAAAAACTGGCGATACATTTTCTGTTTAATTAATAAAACAACAATTTTTAATATAGTTATATAATTTATAATTTAATGATTTTAACTTAATTAGTTTGGAATTTTTAGCGTCTGCGCAAAAATAAGAATTTGCTTGAAAATTTCCATTTTTTGCACCTATTGCACGTTTTTTAATTTCTACTTCCTTGATATTAATTTCTGTCCCATCTTTTCTAACCTTTTTTTTGTGACAACCAGAAATTGATTATATATTTATTCTTATATCGGTGAGATGATCACTTTTGGACATCGGGACATTATTGATGTTTTATCATGAGAGGTGTAGTCTTTTCAAATTATCCTCAAATAATATAGAAAACACGGCAATATGTCTTTCATAAATACCTTTAACATATTTGATATTTCTCATACAATTCCAAATCTTTAAAGACACGTGGCATCATATTTGAATATCAATTCCATAGTGAAAGAAATTTTTTCTTTCAGATTTGATTGCGGTTCAGGCATCGGAGTAGTCAGATCTGATGAAACCGTACTCCTCAATCAATGGAATCATGTTACACTTTACAGACATCGATGGGATGCCTGGCTGCAACTCAATAATGGAAAACACGTGCAGGGGAGGAGCAAAGGCCTATTTTCTAGGTAGGTACAGCATTAATCGAAGCAGGAATTAACCTGTTTAAAAAGTTTTACTGACAAGAAAACTGAAAGCAAGTTTCCTTAATATAAACTCCATGTTGTTATAAGCAAAAGCTTTCGGAATACCCTTGGAAACCTGAATCGAAACCTAATAGCTCGTTCGGGTATCGAATTCGATTAATATTTAATTATGTAAGGCTCTATCTAGAGCCGACGTCGACTAGCAATTTATCAGACGTATTTTCAATCTTTCCGACCAGACAACAGGATTTTTGACTGTCCACCGATAATTTTTAAGATGTTTGTCTTGTATGGATCCACTAAGACAAATAGCTCTATATTTGCTCAGAAAAGAGTACCTCTGGCCTCCTAATGGCCTCTGTTTGCCTTTCCAGGATAACCTTCAGAGAACCCCTATTTATTGGAGGTCCGGGGAATACGACAGGCCTAGATGAAAAATTGCCTGTGACAAAGGGTCTAAAAGGCTGCATACGTCACTTGGAAGTCAACGATCATGTTTACAAATTCGCATTGGACCCTAGCGGCGAGGCCATCAAGGGTTATGGCATAGGTAAGTTGCTTTGAGGGAAATTTCACTTATTTCATATTCTCTATGAAGCGTTAAAAAGTGTGAATTTTAATTTAAACATTTCTCTGAAACAGAAGCGAAATTGCCAACACATTTCACTTTGCGGTAATTATTCGAATCATTAATAATTCAAATGGGAGTTTTACACATTTTGCTCCGTAGTACGTTTTAATGGCAGTATAACCGAGTGTAGGTAATTCCCGGGGGTGAAATACACGGTTTCCTAACTACTGCATGTTTTATAATTACCCAATTTCTGTGATGAGGGCGGTAATTAAAATTTATTTGGATTAATATTTTATAAAATCCGGTATGTATATGGTTACGCACCTTCTTCGACCTGAAAGTCTGACATAAAATTGGCCCCTTCCAGGAAAAAGTAAGGCAGTCCTAAAAGTAGAAATAATTTAGTGAAATTTTTTGATAAAATATTGAAGGTGTATAACAATTTTATATTAATATTCAGAAAATTAACAAAACCTAAAAGATCATCCTTGTGATTTGAGAAAAAATTACCATTCTTTAAAATAAAAGAAATCCAAAAAAAAGTTCTTCCACTAATAGCTTTAAAAGGTATCATTATTGGGCGTTTTGAATAATTGTGAAATGCCTTTCCTCTTGTTTTTTTTCAAAAAATTGAATAACAGGTTAAAAATGACACGTACGCAGCTCATTATTTACCTAAGAAGTTAATGAACAAGTCGGCTACACTGTCGTCGTCCTAACGACTGTCAAATGGAACGTTATCGTTCAAGTTATTATTCAAGATACGTTGTCGTTTTGTCTTTGGAATTTAAATTATGTTAAATTTCTGGAATAAAACTTGGAGTTTAATACTTCAAAACTTCATATACTTCAAGTACTTCATAAGCTCGCTGTATATTATACCGCTGCTTTTAAATCACAGAGCACTCTAAACTAGCGTCAGTGAGAATGAAATTCTCTAATTAACAATCTTCGTTAAGTAAAATCTTATAATGAGCGGTCTTTGCTCATCTGATGGCCAAAATGTTCCAGTTTCAAAAATTATTGAAAAGTCACTTGGACAATCGCCCGAAAAGGTCCGTCGTAACTTCTGTCCCGACGTCTTGCCTCACGTACCCGCTCGAGGCATCGAAAGCAGCAACTTCAGCAACGTTAGCATACTTTCAAAAGATAAAAACGAGCCAAAATAACTGACAAAGTTGCATAGAGCCCCGGCTGTCTCAGGTTTTATCGGAGTTAGTCTAATCTAATTAAATCAAGGTGCTGTGGCTCAATGAACTTTCCATGATAAATATACAGAGTGTTCCTAAGAGCGATAGAAAGTTTTCCATGGGAGATAGTTGGGATTATTTTGAAATCTCAAGGAGGGAGAGTAGGGAGGGCAGAGTGGTGGGGGCAAGTAAATGCATTAGAAATGAAGGGACTCATTTTGAAGATGAAATTAATTAAAGGTAATATTGTTTAAGTTAGAACCAGCGCTACAAGTTTTAAAATGATTAATATTGTATTTAAATTAGTTGTTGTTTGTTTTCTTGTGAGTAATATTTGCTTTGGCTTTTAGTTTTGTGAACTATAATTTTGTCGTAATTTCATGTATCATTTGGAAGAGTACATAATAGAGAAAGTTTTAAGACTGAATTTTTTGATCTAATGCGGCAATGGAGAAAATATTGTTTAAAATGGAAGAGTAAATTGGAACCAAAGTATTTTAACACATTAATTTGCCTACATAATTGTTTGTAATAATAATTTTTAATTTTTTTTACTTTGTCAATATGCATATTGAGGATATTTTAAAAAAGATTTCCGAAAGCGGAAAGTATTTAATACTAAAAAAATGAACTTAATTATATCAACACATTAAAAATTATTTTATACAACAATCTAAGAAGGGCGATATTTCAAAAATTATGGAACTTTGTGTAAGAATAAACATGGTTATATAGATTCAAAATAACCCCATCTATCTCCCATTGAAAACTTTCTATCGCTCTATCAAACATCCTGCAAACTCAGTGGTTACAACTAAAAATAAATTAGCAGCTAAATGAATAGAGCTGTGCGAGAGTCGGACTCGGAATTGGAAAGTGAGCGGTCAGCAAGTATACGAGGATAGTCCCGGAAGTATTCGACCTAACACTGAAAGAAAAAAAATTGGAAAATATGATATTATTTCTCAACCTAATCTCCTTTGAGATTGATACCCTTTTCCCAGCGATATTCTATGAATTTTATACCTTGTTAGAAGCTTCGGATGTTTCAAAATAGGTATCAACCTCGGACTCCACCTCTTCATTATTAATTATTAATCTCTTTCCACCGAGTCATTTTTTTAAGTTTGGGAATAGAAAGTAATCTGATGGGGATAAATCTGGTGAATAGGGTGGGCGAGGAAAAAGTTCGCAACCAAGTTGATTGATTTTAGCCATCGCGATGACGAAAGTGTGGACTGGCGCATTGTCTTGAAAAAACTAGACTTTCATTTTCGTTAAATGGCATCGCTTTTTCCTAATTTCCTCGCTCAAACGCTGTAATAAATTTGTATAATATTTTCCACTTATTGTTTCTCCTTTAGGAAGATTGTCGATAAAAATTATTCCACGTGCATCCCAAAAAACTGACGCTATCACTTTTCCTACAGATAGATAGAACGGTTTTCGCCTTCTGTGGAGCCGATTTTCCCTTTCGAGTCCATTGTTTTGACTGCTGTTTCTTCTCAAGTGTGAAATGATGGACCCAAAGTTATGAATCAACGTAGAAACTCGGCTTTATTGCTGCGAAACATTGCCAAACACTCCCTTTTTGTTCAGTTGTGAGTAATCGCGGCACCCATCTTGCACACAGCTTTCTCATATTCAATTGTTCGGTCAAAATGTGGTGTACAGTATTTTTTGAAATACTTATCCTGTCTACTAGTTCAAGCAACTTTAGCCGACGGCTTTCCAGTACAGTTTTGTGGATTTTCACCACAATTTCTGGAGTGGTCACCTCATTAAGTCGATCACTGTTTGACCACTCTTCGTCTTGGGAGCTCCTACGAGTGCGTTTAACCTCTGCCATCCAATATTTTACAGTTGTTAACGAAGGACCAGATTCCCACAGAGTAGAGTCTAACTCCATTTTGATGGTAGATGGACTCAGACCGTTCAAATGAAAGAGTTGAATCACGTATCGATGACCATTTTTTCCATGTTCACAAAATTTCAAGAGTGTTCACTAAAAACGGCTCCAAAACAAACACAAATCAACGTAGCACCCCCCAAGCTTTAGATATAAGCTTTTTAAGATTAGGTCTCTGTAATATAGGCAAATTTTTAACAAAATAATCACCACCCATGTGTCAGGTCGGGTACTTCTGGTACCCTACTCGTACATGCTCCCACGTACGAGAAGAATCTTTCTCGTACCGACTTAGGTGTCAGTCCCGGGTCCTCTTCAAAATAAGACTCTAAATTAAGTGTCTTGATCTAGACGGTCGTGAGGTCTTCAGGGACTTAAATTTACCGTTTGGGAACACGCGGGAAGACGGCTAACCCTGAGAAACAGAGATGCAAACGGGTGCGAAATTATAAGTTTCGACGTTTGTATCGACAGGAATTCCCGCACTGTTTAGCCAACAAGGCTTTAAGGCCCCCGTGGACTCAATATCTCAGTCGTCAGGAGTTAAAATTGAACGTTTAGAGGCAAATGGGAACTCGACCAACCCTGAGTAGCAAAAATGTAAACCGGGCGTGACATTGTTAGTGCCAATGAGAAGAGAGTTTTCTAAGTGATCGACGGGAATTGGGTTTGTATTTTATCCCAGTACAGGGTGCCTCAAACTCGCCACTCCTATACCTATTTTATGAAAATGGAAATTAATATAAACAAAATTAAACTATGGGTCTTCAGTGGGGTTGGATGACCTCCATTTCGACCTGAAGAAGTCCATTTCTGAAATGTCGGAGTAACGAGTTATGATGTTATCCATGATATTTTTCCCAGAAATATACCGAAATTCTGACAAAATTATATCGATCCTATCCTTCCATACAACTTTTGATAAAAAAATGTCTTAGCCATCCAAGTAAACTTCCGGAATTGAGAAAAAGAGAGCAAGAGTTGGGCATTTTTGGTAATTTCTGTTACTCAAAAAGGCCTTATTGTAACATTGTTGTGTTTCATATTTGAATTTTGAATGTTTTGACCCCTGAAAAACTACTATCAACAGATTAGCATGTATACGATCTTTTAACGTTAAATCTCAAAACTGAACAAACTTTGAAAAAATCTTTAAAAATCTAATCAATATCTTAATAAAGAACAAAATTGCGACTTACGTGTATACGAGTAATACACATTAAATTGAGTTTCCTAACGATTCCTAAAATGCTGATCATAAAACCTGGGACATCCTGTATCGCTTACTCTGTTTCCTTAGATTTAAATTGCTTATCAGTTTCAAGATTATCTAAAATATACTTAATATAATGAGTTTATCATAACTTTGAGGCGCTTTCCTAACTTCGATGGAACGTCGAAAGCCAAAATCAGTTTTTTTTAATTATACCTGCGAAAAGCTCAAGTAATTACTTAATAACTATTCAAGTAATTACGTACTTATACTTCAAATGAATAACGGCGTATTCATGATGAACGTGGAGTTGAACATCTTAATGGAATATTTTGAGAGTAATGCTTGACATTAGATTAAGGAACTTTCCATATAAAATCACTTCTATGTAGGCCAAAACGTTCGCCAACATTCTTATTTCATTCTATCTATTATAAAAATATTCCTCCTATCAATTTAACAGGACTTTAATCTATCAGCCCTTAGGTCTTATTACTAACAGAAAAACTGTATTATATCATTAACCTAATTGATTTGGCTTGATACTCCACAAAAGCGTAAAGCTTGACCTGATTTCATGTCAAGTTCCATGCGACGTCAATCTGACGACAGTGCAAAAAAGCTTTAAAGAAATTTTGTCACAAAAATGGTCGAGGTTTTAAAATGATTCAGAAATTACTTTATGGGGAATAAATTAATCTTTCTTGCAAAAAACGTTGCGTTACATGTGGAAGTTGAATTTGACCAGAAGGTTTTGAAGTTAATGCCAGTAAGATAGTTTTGATTCCCCCATGTGGTATGTATGAAATCGTCTTCATAAGAAGTCTAAAAAACTAATTGTGGATCATTTTCCGTCATAAAAATGATAAAATTTGGGTTAGCGAATCTAAATAATCTAAATTTTGATGCGCCTCAAGATCTGTGCTCAGAAGTTTAGCATAATTCCATATGCTATGCATGGCGCAGAAAATTCTCTGGAATTTTCTCCCTTCGACCTCTAATATTTACTTACTTAAATTTCTTATAAAATTCGTCCATTTTGTTCAAACATCATTCAAAATGAGCAACAGCACCAGATAACATACCTTTGGAATTAGCCAAATCTGCTTTAATGATTTCAGTAATCTATTGGTTCATTAGAGCGTTAATTCAGATAGGACTTATTTAGTGCAGTCAGCCCCAATTTCAACATTATGTTATCCGAATTTATGGAAGATTATCGATATAGTTTAGCGTAATGTCTCGCTTATCCGACGAAATATTTGGACACAGAATTACAGGGCTTATCAAACTTTTTACATGGAGGGAAAATTGCCCCCGAAAAGCTTAAGCCGACAGTGTTGGAGTTAATTCCTTTTGTTACTGTTTGATCTACAACAAAAAGTCGTTAAAACAAAGCCGCCAACTCGAGCATATTTATGTAAATCCGGTCGATGAACATATCCTTTAGAAAATTTTTAACGGAAAAGCATTTTTCTCGCCAAACGAAGCATCGCACCACGCAGACATGTCGAATGCTTGTAGGAATCTACAGGATGATATTTTTTTGCGGTGATCCCCCTCCTTCCCACACAAACAATTTTTGCAGTATTGTTTGTGTGACGTTTTTCGGTCTAAAAAGTAGCTAAATAATAGTTCGTTAAATTTATGTACGTATTTAATTAATAACACCTCGTACCTTCAGTCATATAATTCTAGTTTAGCTCTAGCATCCGTATCTAGTTCTCGCATATATGCACAATTTAAGCCTGCTTAAACAAAGATAATAAACTCCCAAATATTTACGCAATTTACCATAGTCCCCCTGTAACCCGAATTTGCCCAAAGACAGAATAGGAAGTGGGGTTTTTGTTATTATTCTCGCCCTGTTTGCCCCCGACGACCGCAAATAGAGGTCCTGGACCACCTGACATAAATTGCCTGCCATTCATATGGGTCTGTAGCATAACTGGGATAATTTGAATTCTCGAATGCAAATGTTGCCTATTGGGATTGAGAGCAATTAATTTGAGAGCTTTCATATTTTTCTTTAATCTAAAATTAATCCAATAAATGTCAGGGATTTCCATATGTGACGGGGAGGGACATTTTATACTTGAATCACACAGTCGGACATACACTACCATCCATAAGTATTTGCCCACCTCAAAATATTCATCTAATCACATTATATCTTAAGGTTTACTGTAGATGCTATTTAAAACTCATTTTGAATATAAATTGCCTTTATTTCCAAACTTAGTCTTAAACATTTATCTCGTCAATGACCATCTTTATTTTTTATAACTGCTGCACATAACCGTGGCATTCTTTCAAGTAACTTTATTAGCGTTTTACTTAATATTAAACACCATTCTTCTTACAACATCCTCCACAAAGATTCCTGAGATGATGGACGCTCACTTCTTATCCTTCTATCGAGTTCATCCCACAATAATTCAATAGGATTGAGATCAGGCGACTGTGGTGGCCACTCCATCACCTCAAGTATATTTCTGGTTTTTAATTGATTCAAATAAGATTTTCACAGTTTGGAACTGTGATTCGGATCGTTGTCCCGTTGAAAAATAAATTTCTGCCCGAAAATACGACGTCCAGGGGGTAACATTTGCCTCTTTAAAATTTCCAAATATTGTTCTTTCTTCATTATTCCATCAACTTATTCTTTCTTCCTTAGAATTTCTTAAAAATAAAAAATACTGGGGTGGGCAGATACTTATGGACATTAGCGTACATATAATAGCAAATGGTTTATTGGATTATAATATATCTCTATTTTAAATTAACATTGTCGGTTTTCCTTTGTACCTCAATCCATACATTTTATCCCACTTAAATCAATAAATGGCTACCCTCATTATACAATGTTAAAAGTGAAACCAAACCTGCTTTAATATACTGTAGCACTAATAAAGCAGCTCGGTTAAATTCTGCGAAACTATTTCATTGTTGTCAGGTTTGTGGTAGGTGTGGGAGTGGTAATACGATTTCCATAGATCAACGTATTGTTATTGCCTTTTACTGTTTTAAATGGAAGATTAATTGAAAGTGGAACATATTTTTGTAAGAGAAGTTGGGCGGTGATAATAAGGTAATCGAAAAAAGGAAGCGAAGTGGCAACACGCGTAGAAATGGATGAAAAAAGGTGTTTCATGTATTATCAAATTATGAGACTTAAAAATAATGAGAATTATTTAATCATACACCGATTTTTCCTGCCTGAAATTCCTAAAATTGGATCATATCAAATATTTATTCATTTTAAAACATTCTTAAAGAAGGTTGTACTTTATGTGAGAAGACTGCAACTTTCTGTCCAATTCTCACATAAAAAAAAGCGAAAGGACTAAATTTTTCCATAATTTACCATAAATACTAATTTGTTTTGTGTGAAAATAGACACAACCGCAATGTTTAGTGATATTTCCATTTTTGGCCTAATTTTTTTTAAACATATTCAAAAATCTTTTTTTTTATTATGTTTATAATAATACAACTACTTTAATACTATTTTAGCCTGTTAGTAGACAATTTGAACATTTTTTTCCTTAATGTTCACTTCTATAATTACAAATTAAAAATTTGGGCGTCAATAGTTTTTTATAGTTCCCTACAGTAATTTTTATTTTTTAATTTTATACGTTTAAGTAGTGCCTTCTTATTTCTATATTAAATCAATTGTTTACAAAACTCAGCCTGATAATATTAACGATTTGACAATAAGAATCACAGAAGCAAGGGCCATTTTAGAAACGGTATTTAAAAATATCAGAGACGAGTTTCAAAAGATACTTTATTATTGTTTTGAAAACAGTGGAGAATAATTCGAACATTTAATAAACTAAAAATGTTAAAAATAAGAATTCCAATTTTGAACGTGTTTTTTTTTAACGGTCAAATGTATCAAATGAGGTACCAAAAAGTAAAGAATGAGAATCTCTTTAAAATGATGTATCGTTTAACTCCCTTTACTATTTAAGATATTTGAGAGGATGGCTCTACGAGGTAGAGGGTTGAAAGAAGCGCAGTGAATTCTATATAAAAATTGTTCCTCTCGATTATAAAATCGATGTCTTCTGACGATTTTTTAAAAATCTATCCCTATTCGAGATAATAAGGATGGGAAGTTTTCAAATTGACACCCTCTATAAGTAATGAAACTGTTATTCACTTTTTGGATGAACAAAAACTCGTTCTTATAAACATTTTTGGGATTTAAGACCATTTTTATTTACGCATTTTCTTTGATAAAAAAACTCTTTTAATTTCCATCCAACCTTACAAAGCGTCCTACTTTATATGGAAATATCCACTTTTTCTTGAACACTACAAAATCGTTAATTCCTACTTTTTATTGTTAATATTTAATTCCAAGGTCATATATCATCATTAAGTTCTTGATCGACATTTGTTCCACAATTAGTTTCCTGGAAATAGCTTTTTCATTTCACAATATAAATTGGTATTGAACTCATTTAAGTGAAAACTATCATGTGTACACCGCTGAAAAACCAGCACACTGAACTACATTTTTTCCCAGTTTTTAATAAAAAATAATTTTTTTTTCTAAAATTCAACTGATATATTTATAAGCAAGTGTGATTATACCTTTAGGAAATTCTGACAAATTTAGCTAAATGTATCGAGAAAAGCCAACACGATATGTAATTTCACCTGAATTCGCCATAAAAATAGATGGAATTTATATAATATCAAAATAACAAAAAATATAAACACGAGAATTTCACAGAATTTTATTAAAACACTCGAAAAACACGTGGGATTTCAAAAGGAAAATTTGAAGTAATAAATTCACAACAAAATGCAAAAATTGCTAAACTTCATGCTTTAACCCTATTAAAATCAACTAAGGACTTTCAGAATACTAACATAAAAGACTAAATTAATTTAAAAAAATAGCCAATAGTCATCCTGAACTACTCCTCAATTTCATAAAAAAACAAAATTACAGTATAATAAATAAGAAAATTAGAAATTCTTGAAAAATCTACCAACAATAAATAACCAATCATAAAAGGAGAGAGCTTCTAGAAGGAAATTTTTAAGGACATTCTGAAGGATTTAAATAATTAAAAATATACTAAAGCAACCGTAAAGTGACTTGCAATTCACTCGAATTTATCAAGGAAGACACCTGAATTTTATAAATCAGAATTCAAAAAAACTAATGTAAAAAAAATGAAATTCAATGAGTAACTATGAAAAGCACAACGGTCACTGATTGTATGAAAAGTAGTCAAACCCGGAACGGAATAAAGTATCATTAACACTTTTTTTCAATGGGAAAAAAATGTTTATAGTGAAAATATTAAGAGGGGAGTAATAATAGGAATTTAACATTATTTTTAATAAACCGACACCACACGAATCAAAATACTTCTTATGTCTGTTAATGTTATGCGTTATCCTTAATAATTTCAATTAAAAAATTCTCATTTGCATGTCTCCTTTCTTAACTATTATTATCAGTAGTAAACAATTTAGTGGTCAAAAACTAAAAGTGATTTTTTTAAATGTTTACTGTTAGTCGAATTTTTATCGAAATTCTTTTAATATTGCTTGGTTGCACTTTTCATTCATTCACACAGTTTTGAATGTTATCATGGATCGCGCAAAACAGTGTATTTCCGAAGAAAAGCGTATAATTTTGCAGTTGCGAAGTCAAAACAAAACTTATAAATTTATTTCTAGTGTACTGAAGCGATCCGATCCGTGTTATTGCTAAAGTTTGAAAAGAACAAAATTTAAAAGAAATGCCAGCAGAAACCAGAGGTCGTCCAATAAAAACACTCAAATCACTGGATAGGCGTATTGGAAGAAAAGCGCTAAAAAACCATTTTCAACATCTTTTGGGATTAAAAGGCAACTCGATCTACAAATCAGTGGCCGGACAAAAAGACGACACTTCGAGAAGATGAATCTTTATGGAAGAATCAAAAGACCGCATTTAAGTAAAAAAAAAATATGTATATGCAGCAAAATTTAGACTTTAGCAGATTTAACCGAGATGAAACTTTCAATCGTAATTGGAAAAATATCTTATTTAATGACGAAACAAAAATAAATTTTTATGGGTAAGATGGAAAAGGATACAAGAATGAAGAACTAAATCCGCGAAATATACTAGAAACAACAAAGCATGGCAGAGGAAACATTAAATTGTAGGGTTGCTTTTCCTATAATGGTATAGGTCCACTACATTTAATGAAAGGCAACATGACCGAAGAAATTTACATGGAACTATTAGAAACCGTGATGTTTCCATATGCCGAAATGAAAATGCCTTTAAACTGGACCTCTATTCAGGATAACGATCCGAAACGTACCCGGAAAATAGTGAAATAATGGTCCATTAAAAAAAATGTAAATGTTGCCGTGGCCGTCGCAATCTCCAGATCTGAATTCGATCGAAAATTTGAAAAAAACAATTTCTAATGAAAAAACATCGAATAAGCGGCTTTTGTGGAAAGAGGCCCAGAAAATTTGGTATGGAATACCGGTAGAGTTTTGTCAGAAGTTAATGTTTTCTATGCCAAAATGATGCTCAAATGTGATTAAACAAAAGGAACAGTCTATTAAGTACCAGAGTTAAAATTCGTTGTTTGTTAGTAAAGACAAGTTTTCTCAATTTATGGTTGAAAAGAAGGTGTGCTATTATTTTTTTGGCCAGAAAAATATTTCATATTTTGTTTGATAGATGTTATAACTTTTGTAAAATTGCGTTAAGGTTTTTTTAATACTTTTTACTTACACAAACGTTATGTAATATTGGTACTATAATATAAATTACGCAATTTACATATTAAATACTTTGGAATAAACTATTTAAATTTAACACTGCCATTCCTATTATTTTGACCACAAATTATATCATAAACTAACAGAATCATCAAATTATGCTTAGAATTTAAGATTGCTCTGACGCACACACCAGGGCAAAAAAATAACTCTTTTAGATTGCTCGATTATTCTGCATTTCATATTGATAAATTCAGGCATCTCAATTCAGATTCTACCACTTTATTAAGTGAAACGTCCCATCAAAACTTGTTATTCCCAGGCAACTAACCGCCCAATGCATCTCCAAATGCAAGTGATAAATAATAAAATAATCTACCCTCCATTTTCACTGGGAAACAAAGAACTTATAAATGGAAGTATCAAGCTAAAAGTTAAAAGAATATTCCAGTAGTTTTTCTTTTAAATTGATATAATCATTGTTAAAGCAGCGCACAAAGAAAGAGGCATAAATTCCCTTTCAACCGCTGAAGCCGCAATTTCTCGTCAAGAACAATTTGGTAAATAAAAGTCCAGAAAATCAGCAATTTTTCATAACTTTCCAAAACGCAAAAAAGGCGCTCTTAAAAATTCCCCGGACAAAACCTCGAGATCCTCGAAGAGAACTTCGAGGTATTTCTTCTGTAATACCGTGAAAGATATCTCCCAGTGAACTTCGAAAATTTGAAGCCGTATTCTATTAGAATATATTTGCATACATTTATTATCATTATGTCAAACTCCCGGCAGCTTCCTTAATCATTCTTTTTACGGGAATTTACTGAGAAAGTTTCACATTTTTTTTACAGAGGAATGTACTGCGGACAGATGTAGCAGGGTCCCTTGCCAACATGGTGGGAAATGTCTTACAAGTGAGACATCGGCAGTATGTCTTTGTCCGTTGGGGTTTTCAGGAGATCTTTGCGAAATAAGAGTGGATTTACAGGTAGGTGTCTTAGAATAACATTTGTATTATAATCCTCGAGAGAATTAAATATATGGTACGGTTTGACTTATACATACAGAAGCTGTCCTAGCAAATATGGAAATTGCCTTCAGAATTGACAAAACCTACATATTTTCATAAAGGATCCAGCTGAATTTGACTGAATTTCATATATAGAGAACTGCAAAAAATACTTCGCATAAAGCATATTATTTCTATATCAATTTTCTATTTCGAATTGTATTTTGATCTCTTCTTCAATACTTATCAACTGTAGATTTCATTTGTTACTCGAACTCCGTCTACTCTTCCTTCGGCGCCAACTTTCTTCCTCTCCAGATCCTGAAAAGGAGTACTGCTCTCGGAAATGGCTTCAAAATTTGAAATGTTAGTTTTTTTACTTTGTTAAAAGTGTTGTACCATCAAATTAATAGCTCTAAAATTGTCTTCGCAACCCAACATCCATGTTCAGTTATTCCCTTTTTAAACTCCAAGTCGAAGCTTTTTCATGTCATTTATGCCCCTGAAGAGTCCTCATATGTCCTCCTGCTATTATGCCGTAACTATACCCATTGTGACACTATCGCATTTAATCATTCTGACACCTGTTCCATTTTCCTTCACTTCAAAACAACTTATTATTCTATAGTAATTTCCTACCACTTTTCTATCTACCCGCTATAGATTTTACCGATCGTTTAATTTATATATAAAATAACTTTTTATCTCAATTTTTAAATGGTCTAATAACATTATCAATTTCTAAGAATTCATGCAAGACGCAATTTTTATTTTTTAAAGAAAAACACTTTAAAAAGTGGACACAAAAAAATTAAACTTAAAAAAGAGAAAAAGGGGGTTTAATTAGGTGTAATGGTCAATCACCGACCACTTAGCTCAAATCAACTTTTTGGGATGATGTAAAAAAGAGTTCACTCCTCAGCGATTAAGAAAAGGAATTTTGAAATGTTTCAGATATTTTCCATACTCAATTTCCATTCATTTCAGTAAACTGTTAATTTTCGTTCTTCTCCTCATTCTTGGGTGGGCAGCAGATTTGTCACTGAAAGGTTAACAAGGGCGTTCTTCCTAATCCTTATTAAAGAGTGAATATTCTCAAGTTTACCTGGGAATAGTGCGCCATTCGACTGCTCCAAAACTCCTACGAATGCTTGAGGCGTTATTCTCAAAAATAAATTAAGATATAACGCCGGTTTATCAATTCAACCTTCTTTTTAATACTTTTATATATTTTGCTAATATTCCTCTGTACCCTTTTAGCAAGCATTTTATTTAATATAATAATCAGTTCATCCTTGCTTCACAAAAAACATGAGAAGTTCTCCAATGAGCACTTCTAGCCACATGCTTCCAATTAAACAAACTCAGTATAGGGCCAAAACTAACATTTCCCAAGAACGTTCTTCACTAACAATGTTGGTTTTCCAATGATCGACAAGCACTTATAGAGGCATGGGCCGTTGAACCTTTGGCAATATGGAACAAAGCAAATTTCCGATAATGAAAGAAACGTTGGAAAAAGTACGTTCGTATTAGATGGTAGGGCTTATAAACAAGTTATTAATTGGTATTTTGAGGTCCTAAAGTTACATGTACGTTTAAGTCGCGAAACTTTATCTCGAGATAATGGTTTATCAAAATGTTTCAAACAATATTTACAGCATTAAAACTTTCCAGTTTTAACAGCTTAAGGAAGGAAGTTTACTCTGCACCGACAATGCTCCGTTTTCAGTCGAAATTCCAGTTGGAGAACAGTTAATTTTCGTTTTGAAAATTAACACGTTCTTTCTAATAATTCTAAATCTCTCTTTTTTCTAAAATTTTTAGGGACATCAAATTCTAAAGCACTCCCTTCATATCTATCATCTCTTCAGCTCAGTAGATTCTGTCTCAGACACCTTTTGTGCGTGTTCTGTGCCGGAGTAAATTTCCAATCAAAGGTAAACCAGTATAAATAACCCAAAGAACATGTTTCATCCAATCAATAATCTCCAAGCTTGACGATAAACAGCTATCAAAGCTCTCCTCTGGAGAGCATCCCTCTTAAGATGCAACTAGGGTGTTAATATAGTTAATATAGTTAATAACCGTAACTTCATTAACATGGGTCGCTCCTTTATTATTTTGGGACCAAAATTGCGCTTCCGAGTTAGGAAGGATATTTTCATGTTAACTTCTG
Source organism: Euwallacea similis (assembly GCF_039881205.1). NCBI lineage: Eukaryota > Metazoa > Arthropoda > Insecta > Coleoptera > Curculionidae > Euwallacea > Euwallacea similis. The sequence continues at coordinate 2,710,645 of NC_089630.1, forward strand.
GAATAACTCCTAGACAAGACCACGCTTTTGACTACTAATGCTATGAATTAACCTCAGGAATACTGAACAAAGCATGTTTCACAAACAATAATACGACAGCCGACACAATTCGAAATGTCTCTTTCAAATGAGCTGACTGTAACTGTAGAAGAGCTCTGCCGTTTAATATATCTCCGGAGATTAATAACAAAGTTGTTAACGCCACTTAAGGATGAATAATTCAGGACTTTGCTCCCTATTCGCTGCTTCAAGATGTGCACCGAAAGTATGCACCACCTGCGAATATAGTAATAATCTGCGATAACCTTAAGTTTCGGAAGGTTATATATTACTGGGCCGTGTACATTTATGGGGCATAATTATGTGAAATCGGGTGAAGTAATCCGGGTGTGCATAGAGTTTTATCAAGAGTAATATTTGGAGTTGAATTCACGGTTGGTAAATTTTTGGGCACAAATCCGTACCCCAAATAGGAGCTGCAATTTGTCCATACCGTGGTGCCATTAAATACCGCCTTTTTTCCCTGATTGCCCTGAGCTAACCAAATATATGCTTGATTATGTTTTGGGGTTAATTATCGATTCTCTCCGCAAGCCGAACAGGTCTGTTCCTGAGAAGGAGATGAGCAGATGTGTGCGCTTTGAGTGGGAAAGAAATAGAATCCTATTTTACTTTTCCTGTGATGGATTTAAGCAAAGTCACGTGCCAACTCCTTGTTCCTGTATAACAGTCCAGTTAGCTGTCTGGCACTCTGACAAAAATCAACTTTTCTGATTTGGGAACTTTCTCCTGGGCCTCCTGGATCTGAAAATCCAAAAAGACATTTTCTTCTCTGAAGCGACAAGCTTTTTTGCTGAAATCTTCCTGTTCTTATTTCCTGGTAACAAAGGTTTCCTGTGAGAATTGATAGGTGCTGTCCAGTTACCTTGTATGATTGGTGCCGTACTGCCTTCCTCAAGAGATTCTTCCCTCCCACTAGTGGTTTCATCTGTAGAGCCGATATTTTCCTGAAAAGTTCTTTTTTTGTCAATTTCAACCTCCCTCTATTGAGCCTTACGCCCGTCCAAAAGTTTTTTCTTTTTGGCATCACCTCAAGCTTGCACAGTTGTAACTGCAGCTTCAAAATCTTGTCCTCAAATCCCGTTTTTCTCTTCATTTTCGTCACGCAAAATCTTTATTTTTTTAACTTTTGAAAATACATTAAAGTATAATGTGACTCATAAAATGTTTCTTATTTTTTCTCACTTCATTTAACCCTTTCAGTTGTTAATAAAAATTTGCTTGATTTGAACTCATTGTGATATGGGACAAGTGCCTCGAAACCAAGTCCAGACGCAAATCCCTAACTGTTGCAAATACCTAGACTGCTCCTTCACCCATCTTCGCCAAGCAAAACGCCTCATTCCAATACACAATACAGCAGAACAATAGAAATTTAATCTATTCTTGAAGTGGCTCTTTCCATAAAGCCTCGGTATTATGTCATGCGAAACAAACATTTTATAGTTACTACCTAGATTTAAACCGTTTTGAGTTGAGCAACTTGAAAAGCCACACTCGAAGGCTGACGCTCCCGTAAACGAAATGTAATTTTCTATGAGCTTCTAAACGAGCGTTTATGCTCAAATTGCACATCATCAAAGCAGTTTCCTTTTGAATAAATAAAAACATCAAACAGGGGATGAAATGGATGGATGCTGCTGGGCGTTTTAATAGTTACTCGAGAATATGTAATTATAAATGAGAATGGGAAGTTCTAGTCGACGGTATGCTCAGGTTTTCTGTTTGTAAGTAATTGTTGCGAATATTCGAATAAATGCATAAAACGAGATTTTAATGCTAACCGGAATGCCTAGGACTCATTCGACTTAGTACGACGTAGTGCTAAATAAGCTTCAGATCCATACAAGGTATCAATTCGAAAACTTGCCACCCCCATTATCTCGAAACGGAATAGATTTTTACAAAATCGCCAGGACACGACAATTTTGTTATCAAGGGAAAACAATGTTCATGCAGAATTCACTGTGCCTCTTTCAACCGTCTATCTCACAGAGCCAGCCTTTCAAATATCTTAAATGGCAAAGGGGGTCAAGTAATGCATCATTTTAGAGGGCCTTTCATTCTCTACATTTTGGTACCTCATTTGTTCTATTTCACTGTTGAGTTATCAAGTTAGACGTCTTTGATCATTCCAAATTTACTTTTCCTATTAGTGTTTTGATAGCGTTTGAAACTAAGATTTTTTTATTCAAACATGCCTTATATTATGACTAGGAAATTATTGTAATAAACTTCTTCATAGCCGTTTTAAATTATGAAACAAATAATTTTTCTTGTTACCGATCTTTAAAAAAAATACGTTAAAAATTAGAATTTCTAATGTTAACACTTTTAGTGTATTAGATGTTCGAAATATTCTCTATTATTTCCCAAACATTAATAAAACCTATTTTGAAACTCTTCCTTGACATTTTCAAGTATCGCTTCGGAAATAGCCCTGCTTGCCTCTGTGATTCTTTTTTTTAAATCCTCAATATTATTCAGGCTGAGTTTTGTAAACAATCGATTTTATGCTCCCATAAAAATAATCTAACGGCGTTAGGTCTGGTGATCTTGGAGGCTATTCTATCGGTCCCTTTCTACCAATCCATTTATTTATCGGGAAATCTATTATTCAACCATTCTGGCACTAAGCGAAAACAATGCGGTGGAGCTCCATCTTGCTGAAAATGTATTTGGTCTTCTTGCAAGATGTTTCCATCCACTCGACCTTCCAAATGGATTGTTATTAAAGGATCAATTGCGTTTTCATATAAGTTTAAGAATAGCTCTCTAGTTAAGTTTGCTTCCATAAACAAAAGTCCTATAACGGCATTTCCGAGAATACGAGCCCAAATATTATTTTTTCTCGCTACTGTGTAACACCCTCTCTAAAAATGTGGAGATTTTCGTCCCTCCGATATCGGCAGTTCTGTTTATTGATCCGACCATAAAAAAAAGGTTCACTTATCGCTGAAGCAAATGTTTGTTAAAAAAATTTGGTTGTTATTAATTAAGTTGGTCATGGTTGCACAAAACTCGATTCATCTATTAAAATCGTCGTCTTAAACTGTCTGTAGAATTTGCATTTTGTAGGAATAAAGTTTATTTAATTTCAGTGCTTTTCGTAGTTTCATGTGGCATTCCAATTTGATCTGCGATCGTACGTAGTGAATTAGTGGGTTTTGCAACGAAGGTTTTCAGAATCTTTATTTGAGCAGTTTGATTTAAAACACGCTGAATAGCTCTTTTTTTATTTGTAATTGAACCCGTTTCAATAATTTTTTTTATTGAGTCCAAAACGTATCTGTGACTCGCATCTGAATTAGGATTTCTATGATTAAAAACTTCCGCTATTCTTCTTACTCATCTTATCTGTTCCTCATAAATAAAAATAATTTCAATTCTTTGCTGAATTACGTATATGATTTTTTAAATTGCTCACGTTACCACAGGACTTATCGCAATAAATTTTAACTAATTTGAATACTTAGCAACATCGACCAGTACCACAGGCAAGCAAATAATATTTTCCGGGCAACACAATATCAAAATTTATCGAAACGGAATTCCATTGCAAACATAATAAATAAACAATAAAAACATTTATCTTCTATATAGATGTTTCTTTTCGAGCACCGAGGAAATATATTAGATCGATAAATATTTGCTTCAGTGATTAATGCATCTTTTCTGTTGATGGTCGTCTCGACAAAGAATAAGTCAATAGGTTAGTACATTGATTCATGACAACAATTTTCTAAGCATAAGGCATGTTTGAGTAAAAAATCTTAGTGTCAATACTATCAAAACACTAACAGGAAAAATAAAATTAGAATGATCAAAGACGCCCAACTTGATAAAGCAACAGTCAAATGTAACAAATGAGGTATCAAAAAGTAGAGAATGAGAATCTCTTTAAAATGATGTATCGTTTAACTCCCTTTGCCATTTAAGATATTTGAGAGGATGGCTCTACGAGGTAGAGGATTGAAAGAGGTGCAGTGAATTCCACATAAAAATTGTTCCCTCTCGATAACAAAATCGACGTGGTCCGGCGATTTTCTAAAAGTCCATTCCATTTCGAGATAATAGGGGTGGCAACTTTTCAAATTGACACCCTGTATATAGGAAAGCCGTAAATAAACGAGTGATTTAGAGGGATTTTCTATTCTTTCCAATAAAATATATTGTACAATTTATAACTTTTGTGGTCTAGGAACAAAATTGATTTCAACAGAAAACTGTTTGAATTTTTATTCTGCATTACTAAATAGCAATATTCTTATACGATCCCCAACTCATTATTTACAAATTAATTATTTATGGTCAGAAGCTGACTGCTTCAGACCTTAATATTCAAAGTTGTTCTAAAATCAGTTACTTCTTCAATTCAACATGCAAATTATTTATTTCAGTCTTTCTTTCTAATCATTCATTCATTATTCATTCTTCTTTATTATTTTATTCTTATTATATTATTATTATTTATTCTTTATTATATTCTCTTTATTCACTCTATATTCATTGATTTGCAGGTGATGAAGGATAAATCTAGTCCTTCCTGGTCAGGTCTTATTGATTAAAGTTAGAACAGTAGATATTCAAAGTTTCCAAACGTCTTCGACTCCGATTTATGATTTCATCAAATTACCATTTATAAATGTGTATGTAACGAGTTTACTGCCATTTATTTTTAATGACTTTTTAAATTGGCATTTAAAAAGACTTAATTTTCATTGAATGAATAAATTGAAGGAATGAACGCTTATTTGATTCGGATTTGGTAAATTACGGTTTATAAAATCTTCTGCAGGAATTAGAATTGGTTTGATTTAGATTAAACGACAATTCCAAAAAGCACTAACTCTTCAGTGATTTTGTATTTTTCTACGTTTTAATAATAATTCTCACACACGCAGGTTAGGCGTGTTTAGTGCAGGCTAAACAACGAAATGGGAATCTACAATCTCGTGAATTTAGATGTCCAAAATTCTGAGCACTTCAACTCAGCATTTATTTGTTCTGGCTTAACTGAAGCTTCATGGTGCGAGGAAGCTTAAATGCCGTACTGTGCCACCAACGATCAAGTCTTGAAGACAAAGAAACTTATAAATGATATAGATGCCTCTAACCATTTTCGATTTTGAAAAAATACTACGAAGCTTTTTATTCTTAGATAACTTTCTCAGTTAATAACTTCACAACTTTTCAATACCATTAGTACCTCGTCTTGAATCGTAAATCGTAAATTTACTGACTTTTTCTGCGTTTTAATCAACACTACTCAGAAACCGATTTTAAATCTCCCTATTCCCTCTTTTTCAGGTGCCTTCATTCAACGGCTCAAGCCATCTTCGTTACAAAGGCCTGGCAGAGTCGGCGCTAACGTGGCTGGATCTGGAAATCACATTCAAACCAACGCTGTCTGATGGACTTATAATCTACAATGGGCATAGAATAGACGGTACTGGAGACTTCATGGGGGTGTACCTCAATGACGGTTTCGTGGAGTTTGCTTACGACTTGGGAACTGGGGCTGCATTAATACGAAGTCATGAGCGCGTGCTACTGAGCGAATGGCATGAGGTACATTATGCGAGGAAAGTCCTAGAAGTATCGAACACTTAAAGAAAAAATATTTGGAAAATATTACAGTATTTCTCAACATAGTCTGTTTTGAGATAGACACACTTTTCCCAACGTTGTTTTATGGCTTCTATACCCTGTTTATACTCGTAGTAAAGAGCTTTGAATGTTTCAAAATAGGCATCAATCTCGGACTCCACCTCTTCATTATTCTTTCATTCTATATTCATCTTTCTACCAAGCCGTTTTTTCAAGTTTGGAAATAGAAGATAATCTGAGGGAGCTAAATCTGGCGAATAGGGTGGGCGAGGAAAAACTTCGAAACCAAATTGATTGACTTTGGTCATTGCGATGGCGGAAGTGTGGACTGATGCATTGTCTTAATGAAGTAAGACTTTTTTCGCCAAATGCGGTCACTTTTTCTTAATTTTTTCGCTCAAACATTGCAATAAATTTATATAATATTCTCCACGTGTTGTTTTTCCTTTAGGAACATAGTCTATAAAAATGATCCTAAGTGCATCCCAAAAAACTGACGCCATGACGTTTCCTGCAGATGAAACGGTTTTCGCCTTCTTTGGAGCCGATTTTCCCTTTGAGTTATTTTGACTGCTCGTTCGTCTCAGGAGTGAAATGATGGATCTATGTTTCATCCATGGTTATGAATCGACGCAAAAACTCGACTTTATGGCTACGAAACTTTGCCAAACACTTCCTTTTTGTTCAAGTGTGAGTAATCGCGGCACCCATCTTGCGCACAGTTCTCTCATATCCAATTGTTCGGTCAAAATACTATTTATAGTACTTTTTAAAATGTTTGTCATGTCTGCTAACTCACGAAATTTTAACCAAAAGTTTTCCAGTACAGTTTTGTGGATTTTGACCATAATTTCTGGAGTGGTCACCTCATTGGGTTGAGCACTTATTCACGTTCGTTGAATCACGTATCGATGACTAATTTTTTCTACATTCACAACATCGCTAAGAGCGTTCACTAAAAACGGCTCCAAAACAAACACAAATCAACGTAGCACCACCAAAACTTTAGAAAATCGCCATTTATATGTCAAAAAGGGTACTTCTGGGGCTACCTTTGTATTTGAACTTAGGACCAGTCCCGCACTATTTGCCATTTTCTTAAACTTTACAAACGAGGGTGACTTTTTTGACAGTTTAGATGGTGGATTGTAGGAAAAGGGTGTAAAAGCGAAGCCAAGAAAATATTTACTCGCTTATAAGAATCGTTTAAACAATCCCTCTTTAACCCTCGATCAAAAAGCATATCAATATTTACTCAAATTTGCTTCATCCAGTTTCTTCTAAACGCAATTTTAGCAACCTTCGTTAAAACTTTTGGCATTACCCAATAATCCCGTCTCAAAGTTCAGTAACTATCTATTATTTCGAAACTTTGATCGAAAGTTATGGGGCGTATTGAAAGGTGGTAATAAATCCAATTTTCCGGGGCCAAAGGCCATTGTGTCGGGAATAAATTTGGCGGCGTCGCCATCTTTGGCCCTTTATCGCATGTTTATCATTTACCTCTGGCATTATAGAAGAGATTCTTTTTTGTGGCTGACCAAAATGAATTTCGGACCTTAGCAGGTGATCGGTTAGATTAAATTTCTTTGGAGATTTTTATTGCTTTTCAGAAGTGTTGCGTTATTAATGTCACGTTAAAGCCGCCGACCAAGAGGTATTGTTATAAAAAGCCGTTGGGAAAGATTAAATCCACATTTATCATACTGTTTGTACAACAATTAAAAACACGGTTTTTCATTCATCTCGGCGCATTCCGCGCAATTTACCATTTCAATTCACTAATAGGACATAATAGATCATCAGAAAATACTTTAATGGATGAATGATCGATTTTCACTGCTATTTACGGTGAAGTAAAACACTTGCAGTTTGGTTGAAAGTATATTATTACGTTCTAAAACTCGCTGTTAAATACGTTGTTAATGCCCTAAAGGGCCTGACCTGAACTAACCTGAACTAAAGTTCAACACGTCATTTATGATGAAATAACATGGCCGCATTGATTATGTTTATCTCGGAAGCAATGTGTATCAAACTTATTTAGTTATTATTATCATACGAAGGTAAAACGTATTAATTATTAAAAATATAATGAATATGGTCATATAGGTACATATATAATAAAATATAAATAAAATATAAACATAAATATAATAAAATGTGGTTAGAAATTTTGACGTGACATCATTTAGCTAAAATTCGATAATTCCAATGAGATGTAAACATGGTCACTGGAAAAATTTAAACCGACAGGGTTGCTGTCAAATCGTAAACCCATGTTTGTTTATATGTTGATTATTTTGTGAGATTATCTTATAATACCGGTGATTGTGTCGATTGTTGCTCTTACATTTTCCTTTGTTTAGAAGCATTATTTTCTTAATAAATCTTACGATCGACTGCCCTGAAACAAATTACATGTACATCAAAGATTTATTCGGAAGTCTGACAACAGCATAGGGCGGTGCGACGTAGAACTTTGATGACATGGTGACTTTTAGTTTGACGTTTACTATAAGTGCGAATGGATTTAAATGTTGGACAATTTCCGCTTGGAATTTTTTCAACCTGAAAAGCAAAAGCAAAAATCCATCCATTTCCTTGATGTACTGACCGGGGGAAATGGCAGTTGAATAAAATTTCTTGTCCAATCCTAAAAGCAATTTCTTTCTCTTTTGCGTCTAGGTGCGTTTATCCCGAACTGGTCGTTTGGCCATCTTGACCGTCGATAACCAGTTGCCGGTGGAAGTGTTGGCCCCGGGGGCCTTCACTCAATTATCCTTGCCCCAGAACTTGTATCTAGGGGGTGTTCCCAACTTCGGAATCGTCTCCCCTCAGGTTCGAGTCCGATCGGCGTTCGTCGGATGCATTCAGAAGGTAAGAACCTATTTTACTCTTTTTAGGGTTTGCTCAATCATTTGTGTTACAACATAAATTATAAAACATTCTTTTATACGAATATTTTTGAATATAATTATAATAATTTTAAATAAAATGTCTATCGGCATACCCATGCTCACCTGTCGCAGAACGCAGGTTCGGAGCGCGGTTCTACCCACCGATTCAGAGTTGCGGTAGTTATGGTAGCGGAGCACGGTTAATAGAACTTTTAAACCACCTCGTTACTTACTGTCGCAATCTTCAATCCCTAATTCACTTAACAAATCTCATTTCCACTTCTAAGCAGAAATAAGACTTTTTTTGCTTATTAACGGCGTGACGTTATCTCAGTAAAATGTCACATTATTTCTTTTATTTTTGAAAATAACACTGCACACACTGGTAGAGATTGTTGGAACGGTGGAATTGCATATTATTTTGAGTTAAAACTAATTGAGAATAATGTTTCTCCTTATTAAGGATTCGGACGAACACTCTTGTTAACGTTTCGGAGACCAATATGCCACCGTCTTTAAAAGAGTAGAAAAACTTAAATAAAGGGTAAATTTAAATTTACGAAAAGGAAAATCACTTTCAATTTCAAAAGCACTTTTAAATTCTTCTTTTTAATCGGGGAGGGGGGGGGGGGGGGTATATCATCATGGCAAAAGATTGATTTGAAATAAGTTGTTGGTGTTTGACCACTGTACTTAATTAAACATGCCTTTTTTAATTTAATTTATTTTATCAGTTGGTGATTACTCTATGTAGTATTTATTAGTTTAGGTTAATTCAAGTTGTTAATGTTTAGTTTCTTCTTATGTATCTGAGTTTGACTTTTGTGCAAGATTAGGTAACCAAGCATTCCATCCATGGTCACTGAACGATTTTAATGAAGTAAAAACTCAAGAAATTTAAAAAAAAATAGAAAATTCCATAGATCAAATGCAGGGTAGCCGAAAATGTGGGCAATATCCCGGAAATGAAAAGATCTTGTTAAAAGATTGTACCAATGCTTATAAATTATTTTTCACAAACTTACCCTCTCGGAAATACAACTTCTCAAAATTCTATAGCGAAAACAGCTTTTTTTAAATAACTTTTCTTCCAGTTCATGAAATTTAATGAATTTATTTCAAAATATTGATTTATTTTAACCGTTTTAACAGCTATAAATTTCTTTAAAAAATGCATTACAAGATTGGTTCGCTTTCGATTTTGTGCTCACAAAGTCTTTGGTTATTTTTATTTATTTATTCTTTCATTTTTCTTTTTATTTTTTATGTATATTTTTAAGTATATATGTATGAATAAATCTTATTATTTCTGCCTCTCATGTGTTAGCCGTAAAGTATTAATTTCAAGACGTAGTATATACCATTAAATCAATCCGCTGTGGTATGATCTGCTATGATATGTTAATCTAGTATACTTTCACACAAATATTTATTGTTGGCGCGACTGCAACTTATTTCTATTTTCTATTTCTTATTTCACCTATATCAATAGTGTTAGTTTTCGCCTTCTTCAGGACTGTTCCTCCTTATCAGTTCTACTTCTTTTAATCAAAAGAAGGAAAGTCGTAATGATTTTCGATTCTCGAAAAATGCTTCAATCCTCTCTTCCACATTTTCCATGATGAACATTCAACATTTTGCAATATCTTTCACGATTCACAATATACCATTGCACATTACACTTCTCGGCTTCGTCATGTTTACCTACTCGTATATCTATCTCTCTAAATTGCATTAGTCTTCTCTGCTATATTGCGAATACGGAATGTGCAATAATGCGTTCGTGAAATGTATTCTAAGGGTTGAGACTACACACATATTGCGGTTCGCTTTAAGAGCGCAATTTTCGTTGGCTTTTTGATATTTGAGCATTGCGGTTCTACCGTTTGTACAGTAACGCGGAGTGGGTTTTCGAGAGACTGGTCAAAGTCAGTATGTGATAATGAATTTTGAAGCAGGTTTCGAATAAAATTAAAATAAATGTAAAAACAAATAAGAACACGAGTTTTTGCCTCTCACGATAAAGCAGGAAGGAAGGGGGAAACGGCAACAGCGGAGTGAAAAAAAAACATAATTGAAATAGAGGCAAATGATACTGAAACCATTAAAACCCTCAAAAAAGAGAATAACGTCGAAACATTTCTTAATAAAAAAGAATATAATGAGGATACCTGAAAACAAGAAAAAACAAATAGAAACCAACTACATAAGAGTAAGTCACTTTAATTTTTTTAAATTTAATTTGAAAAAATTCCAATGTGGTCTAAAATATTGAATAATAATGAGAAAAAGGAAAAAGGAAGAATGTCTAACAAAAAATAAATGAAAAAATCCAAAGGTAACAATCAACCTCACACGTCCATGTGAAGGTTGGTTGTTGAATGCAAATGCAAATGCAAATGAAGACTCTGTGTCTGGCATACGCCTAGACCCAGAGCCTTCATTTGCTTGATGTTTTGTGAAAAACGCGACACGACTTCCCAGTAAAACCGTCTTCTAGGCTTTTTCCAGTCGCATGCCTTTTGCAAAATTCTTAATTTTCGTTCCTCGTCCACTTTTATTCGGTGCTTGGCCGTATTTTTATAAGACTATAAATTAAAGTTGAATGTTATAAGACTCATGCGACGTTCAGAAATCCTCCATATTTTAAATGAATATATTACATGAAAATAGAGCTGTTCCTTGAGGCATTCCACATGTGTTTTCTTTTATTCGTCTAGGTCCAAATCAATGGACGTTCAGTTGCAATACTCGCAGAAGCCCTGGGAGGAGCCAACGTGGACAACTGTCCCCATCCTTGCGTTGCAAGGCCCTGTGGAGAGGATGGAGAATGTGTCCCAGAAATGGACTATTTCACATGCAGGTAAAAAAACTATGCTGGCAATTTTAATGCAGCAAAATCATCATCATATCGAGGAGTTCTCAAAATGATCTAAAGCAAACTTGCTCACAATGGAAATCAAAATCTTGAAAGAAATCCTGAGAATATCAGACATTTGAATAAGGGCCTCATAAGTCCTCCAAATCTCTCGAAATAAAAGAAGTATAAGAGAAACCCTCAAATTTAAATTTTAAAGGCCCATTCTAACAGTAACAAAAAGTGGGGAAAAATCCTTAATTCTAAGATTCTGTGACACTATAAGAATGGCTCCAAAAAAACCTCTAAAATTTAATTAAAATTCGCACGACAATAGCTTAAAAATAAGAAAAAATGTATCAAAACTTCTTCCATAAATTCATGGAAAAGCTTAAAATTTGCTTCCAAAATAAACCTTTTTGACCGTAGAAAAATGTCTCAAGTTCCTAAAAAATTTAGCTCCCTAAGTAAATCTACGTAGAACGCTTATATTCGACTATTAATTAACTCTTCAAACCGTTAAAAATTCTTTGAAATCTAAGTTAAAATCCTTAAAATATTCTTCAACATTTCTTGTACTATGAAAATCAAATCGAAATGTGCGTCTTTATCACAAACCAAATTTTATTCTATATTCGGGACTAGAATTGGAAACTGATATCAAATGATATTCTTCTAACTTCAATAAAAATATCTTTAAGTGTCATTATCAAATTCCCATTTAACAGGTATCCCATAAATTTTCGAAAGAAACTGTATTTCTTCTTTTCTCGAACACTTATGAGACACGTATAAACTGTAGATGCAAACCTGGATACCGAGACCACCTCTGTTCTCGCGGACCTCCATCCTTCCACGGCATTGACAGCTTCTTCCATTTGAACGATCCAACCACAATGGAAGCCATTTCAACTGACCCTTTGGACATCAATGTCCGTTTCAAATCCAGCTCGGAATCTGGATTGCTACTTTGGGCGTTTACTGGAAGCAGCTTCGTGTCCTTGGGCCTCTGGAAAGGAACTCTGGAGTTGCGCTACACTTCCAACTACCGAGAAGATGAAATGTTGGTAGTGCACAACTCCAGTACTGTCCATGATGGATTGTGGCATAGAGTCAAAGCTGTTAGGTATTGCTATGCGACCAAATAATAAAAACTAAGATTCATCTACGAAAAGTGAATTTACTAGGGATGGATCCACAGGACTTTTAATAGTGGACAACGGTCCTGCAATCACCACTCAGTCGGTCCAGATCAGGCCTCCAGATAAACCATTTGCTCCTTCAGAGGCAGAAGGACTCTTCATAGGAGGGATGCCCCACAGACTAATTTCCCTTATAACGGGATACAGGTCAGGAATCAGGGGGTGCATAGCGGATTTAGTGATCAATGCCGACTACCATTTAGGGGTGATCAATAGGGCAGCCACACGGCACAATATTGGGGAATGTGAGGTGTGAGGTTGTGCTTAGGTTTTATTGGTGTAGATGGGAGGGAGTGGGTCTGAGTAATAACGATAAACAGAATAGATAGCAGTAAAAGGACTGTCTAGGTGTTATGAGTATAATAATAGGTAATATAAACAACTACTTGATTTGCTTAAGGAATTTTCGTACAAAAGGTGTTGATTTGTGTTTTTTGTATACTTACACGGGATATACAACAAAATGAGCTATATCTTAGTGTACTTTTGTAATAATCATATTTTTCTTCTTCACGAAACTTAAACACGATCTTTCGGGCATATTTTGCTGGTTTTTACTGAAACTGACGAATATATACTATGTTAATATAGCAATGGAACGTCAATTTAATACCTATAAGAGCCTAATTTTGAAAGAAATGGCGTAAAATATCGAAAATCTACATACAAGCAACAAATAATAAAAGTCAATAATATAGGAGTGTAGTCATCGAAGTACAATAGTACCTACCTACTAAAAAGATTATGTTTCCGTATTTGTTGTTTTAATTGCAGGGACGTACTGATTAAATATTGATATTAGGTAATATTTAAAGGAAAATCACAATTTCTGAAATAAGTGGAATCTAATAGATCCATTTCATGAATTTCCGTTAGATCTTTGTCAAGATATTGACGACAATCGGTGTATTATTTGCACTCAGCAAGATGCAGCTTCTTTGTAAGCGGCTTGGGAAACCTGGATATTTTTGCAATTTCATACAAATTTTCCGGTTTGCGACAAATTTTTAACACAAAGAAAAGTGAGATTTTACGTATCTTTTCTTGCGATCCACTGGAAAGATGGAATGGCCAAAATAAACAGCTTCATTATATTATCCATTGAAATTAATCGTACTTTAATTCCTGATTATAACTGATACAATTCATGAATAAAAGTAGATTTCAGAAGTTCCGTGGAAATTGATATTTTTTAAAGGAAGATTTATAAGAAGAGAAAAATGACATAATGGGAAATCAGAGTTAAAAATACAAGAAAGCCTCCACTTCCCGAAATATAGATTTAAGTTTCTGTGAGTTTTAGAGAATAGTAAACCCACTGCTTTTAGGTCAGTTCGGGTTATTTGACAATTCAAAATTCTGGAAAATTTGATATACACAAGATGTTTCCAAAAATGTGGACAATACCCCGGAAATGAAAAGTTCTTAAAAGATTGTACTTATGCTTATAGATTGTTTTCCAAAAACGGAAATACAGCTCTTCAAAATTTAATTAATTTAATATTTCAGATTTTCAAAATATTCTCAAAATTCTCCCTCAAGTCTGCAACCACCAGTTTAAATTAAATTCTCGACGTATTATGAATTCTAATTCAAACTACCCATAACTGTGTACAGAGAATTTTTGAATACCTCTGGATATGCCAATTTGAGTATACTACGCTCAATTTGGATTTAGCGATTTCCTTGCCATGGCTTGAGAGTCATGCAAAACCCATAATAAACCCTTTCTTTTTCTGAATTTTTCATCGAAAGTGTTATTAAAAAAACGGTAAAAAATTGTAAAAAGAAACGACTATTACGGAAACATTAAAACTATGTCGTGTTCCCTGCAGTAGGTATACGAGCACCGCAGTTTAACGATGTACAGGGGCTCTCATAACAATGCAAAAAATATTAGTTCTACACTCTTCCCCATATTTGGATTTTCAATTTACTCCTTCAATACACATACCAACATTTTCAAGGAAATCAATTGTTCAGATTCGCCCTGAATACTTACTATACGTAAAAATCCATGTCACAATATTGTTTACACTTGAAGAGTGTGACCTTAAGATTTAACCATAAGGCTGACTTACTTAAACTAATTTCTCGTCTAAATCTATGGTGTTTCCAAGTCCAACTGCTTACGACTTGTACTGATTTATTTCCCTTCTATAGAGGCTTTTGGCTGCCAGCTTTGTAAACGTGCACAATATACATACATAAGGCTACTTACACAGTTTTGCACAGGACTAATTTTTAAACACCATAATTTTAGATCGGTTTCTTATTGTCGAGCAGGATTCCTGCTTGGCAACAAATTTATATACATAAATTATATTATTAATGTAGTTAAAAGTGAGATGTATGCAAAATACTGCTCTAAAGGGTAATCGACAATCAATAACTATACTCAAATTGATTTTATGTGCTAAATGTGACAAAGACGCAAAATCAATATTGAATTTGAATCATAATCAAAACAGTTAACAGAGAAATATTATTTAGATTAAATAAATTATTGCTGTTGATTACCTGGTACACTCTATGAAATTAGAAGGATTTTGTGTTAGATCTTGTAGATACATAGGAATCACTATATTGAATAAGCTTTTCGACGTTTCTTTTCTAATTAGACAATTTTTTATACTAAGTAGATGAATGGAAAATTAACACAGTTAAACTGGGGAAACCTAATCATAGGAACGAAGGTATGTTTTTAAAGCGTTGTAAACGTGAAGAAGCAAAAGCAATATTGAAACGTATCAAAACGAAATGAAGTCAATATTTGATTTTAAACAAGGAACAACTTCATATCGGTGGCAGTAAATCAAGTCAGGCAAAATGAAAACATACCTTTACAATAAGTTTAATAATATACGGTAAGCAACTGCCTTCATGTCATATCATTTTTAAATACGTAGACTCTTTTGGTTTAACCCCAAAAACAGTTATTTCATAGCTTTTTTTACGTTATTACTTTTCAAACACTAGATCAAGAATGCATTATTTTTGCCTAAGACCTCGCACTAAAATTATTTCAATCGCTGAAAAATAATTGCAGCTTTTAACTACAGTTCCGTACTAATTGGTGAATTCTTGGTCTAAGAATTATTCTACTGCCGGAAGAGTCGTAGGGTTCTAAATGGTCCATTGTAAAATTCACATTGTTATATAGAGATGACAAAATGTATATGAAATCCTAATTTGTACAGGTAGTTTAACTTGTGTGTTAATAAATCGCTTTTGACTTAAAATTGGCAGTGGAGGTGGTTTATTTCCCTTAAAGTTTCGGACAACATTCTCACGAAAAAAAGAATGGAGTTAAGTTCAACTCCTCGCCCGTTAAAGTTTGTTGGTATATTTTTGGAACACCCTGTAAGTATTTTCTTAAACTTAACTCCATATATCTAGTAAGTAGGAGAATAGTCCCAGAAGTACCCTACTTAACGCTTAAAAAAAAGAATATATTACGCTATTTCTCAACATAGTCTACTTTGAGATTGACACGTTTTTCCCAGAGATTTTCCATGGCTTTTATAGCCTATTTATAGTAAAAAGCTTCGAATGTTTTAAAATAGGCGTCAACCTCGGACTCCACCTCTTCATTATTGGCAAATCTCTTTCCACCAAGCTATTTTTTCAAGTTTAGGAATAGAAAATAATCTGATGGGGATAAATGTGGCAAATAGGATGGGTGAGGAAAACTAAAACTACTACCAACTAAAATGAGTTCTATTTTTTGAAAAGAGCTGCCATGCATCGTCGCAATCGATGCACATCATAAGAGACAATATCACCAGCTCAATACGGAACGTAGGAATTTTAAAAGTAGGAGTAGGACCGCATAAGTTTTAATATGCCTCCAACAGAGAGCAACAACGACGTGGGCAGAGCCAGTCCGGCTAGCGTCTCCACTTCGATGTTTAGATTAATATCGATTTCACTGTCTTCGTGGTGATGGAAATTTTTAAAAATATAAGAGCAAAGAGCAGCAATGTAAACAATTGAAAAAAAAACGAATACAATAACTCTGCGCGTTAAAATCGAAATTCCTTATATGCTTTACCTGCATTAATAAATTTGTTTATTATCAGATATCGTTTTAAACAATAAACGAATCGTTCCATTTCGTTTATCAATTGACTTAGAGCCTACACCCAATGCCATCGGCTCAGGTTTGGATAAATTAAAACGCCATAAACAAAGATTAGCGAATTCAGATCATCATATCCATCAGTGACGTACCTACGTTATGATATAATGGGGAAATGTACAGTAATTTATAAATATGTACTTAGATGAATAAAAATTCTTAAACAGCGACAGATCTAGCAACTGGATCTGGACTGACTCCGCCCATTTCAACCGCTCGACGCACTTCATTGGTCGAAGGCATATTAAACCTTATGTGATTCTGCTCCCACTTGCACAATTAATGTATTCTGACTTGAATTGGTAATACCTATACATAGTATATAGTACAAATCACGTAACTTTTTATTTACGTACAGGTTTCATATCAGCACTAATGCCACATCTTTTCAAAATAATAATTTCTTAAAAAGGTAACAGGGGTGACAATTTAGAGCTGCACGGTATATAAGGTGAAACATGTAATGTTGACGTCGTTTCTTCCGATACTGCCGTCTCAAACTGAAGCCTAATATATGAAAAGGACAAAACTGCAATAAGCAGTGCTACATCCACGTCTTCTAGATTATCCTCCTATTAGCTCGTTGACATAGCTACTATGTACAGTAAACAAGCAGGTATCTTAGTAACAGATATGTATAATTTCTTAGAGGCTTTAAACTCAATTCTATTGTGTTTGATCGAATTTTGCCACGCAATTTGCTAGTCTGGTTTGAATATTATAGCTTTCCATAAAGGAGATAGTTAATTAAATTGGTGACCATAAGTAATGTAATAAGTGTTACTGTGATTCACAATGAAATATAGCAAACCCCAACATGTACGGCGTTGCTTCATGTGAGACGGATTTGTACAACACGGTAAAAAAACATTCATTCAACTGCCATAAAAATTATTGTTCTGTCTTCAGCCTGATTATTAAGAAAGAATAATTTTAAATATAACATGAAAGTTAATCGCTTTGAGCTGGCCTCGTACAACACTGATTATAGGGGGGTCTACTGTATCTGATTTTTCGTGTAAGTAGCACAAGTTAATTTAAAAATTATCCTGAACAGGAAAATGGCATTAAAAGCTGCTGCCAATGTTGAATATTTCATGTGAATTTTCAGAAAATTAGAAGCAATGAAATTTAAATTTCAATAAACGTGTGTAAACATGCGAACGACCACCTACGTATAAAAACTTCACACTCAAAGACTCCAACAAGAATCTTCCAATGAAGCGAAGGATAACTGCTGCCTGTCCTGTAACGCATTTGTACTTTCAGGAGAAGCATCTTCTAAAAATAGTTAGCATTTATTCAACTCTTTAAACCAACTTCTGCAATAGCATGTAACACTACGTATTTCAGCCCTTTATAAAAAATGGAAGCTCCATTCAGACAGTTTACTTATACGACAATGAAATAACCAAAATTGAAAATCTGGAACCACTGCCAAACCTGGAATACTTGTACCTGCAGAGCAACCAAATAGAGAAGATGGAAAACCTGTCCAGCGTGCACAAGCTGAAAAAACTTTACATAGGGAAAAATAACATTGCTGTTGTGGAAGGTTTGCAGGATGTGGACTCTCTAGAGGAGTTGCACATTGAAAAACAAGATTTAGTAGATAACATGCACTTATGTTTTGATCCTAGAACCGTAACGAATCTCTCGGTAAAATTCTCAGAACATCACATTGTCACCAAAGTAAATAAGCATATTTTATAGACGTCTCTCACAGTATTGAACATATCGCACAATAAAATAATTTCCCTAATATTCCTGACTCCATTAATACATCTCGTATACCTGGACGCATCTCACAATAACCTGGACGATATCAAAGATGTATGCCAAACTTTCCGCAGCTGGACAGAGTTACTTGAGGCTCAATTAATTGGAAATCCCATATGCAAGAAGCATCGCTATAGGGAGGATATTATAGCAAATACTTGTCGGTTAAAAGTGCTAGATAGCAAAGATATATTTGATTTAAATCGGAGCTTTATTAAGAAATTTGAAGGTAGAAAAACGATGGGCGGACCAAAGCGTAATATTAGTAGAATTGATCATGTGGTTAAAGGTAGATTGTAAGTTTCAATTTAAACAGTGAAGCATGAAGTTATATTTTAAGGGATTCCTGGTAATTATCCTGAGTTTCTCAGAAAGGGAGTTACAGAGTCATTAGTGAAGGAAATCAAATGTGGACAGCTGAAAGATTCATCTTCATTTGATATAGCAGAGCCTGTACATCTTTCATGGAACTTTTGTAAGTTTAAATTGTAATGCTGTAAATTTGATGATGTTGTTTATGGCACAATGTTCCTCTTTACCTTTATGACTTACATATTATTGCTTTTCTTGTACTTACTTATCACCCTACAGGGTAAATCAAGATAACATAATCCACCAATAATTTACAAGATCCGTTTTCACCTTTACATTAGTTTTTAAATTGTAAGAAAATGTGCAACCTTTTCTCCATATAACAACATCTCCATTAATGTAAATGAGATAAGATGTATTTTTACAACAAAATATACTTTCAGTACCTAAAAGAATACCCCTTACTCGCCAACCAAAGGTATCAACATTGCGGGGCCTTAAAAACGAAAATCACAATAATATGTTGGTGAAGAAGACTACAATTAAAATGAGAAGTTCTTCACGTTAAAGGGATTGTTCACGTTTCTGGTTTTCCATTAATTTGGGATCTGAGCACTAACGTTGTCAAGTCCTATCTAATAAATTTTAATGCAATAAAGTAACACAATTCTTTGTTTTCATTTATTTAAATTTGGAATTTTTATTATTTGGAGCAAATTTCCTTTTTGTAGTTTTATGACTTACTTCATATTAATCATACATGTTTTTATATAAACAATAAAAATTACAATCTTAAATTATTAACATTAAATTCTCCTTTATTTTAAAGTTAGAAATTAATTAGAAAATATATTTTGTAATCAATTATTTACTTAAGAAAAAATTTAATTTATCTGCGTTTCCGATCACTATCCTTCTCACGTCTCTCCCTCTTCCTCTCCCTATCTTTGTCCCCTCTGTCTCTCCTCTCTCGGTCATTATCTCTCTCTCTCCTCTCTTTGTCTTTATCCTTTTTATGCTCATTTTTATGCCTGTCCCTCTCTCTGCTTCGACTTCTGCTTCTATTCTTCTGCCTTTCTCTCTCTTTGGACCTGCTCCTTTCCCTTTCTCTCTTTCTCTCCTTTTCTTTATGTGGCTTGCTACTACTCTCCTGCACAACATCATTTTTAGCAAACTCAGGTTCTTCCATTTCTATGTCTTCATCCAAATCATCCTCTAGGGCTGACACTTTGGCCTCAATTTCATTATTCTCCTCAAGAATGTGTCTTTTCTGCACTCTTGGCAGAATTACGTCACATACCTAAATATCTAATAAATAACCTTTTCTTGGAGAAGCTTAAGCACTCACCCTTTCTTCCCGTAACAATTCATCAATGAACTCATCCATATGAATAAGCTCGAATTCAGCTTGTCGATTTTGTCGCCTTAACTTGCGATTATCATTATAAAGGGGCTCTAAATATTTATAGCAATCCAATGATGATCCAGTGAGCCTCATGTAGAAAGCCCCCAAAGCACGCACATACTTAAATTCCTCATTCTTGATAAACTCAACTACAATGTCTTTCTCAGGCTGGATTTGTAACATTTTCAGGGTCAGGCAAAGGAACGGGGTGGGTTTGATGTTGCCTCCGTAAACACCACCTATGAAACGTAATTCCATTGCTTTATCCACGAGGAGTTCGGCAGTGAGAGCGAAACATTCCTCTTTCCAGTATTTGGAGTCATATATTCTGGAACGTATAATTTTCTCGACCAAATACTGCGGATTAGTTCCGTGAACTGATTTTGCGTCTTTGACTGTTCTATTAGCCATATTATTATGTTAAATTGCCAATCCACAAATAAAATACCAACTAAAATAATCGAGAAACACTACTTTTAAAATGCATTTGTATAGATTTGTTAGTAAGTAAATAAAAACAGAGATATTGAGGTTAGACTTATAGAAATGTCACGTTTTAATATGACATGTGTCATACGTCATGTGAATCAAGATTAGTGATTCAAAACGTTCTAGGTCCTGATCCAGTGGGGCACATAGGTATAATATCGACACTTTTTTAATGAATAAATATTGATTTTATAAAAATCACCCTGGATTTCCATTATCTATTTTGAATTAGTAATAAGGAGCTGCTATACTACTACTGATATATACTAGCGATCTTGTTTTCCTGTGATCATCTTGCAATTTCTACTCCTTTCCAGTACTTTTTGCACTTTTTCTTTTCTGTCTCTTTTCGCATTTATCTCTGCTTTCATCAGCTGACTCTGCTAACTGTCATTTGGGTGAGGTAAACAAAATTCGAGGTTAGTAATTTTGTTTGATTTATGATTTGAATTTAATTAATTTCAAATAAAGTAATAAACCCAATAATGCTTTGTTATCTCCTCTAAGTCAAATTGTTCTAATTTAATTACAAACAAAAAGTCTGGGATAGTCACTAACCGAGATGTCGGACATCGATGTAGAACCAGGGGCTGCCCGAGACAGTGTCTTGGTCGCCTCAGGTTCTTTTGATAATTTCGAGCAGATGAGTTCCAGTTTAGAAGAAATTAAGAATGGCAATTTGGAGGCTAACGATGAGGATCTAAATTTGAATGAGCCTGGACAGGAAGACAATCAGGAAGAGACTCAAAATAAAGACGAAAATGGGATGGATAAGGGGGAGGATGAGGATGAAACTTCTTTAGATTGGACTTCTAAGAAGAAGCATATTTTTGTTTTAAGCGCTGCTGGCAAGCCTATATATTCAAGGTAAAGTTACATCATACAGTTTTAATATAATATAATGTAAGTGTTAATTAGTAAACACTTGTGGCAATTTTATTTACTCAAACATTAGCTTCATAGAGTTTCATATTAAGACAGGGAATATGTACTAGTTAACAGCAGTTGTTGAATCTGAATAGCTTATTAAATCATTTGCAAATATTTATTTGCAGATATGGAAATGAAGATAAACTAGCCTGGTTATTTGGTGTAATGCTTGGTTTATTCAGATACAGCCGAGACAGTATAAAAAGCATTCATGCAGGAGATACCACCTATGTGTTCTTATCTAAAAAGCCATTAATATTGGTAGCTGTATCAAAGACTGGTGAAAATGTTAGTCAACTTATTTTACAACTAAAGTAAGTTCATAGTGATGCCTACAATAAATAATATGATTTAGAATATTTTAGTTATGTATTTAATCAAATAGTTAGCATGTTAACATTGCAAAAAATTACAAAAACTTACGAGGAAAGGCCGAACTATGACCTCAGAAGGATGTTACGGGGAGTTGATAGGTTAATAGATCATCTTTTGAATTTCTCTGAAACAGAGCCAGCCTTCACACTTGGAGCAATACAGTGTCTTCCACTTGCTTTATCTGACAGAGATTCCATTAGTAAAGCTATTAAGGATGCCTGTGGTAAAATTAAGGTAAATCCAAAACAGTCGATAAAATATTCTTTTCTATGTATTTGTTCTTAATTAATATCTCATACTTCTGAGAGACAATTTACAGGTAAGCATTTTTTCAGAATCTAGTCTTTGCAATTCTCCTTGGCAACAATCGACTAATCACCCTTGTACAAATGAAAAAATACCATCTCCATCCAGCAGACATACACCTAATCTTCAATATAGTGCAGGCCACTGAAAGTTTTAAATATTCTGAAAACTGGACTCCTCTATGTTTGCCGCGATTCGACAACAGTGGTTACTTATATGTGCATGTTTCATACCTTGCAGAAGACTGTCAAGCATGTCTGTTATTGTTAACAGTGGAAAAAGATGTGTTCTTTCCTCTGAGCAATGCAAAACAAAAAATAGTGGAAAAATTAAGAATTAATGGCAGCATGCAGCATATTAACACCTCTTTGTTAACTTTAGAGGAAAGTGCATTAGCTTCAGGGTTTCCCGAGTTGCGCCATTATTTGTATAAATGCAAATCAACAGCTCAGTTTTACCAGCCCGCTATATGTCCTCCCTATAGTAAAGATAGAGTGAAGTTAATTGAGCTTTATAAAAGGGCACATCAAAAGACGCATTGCAATAGCAGACCGTTGAAATTGAGTTTTGAAAGGTCAAGTGAAGAGGTGGTTTTTTCCTGGGATACTAAAGGATTTGAGTTGTATGCGGTGTTCGAGCCTTTAATTGATACAGCAAGTGCAATACTTTGTGTGACAAAATTGCTGAATTGGATTAAGAAAAAAGAAGATAAATTGTTTCATTTAAATGCTTATACATTTTAGTTAAGGTGAGTTGCAAAGAGTTGAATTTGTGTTTGTCAAGGTTTGAGGATGTTTGAAGTAGTTAGTTCTAAAGTGATAAGATGAGGTGATGAGTGAGTTCAATAATTGAATAACTCAAAAGTTAGATTGTGTAAATAAATGTATTGTTTTATTTACTTCCTAATTTAACGTTGCGGCTGTGCCTGTATCAAATGTATTTAATTTATTTTTTGAGTTGTACTATAATGGTGACCAAAACACTTTTTGGCCACTCTGTACAAAGAGCTAACGATCCCCTTATTGCAATAGACCCTGTGCTTTTCTTCTTAGGTTACAGAAACATATCCCAGTGCATTGTGATTACTATAGACCAAGGTATGCGAGATCATTTTTTAGATACCTACTTCGGTAAGTTTTTTTAAAATGTGCTAAAAATAGTTTTATTTATTTATATGAGCGTCCAAAAAAGTAATCCTCCTGTGTTATTATTTACTTATAGAGTTTAGGTAATTAATTAACCAAACCATCACAACTTTGTTGATCTAAGAACTTGTTAGGAGGTCATGGTCAATATTTATGCTAACGATCACTTAGCTAATTTAAAAATGTGTAAGCATAATTATCTAAAATATTTATTTTGTTGCATATCTATTTCGCTAGCTTATTAAGAAGCTAGTGATGGCTAGGTTTATGGCTTTAAGCTGTGATAACCTCGCCTTGTTTCAAGCTAAAACACAATTGAAATTCAGAACTTTTTCTTCTGAATTTTATTACTATAACTGTGTTTGACAATGTTTGGCCTAATTTGAGCAAAGATAATAGATTGGTCTTCATATATTGCTACGTTTTGAAATTATATTCATAATATAAATTATGAAGTATGTATTATCGTAAGAGAGCATATCTTTATAGGCATTCGTGCAAACTTTAATTTTACAATTCAATTAAATTTAGAACCACAAAATCACACACATGTAATTATAGTATTTTTAAAAGCAGTGGCTTGTTTCTTTTCGATTAATTCTCTGGAAGTTTCAAATTTAGGAAATGAACCTGAATGAATATACACTGGAAAGCACAACTAAGACCATCGAGCCAAATTCCAAATCTCGGAACGATTCTCTACTAAAAGCAAGTCCAAATGGTTTCCCAACTAAACAAATGCACGCTTTGTACTCGCAGCGAACGATCAATAACGTACCGGTATCTATAGGGTACTAATCAAAGGAGAGTAAAATATTCGAAGAGGTAATAGTATAAACCAAATTAAACAAAAAAGCCTTAGTAAACATGGATCCGTTAAGTAACGGTTTCAGAGACGTGGAAGATTAATCTTTTTCGAAACATTTATTTCTGATTATTTATTACTCATTTATTATGTACAAACAAACAAAAAAAGTTTCTAGTAAAAATAAAGTTACATAAGATGATCGAAAGGGTCTCTTTTCATTTTCAAACAGGCACGACATCTTTGTCTGAAAGATGTTCGAATTCCTTCTAAAAACCCCCTCATTGGTTTGAATTATTGGCATTTTTGATTGATTTGTAGTTGCAGTTCCTTGAGCCTATCTACAGGAGTATCATAGACTAATGTTTTCAAATATCCAAAAACAAAATAAATCTAGAGGATTTAAATCGGGCGATCTTGCAGGCCATAACATTGACAAAGTGCAATATAGCTCAATATGCACGTGATCTCACGTTTTGTTTCGTTTCATCCGGTATGCGGAGCACATTTATAACCATTCAATCGGAAGCGTTGCTCGTGCTGATCCCACAAATATAATTGTTTTGACAGGCTATCGTTAGGATGTGCTTGGAGTATAGAACTCCTCGGAACAAGCAAATTATTTTTGATACGTCAGCGTATCCTACGTAAAAATAGTGCCCTAATAAGGCTTTTGCTTTAGTCTCTTTCGGCTTGGTTGAGAAACCATAAGGCAAAGTTAAAAGTGCAGTATTTAACTTTCTTCTATTTTCTAGGAAGCAGTGAAAGCTAAAAGAATTTTTAAACCACTTTTGAATTTCTTACAAAGGTCTTTACTCATTTAACTGGTTCTGCATCTCTTGTGGTAACTAAGGATTCCATATATATATACATAGAATCAGTTTGGGAGACGCATATATGGAAAATATTCGAAGCATTATGTAATTCTTAGTTGGTCGTTGCCATTATTGTATAATAAAAAAATAAAGTTTGTTGTTGATTACCGTTCAGTGAAGGAGTTATCATTTCATAGCAAAATAGATTTATCCTGAAAAACCTGCTTTTAACAACAAAATAGTACATATTTCTATTTTTGCGAATTACTTCAACTGGACTGTTGCTCATGCGGTTTTTAAAATTAGTTAACATTTCAGGCTGCAGGTTTGCGTATAGTTCATTTACCATGTTAAATCTGCTAAAAAAACTTACCTGAATTCTAAAATATTAAAAATTGTTACATCATGTTTATTTCTGAACATACTGCATGAAACTCTGTAGAAATTCTGTACTTTTCGCCCGCACTGTATGGAATACCTACTCGATCTACTGTATGTGTGGTGTGTGGGCCTATCATATAGGTAGATATCTGTAAAATCATAAATCTCAATTTGTGCAGAATAATTTTGCTTGCTGCTTATGGAAAAATACCGCATTTATCTAGACGTAGGTATATAGTTATTTACTATGTAGGTAGGCACTATTCTAATGTAGAAAAGTTTTTGTACAAAATTCAGTGGTCAGCTACACAGGGTTCCTCAGAAAAACATGGAAAAAAGTGCATCACAACTTCATCCGGTGAAAATGACATGGTTTTTCATTTAAGGGAGTGACAAACTGATCATTACTGAGATACAGAGTACTACTCTTACTGTTTCCAGTCTTTATTAGATTTTTTAATAGTTCATCCCTGAGTTTTTCAGATACTTTTTTACATGTTTTTATAATCTGTATAATTCGATTTTACAAAGTGACCAAATCCACGGAATACCGTTTTCTATTTTCAAGTAAATTGGTACCCGAACCTACATCATCGTATGCAGTGATGTGAAATTTTGGAGGTCTCGCTTAATTAATAATTTGCATTTTCCATAAATTAGCATTGTATTTTGCCAATTTTTACTAGCGGTTTTAACTGTATGGTAATTATTTTGTTCTGTTAACGATGGAAAGTGATCTAAGCACGTTCGTTCATTAAGCAGCTTTTTAATTGAGTAAGTATATTTAATGAACGTTCAATGCAGTAGCAACGAGAAATAAAGCATAACATACAAGGTAAGTATACACTTCAATAATGTTACACGAAGTTCATAAATTCTCCCCAAATCGGATCTTGCCAAGGCCCCTGCTGACAATGCTATTTACTCTTTCTTCGTAGTTTTTACACAGGTGTTTTGGCTATTGGGAGAAAGGTGAGTATACTATTAGAAATAGTAGGAGTATAGAGAGTAAGTTATTAACTGTAGTATGATAGGTACTGCAATAGATCTGTGGTAGTACCCCGATTCTCCCAAGTTTCATGTAACAACAACCACTTTTTGATGTAATTTTTACTACAGGGTGAACAACATAAAAGGGTAGATTGCCCCATTAACAATTTACCCCCACCTAATTTCTTTATAGAATTGAACCCCTCCATTTTCTTGATATATTTGGATTTCTTGTTGAATTTTAAAGATAAGACACCTGACATAAACTGACCTTAAAATTTAACGACAAATTCAAAAATGACAAAAAAATTGGGGGGCTACATTTAAAATAAGGAAGTTTATATCATGCGCCGGGGGAACGGATTGTACGGGGAAGGGCAACGAGACTACTTTTAAGGTGTACTCCTAAATTGAAGGGGGCTCTCCGTCTGAGCCTTTCTTAGATGAGATTTTTTATTTTTTAGAATTAGTTGGGGGTAAATTGTTAATAGGCATCCTGTATACAGGGTGTTTCTGAATAGATGGTAAAAATTTTAATGGTCGAATCCTGAGCTAAATTTAAGACGGAAAGTTCATATAAAGACATGTCCAAAAATGCTTCGGCTTCGATCTACAGGGTGTTAAAAACACTTTTTTTTCTTTTTTTTTTAATTATTTATTTTTTATCGAAAATTTGTACATATCATACACCGAGTGTTTCCTACAAACGGAAATTTTCGGACTTTGATTTCATACACGGGGTGATGTGGATTGATGAGTCTTGAGTTCTCATTTATCACATATTTTTTTCCTGTTAATATTTTGATTCTCTTAGGCAAATTTCTGAAATCCGCATTGAATCTTCTCACTTTTCAGCATCTTGCAAAATTTCGCTTGAATCAAACATACCCAATTTAAATATAGTGAGGTTGGCCATGACTTGTTGATGCACTTGTTTGCTGTCAGATTTGACAACTATTGGCTGTTAGTTGCCTACTATTGCTCAAGACCCGTCAATCCGCACCACCCCGTATATGAAATCAAAGTCCGAAAATTTCCGTTTGTAGGAAACACTCGGTGTATGATATGTACAAATTTTCGATAAAAAATAAATAAGTAATTTAAAAAAAAAGAAAAAAAGTGTTTTTAACACCCTGTAGATCGAAAACGAAGCATTTTGAACAAGTCTTTATATAAACTTTCCGTCTTAAATTTGGCTCGGGATTCACCTATTAAAAATTTTACCATCCATTCAGAAACACCCTATATGATATTTTTGAATTTTTATTTTTCCAAAATTTTAATATTTCACATTTCCCGTGTTGGAACTTCTTCAGGAATTACTGTATTTTAACTTCCTGATTCACCTAGTTGTTCATTTCAAACGAGGTGAGTTAAGATCCACCTTTACCGCACGATTCTAGATATTAACAACATGTGTTCCGGCAACATTTAAGCTGCACGGGACTACTGTCGAAATTCGAACATAACTCGAAGATTAACTGGATTTAATTGCTCAATTTTATTGCTGACAAAGACCCCAGCGAGGTTACAAGTTCACCAGATTAAAGTCAAACCTAATTGTAGAACATCCCATTGGCCAACAGAGGTGAACTATTAAACTGATTAACATACAACAGAACGACGACGGTACAAGACATATCTTGAAGTCGATTGTTGGAGACAGAATTCTAAAAAAATCCCCCGACATTACAGAGCGGTGCCTACGTATAGGTGGGTGTAGGAAGACGTATGTAAATTTCTTATTATTATATTATTTGCTTAGTTAATGAATAAGCTAATAATAGTCCAGAAATAAAGATCAGTTCGGAGAGAAAATGATGGCACCCACATCTCAATTTGTTGAAACTTACGACTGCCAAGGGGCACTCAGTCATTGACAAATGTTGCTAACGCAGATATGAATTCGTATCAATTAGATCTGCGGTTAATTGAACGGTCTTTATTACTTATGAATATTCCTGAAACCCATCTTTCGACCTTCAAAACTACCATGATTCCACATTTGTATTCAAATATGGGTTTATTTCCTTTTCAGCTACGAGGGCGCTTAAGAGGTGTCTTCCTCTCTGAGAGCTATGCAATAATACGACTAGAGCAATTTTTCACTTCACCTGGTATAATCACATAAACATATAAAGAATATTGATAATAATCTGTTTATAATGAAGAACAACTGAAATATAAGGCTGCAAACACATAAAAATACATTTCTTTTATTCGACCTCCAGTCCTATCTTCGTCTTACTGAGTTCAACGTTATTTAGGGCAACAATACTTAATGGGAATTTGGTGAAAATGTGGCGTTTCAAATGTAAAGAAGTTTTAATTTTTGTTTTGTTGTTAATTTGTTGTTTAGAAGGTGAGTATGGGGCATAAAGTCCCCGATTGGGACTCATTATTAATTTCTACAATTTTTTTTGTAGTTGTGGAATTGGCAATAGACGAACGGCTTAAGGACGACTTTTTTCACATCTATAAGAATGTAGCGATCGAGACTAGGGACATTCAAAACCAGCCAGTTACTGAGGACAAGGTCACTTTTTACTTGTACACACATGAAAATCCAAAGGAGTTTACTGCCATTGACAAAGGTGAACCGTGAATTAAGTTAGAGTTATAAATGAGTTTTTTGCTAGAAAGGCGTACAGAGCAAAAAACATACAGGGTTGCTCGTTAGTGCGTCAAAATGCAGCAAATATGAGTTTTAGAAGGAAACGTTTCATATCAAAGTTTTTGATCATTAAAAAGCGCGTATTTTAAAGGTTTTTCAAACGTACAGGGTCCGTCATGAAAATGTGGTGGGACCAAATAACCTTTTTTTTAACTGGAACTCCCCAATTTTTTTTGCTGTTTTCGAATTTATCCTCAATCTCCTCCAATTTCCTTTCAATCCTCATTTTAAAGGTGGTTTATGTCTTAAGTAAAAAATTTACCATTTCCATGAGTTATTCGGGAAAATTCCAAAATTTTGATAACTGCAAGATGTCACGGAAGTCGGTGCTGTACCTGAACCGCTGTGAATTTCGAAATTGATCTTATCGAGCTCCAAGAGGACCTAATAAGCTACGTGTTTTAATTAAAAAAAAGTTTTCCATAATCCCTAAAATAATCCTTCGAAGTGGCATGACTTCAAACCTCAATAACTTCTTTATTTCAAACGGAATGCCCCAATTTCCTCGACGGCATAGTGTTCAGCATCCAAAAATGCATAAAACTACGGAAAACGATTTTATTTTTATGCAAATGAGGTATTCGCAAGAAATTCCTAAATTATCCTCCATTTCGACCAGAATACAGTTGCAGCCTTGCCAGAAAAGACCTCTACTTGTTAATAAAAATAATCTTAATAAAAAAGATAATTTTAACGAAAAACACATTAGAATTAACGTGCGACTACGAAAACAAAATAATAACAGAGTCATGGATAGTCATGAAAAATGTCAAAATGACACTGGACGTCACGCGCGTAGCATTTGTCCATGGTGACGTAACCCGTGGGACTTTTGAAACATTTAGGAGCCAAAAAGGGGCAACTTTCAGAAACTTAGAACCGGTTGCGTTTAGGGATAGACTAATGTGAACGAAAATTGCAGAAATTTGGATTGTGAACGCGATGCCGTCGACAAAATTGGGTCATTCCGTTTGAAATGAGGAAGTTATTGAGGTTTTAAGTCATGCTACTTCAGAGGATTATTTTGGGGGTTATGGAAAACGTTTTTAAAAATTAAGACACGTCAAAACGTATCTTGTTAGGTCCTCTTGGAGCCCCATCAGACCGATTCCGAAGTTCGCAGCGGCGAGGGCGCAGCACCGATTACCGCGAGATCTTGCAGCTATCCAATTTTCGAATTTTCTCGAATTACTTGAAAACGGTAACTTTTTGACATAAGACCCTTTACGCAAACTGACCTTAAGATTTGACGGCAAATCCGAAAATGGCAAAAAAATCGGGAATTTTCAGATAAAAAAAAACATAATTTGGGCCTGCCACACTTTTATGACGGGCCCTGTACATTTGAAAATAATTTTGGAAAACGCACCTCTTAATGACCAAAAACTTCGATATGACCAGTTTCCTTCTAAAACTCATATTTACTGACTTATTGACGCTCTAATGAGCAACCTTGTACGGTCTCAACATCAGAGACAAACAGCAATTTTACGCAACATTTATCAGATCCGGAAAGGCAGTTCCCAATTAACTTTTTTCATCATTTTCCAGATAATCTGGAAAGATTCAGAAACACAACGAATCAGATAGTATTCTTGATTCACGGATGGACTAACAGTCGTGAGAGCGAATGGCTGGAAGACCTGAAAAACGCTTTTCTAATCCGAGATAAAGACTGTTTTGTTGTTATTGTGGACTGGAAGGAACCGGCCAATCAGTTCTATTATGTGTCCTCTATCAATACATACGATGTCAGTAAGTCTATTGTGAGATTCTCCATTCAGTTTTTGGCTAATTAGACTGCATCTGCAGGCAAGTTTATTGCAGATTTGTTGGTGAATTCATGGAAAAATTACGGCGTTGACAAAAGCAACTTTTTGCTGGTCGGTCACTCGTTAGGGGGGCAGATTTGTGGTTTCGTGGGGAAACAGTTTAGGAAGCAAACCTTGCACACTTTGCCTAGAATTGTTGCTTTAGATCCGGCAGGTGAGATCAACAATATTTCACAACACTTCTTGTTGTCCCAATGAAATAGGACGTCTCCTGAGGCCTCTGTGACCGCCGGTGCTCACTTTACACAAGAAAAATGACCCACAAATGGATCGAAACTGTTTGTTTAAGTCTTAGTTTCGAAAGAATGAGTTTACGACCAACGGGCGTCGTTTTACTTTTACGCCCCGTCACTCACGGCAACGGGCCGTAAAATTACAATAACGCTTGGCAACGGGTCGTAAAGTAAAAATGACGCCTGTTCATTTTTTTAATGCGCTTTAATTAAACGTCTAGGTATAATATTATTCTATTCGCGTGTAGAACGTTAAAAAAAAACTTCATTTGTGTTCAAAGCGTTTTTATCCCGTGTGATTCGCATAAGGCCTCAAACTTCATCCAGTTGCTTACTTTCAACACATAAATAACTATTGCCTTCACCTCATAGGTCCTTTATTTACAACAAGACCCATAACTAAAAGATTAAACAAAGACGATGCTGATGTGGTAGAGGTAGTCCATACGGATGGAGGTACTTTTGGGTTCCAAGACGCTTTAGGTACAATAGACTTCTTCGTCAATGGAGGAAGTAGCCAGCCGGGTTGCAAACAGATAGATTTGGCTAATTTGTTCGGGTCGATCGAGGAACCCTGTAAGTAGAACCGGCCAAAATATTTGCCCTCAGCTGAGGGGAATGATAAAAAAGTGTATTGTGGAATTATTTTCGGGCTAATCAAAATGATTTTTCCCTTACAGGATCACACGTAAATTGGTTCGGTCAGTAATCATTTTTAAGTATTCTTCACAGATTCGTTTGGTTCTACCAAACCTTTGGATAACGAACCAAATCGTCGGAACAATTTTGGTACCTTCTCCCACAGAGAAGACTCACAGAATAGATGAATAAAATTGAAATTACATTATTAATATCAGTTCGCTGATACAACGATTGAAGGAGTCTTAAGCAGATAGACAAATTCACGTTAAAAACGGACCAGATTTGTTCTTAAAGTTTCGTTTACATATCAGCTATTAATGCGTACCGGGTGATTTTAGATAAATAGGACAAGTAAATATCTTAAAATCGAGAAGATCTACAAAAAAATGTTCAAATAGTCTTTTTTATTTTCGAAGACTCAACTTTTCATGCTGCCATTTTTTCCCCAAGATCACCTGCACCTGTCTTTTGGGGCCAACTTTGTTTTTTCAAGTGGAAAACTTTTTTTTTTTAATTCGAATTCTTTGTTAACAGTAAAAATGTTTTTGCTTGAAACATTTTTGCTAAAAGTGATAAAATTCATAATAATATTATATACAAAATAAACTCTTATCTCGGCAGTGCTACAAGTTCAATTTCATCAAATTTTTTGTTAGAAGATTTACCACACCTTTTAGAAAAAGTTAATTTAGAGAGAAGGTTGACAATGTGGTTTCAACATGACGGCTGCCCTGCTCATTATGTCAGAGAAGTTTTAAATGAACATTTCCTACAAAGGTGGATTGGGCGTGGTAGTGAAGTTAACTGGCCCGCCTGATCACCTGATTTGACTTTATCAGATTTTTTTGTGGGGTCATTTGAAACATATCGTTTATGACCGAACACCAGCTACTGCCGAACACTTGAAAATTCGGATTAGGAATGTTTGTGAAGACATCACACCTTTTGATGTGACCTTTTTGATATGGTCTGATAACTCGGGTGATTCATAGATCAATTTCTTCATTCCAACGCATTATTTTCTCGGCGAAAACGAATAAAGATAACTTTTAAAATGTATTTACTCTTTGAAGAAATCTCAAAATAAACAAGCTTATGTTAGCCAATATTGCTATGTAAACGCATTTTTCCCTGAATTGTGATGATCTATTCACAAATATTGAAAAAAATAATTAAATACTGTAAGATCAAATCAGTTTCCTAATAAAAATTCCTGAAAACTAAGGAAAAATTCCTATACAAAACATAGAACAATTATGATAAAATTTTGAGTATCCTTAAATTTTGACACACTCATTTAGCAATATCTAACCAAAACCTCAATTCTAGTGATGTGTGACCATCGCAGAGCCTGGGCATACTTCACCGAAGCAGTATTGAACCCCACAGCCCTAGTCGCTCAAAAATGCGCAAACTGGGGCCAATACAAGATAAACTATTGCGATAAGGAAACTGTCCCAATGGGCGACTTGAACACCACCCTAACTGGGTCATTTTATTTGGACACCAACAAAGAGAGGCCTTATTCCAAGAAATCTAGCAATTCTTTGCTTGATTTGTCGCGATTATTAACAGGTTAACGTTTGATTTTAAGTCTCACAGTTTGTACAGGGCACTCATAGAATAGAAAATAAAAATTATATATTCACACGCAATTTTCATTGATTTAATCCATTAAATCAACTGGTTTAAAGTTTTGTCGTATGCCTAATTAGCCTCTTTCAGGTTTCTTGTGCTGAATGAATGAAGCTGAAAAAGGCAAGCGTGAAATTCAACATGTACGACCACTGCAAATTTAGATTGATAAGCGGAATTGCCTGGTTGTCACTTTCACTATCAGCTAAAAAGTAGGTATTAGCCTACTTGCTGGATTTGTGAATGAATTAGCTCTGCTGGTATTCACGAAGTTGTAAAATTTTTTATTGAAAGTAAAGTGTAGCGGCTAATTAGTGAAATGAATCATTTGCCATGATTCACTTTCTATTCTCTTACGATTGCTATTTTACAGGGTGTTACATAAATCCATGGCCAAACTTCAAGGAGCGATTCCGGGACTAAAAGTTTAGATGAGCATAGGTCTAATAACGCTCCGTTTTGAAGACGCAGGTCAAACTTATAAAAAAAATCGTTTTTTAGTGAAGATCTTAATAATCCTTTAGCAGCTTTTATTAAACTTTGGTTGGGTTATTTGTGCACCGCTGACTTTTTTAACTTTTGTATTTTTCTCGCATTCAGCAACTAAAAGTACAATTTTTTTATCTCTTGAATTTTTTTCGCAGGGTTTTCAAAGGAACAAAAAAATGTGAATTTTTAGTTGCTTAATGCGGAAAAAATATAAAAGTTTTGGTGGTACACATTATAAAGGAAAGGTGAAAAGGGTGATCATTCAGAGAGCCCTTGTTCAGGGGAAAAAGGGAAAGGAACAATGTTGTCAATTCGTACTTCGCGTTGTCCGTTTTCCAACATGTTTTTGTTGACATGAAATAGGTATTTTGGCGCTTGAAGCTGAAATGTGTTTGGAACACTCTGTATACTTTGAAAATAATTTTAAAATGTAGCTCTAGTTAGTCTGTATACACCTCAGAAAAGAAACAGTTAAAAAATCTCTTGGCTTTGCCATGAAATTCCGAGGCGTTACTCGTGGCCCACCCTGTATAATAGACCACTGTGGTGGACGCTGCCAAATGGCTTTTTAGTGTGCATAAAGGGACTTGTTGATTTTCTACCGTTCAGATGTGTTGTTTGTATGTTGTTTGTCCTAACAAAGGGTGGATCAATAGTGTTTGAGTTTAAAACCAAATTGACGTATTGGCGTACGCTTTCCGGTCAGTTCTTGAAGTCTATTTTTATTACGTGTTCAAAAACATTACTTAATGCAGATAATAATGCCATAACCAATTTTGCAGCTGTGTATTATCCAGTCCATTTTCCGCGATAGATATCGTTGTTCCTGTTTTCCATGCCCCTGGAACTGTATTGTTTGAATACAAATGTCCAACTGAGTTAGTACAGTGGGCCGCAGCTTAAGCGATTAAGTCCGCATTGGGAAAAACTAACTTGCCTCAGTGGCACAGTATTTATTTTGGAAAAAAAATGTACCGAAATTAAATTAATGTTAATGTGAAAATCCTGAAAGCGTGTAAGTTAACATTTTGCTCGGATATGCCGCTCTAAAGCGATAATAAATATTTATTGAATTTTACGGGGGATTAAAATGTCGCAGCTTAAATGATAAAGGTACGAAAAAAAGGCGCAGAACGTGTCAATTTAAATTTACGAAGTCGACATTGATTTAGCAATTACTTTTTACTTAGTTTAACATTTCAAAGCAACATTTCAATCAATTAAACGGAACTACATAAGAATAGGTCGCCGAACCGGTTAGTGAAAGAAACTTAATTCTAATCCATTACAGAAATGGATCCAGCCAAAGGGATGCGGCCAAAGTGGTAAATAGATGTCCAGACTGTCCAGCACATCTTTGAGCGTTACCGCAATGAAAATAGAGTCGCGAAAATGTCTCGACCGAATAAGATATTCACGAAACACGTAGATTGTACGAGAAATGACCAATATGATGACCAGTATGGTGACTAAACGAAGTTGTCCAAAATTGAAGCAATTCAACGCATTTTGAGAAAAATTACATTCACGGTAGAATTTTTTTGTTAGCCAAAGAAATAGGGGAAGGGGGGGACCGAGGGGAGTTCACCCGAGAGCACATTGGTGAAGATTTAAACTTCCGGAATTCAGTAATATTTGCTGATGAAATTAAAATCAAGTTACATATTTGGGCCGAATGGGAAAATATCAGTGTGGAGCTTAATAAAGAGCTAAACTTACAAAATCTGAAAGCCACGGTGAAGCACGGTGGAGGTCGGCTGATGTGGGGGTGTGTGTCGTCTGCAGGAGTAAGTAACGTGCATTTTATTGAAGGACTTATGAACCAATACATGTATTTGGAAGATGATATCTTCTACCAAATGCTCAAAAATTGGGACTTAACATTAATTATCGCTTTTATCGCGATAATGACCCCAAGCTTACATAACATCGGGTTTGCGGTTGGTTGCTTTACAACTGCCCAAATGTCATTAAAACACCAGCCTAATTATCAGTAATTGAAAACTTGCAGTTGATATTAAAAAATAAAGTGCATAATGAGCCAATATTTAACAAAAATGAAATAAACTTAGTACCGGGTATTGCCACCTGTAGCAACTCTTAGAGATTCTAACCTTTTTGGCATACTCGAAATTAAATTTATTACGACTTGGCCTGGTGTGATGTTCCAATCTTCAATTAACCCATCTCGCATTTTTTCTATAGCTGTTGGAGGCCTATCGCGGGAACGCACTCTGTGCCCTGATTCGTCCCACAGATGTTCAATAGGTTTCAAATCTGGACTTTGCGCAGACCTTTTCAATGCAAGCAGTTTTTATGAAGCTCTGAACGGTTCCTGCTACGTGTAAATATAGGCATTTTTCGTTTCAATCGCAAAATTACTTTTTGCGACAATGACGACACCAGCACGATGCGTATCAAATGACAAACACGGATGCAATTGTTTTCTCACAGCCTTCTTGAGTTCAGTACTGTATTAGCAGGAGTGGATTCTTTTCCAAATCAAGATTTCAGCAAAAATGCTGCGATTTCGGCGATTTTGAAGGTAAAATGATGGATTGAAAAATAAGATGTTTGCTAAAAAGAGCGTTTTTCAACTTTTACAGGTTTTTAACACAAGTGCCGTGTTCGCGCGCAGAGCGATTAGAAAAAAATGATAAAGAACGTGAATCTAAATTTTCCAATTAGCTTCCACGAAGAAAGAACCAAAATCGGTTTCTTCCGCTCGCATTAAAGTGGTGGAAAGTTGAATTGGAATTTGACAAAAAATCTGGCGAGCCACTTTTTTTGGAATTCCGTGTATCTTGCGGCCGCGAAAGCTTGGGCACGTGGCCTAATGGGCTGTTAAAATGCTGCATAATTATTGCATATGCGGATCTTTTAATTTGATTACCACCTAAAATCTTTCATTCTTCACCGTGCGTAGGCACTTCACTTTGGCACGTAGATAAGTGTGTTCCTTTGGGAGTTTTCATTTCAATTTATATTCCGTTTGACGTAAGTGGCTGGTCGTGTTCCACGGTATGCCTGTAATAAAGTGATTCCATGTAGGAAGAGATATGTAAATTTTATACCCTGTTATTTACGCAACTGAATGAGATGGTTAGTAGGTGTATGACCCTTTTGTGTCGGCCGACCGTGCCCGGTGCTGTTTGTCTCGGAAACTACCACGCTATTCGCTTTACGCGCTGTTGCCTTAGACCAACGCGGAAAGATCGTTAGATTTCAGATTCCAATAATTAATCAGTTCTGCTTTCTGCTTGAATCAGATTCTTTAATTACAAAGAATTGTTGGATTTTGTTTCGCTGGTCTCCCGTTCCTACAAAGCGAATAATGATCTGGTAAAGTTTTCTGTATTTTGAACCATGTCGAGTACCAATCCGTAATGTCGCACATCAGCAATTCTCGCACCTTCCGCGCCAGCATTCGATTCGATTCGTTTCGAGGGAGAACCAATTTCGAATCGTCAGGAGTACGAGCTCCATACTTAGCACACTTCTAACAATTCCATGTGGCTCGGAATTGGTTCACTCCCCTGCCGGAACCAACATATAATCGGCAGCACTTATCCACATTTTTTCTGCAGTCAAGGATAGAACCCAATTTCGTGCTTCCAGAGGGGAGCGCAAAATAGTGATTTTACGAGGAATTTCACTCCTTCGCTTGGCACGCTAATTTAATTAATAAATCTAAATTTACCGCACTTTAGTTGAACTTAGCACTAGCGGTGATTGTACCGGCTGGTTATCTTGTTATGAATAAGTTTTTTGTTAAATTTAATAGTTGACGTTCCCATTATTTTCATTCAATTCATTCAATTCCATGTTGTTTTGAATTTGGGCAAGCTTAAATTAGTTCTCCTTTTTGGGGAGAAAGTTTATA
Organism: Euwallacea similis; assembly: GCF_039881205.1. NCBI lineage: Eukaryota > Metazoa > Arthropoda > Insecta > Coleoptera > Curculionidae > Euwallacea > Euwallacea similis. The sequence continues at coordinate 2,748,535 of NC_089630.1, forward strand.
CAATAACTCCTATTTTGTGAAGCTTTCCTGATAATATGGCGAAGGATCATTTTAAAGTGAAAAACCGAGCAAATTTGCAGCCACTTGAATACCAAGGCTATTACAATTCTTGTTTTTCGGTTTGAAAAATAAAGACTTTGAGCTGAAACGCGTCTGGACACTGAAATGCATCGATTATTCTAATAGGAACAAGATATCGAGCGCAGACCAGACATAATTCATCGACAGTTGTTTTAAAATGGAGACCACCTCGAGGTGGTTCAATCCCCGACGCTGAAGACCATTCGCCTGCGAATAAAAATTATTCAATTTTTTGACAGAATCTTAATTAAAAAAGATAAATAAAAATTAAGACTCACTTCTAATAATTCATCCCCCAGTTGCCAGTCTATTCAGGTATACAGGACCACATTAAAGAACGCTGCGAATATAATGGTGCGGCCTTAACTTGGGGAAAGTGACGTGAAGCTAGGAATAGCAATGAGTTTAGATTTGTTCAAAAAGGTGTTGAAAGCTGAATTCTTCTAAATTTAAAGGATGCGTTTTGTTTTTTCACACGGAAATAAAAAAATAAATAAATTACGAGTGCTTTTCAAAAACTACTCAGCTTAATGACATTTTCTGAATTCTCACAAATTCTCTTAAGTTAACCAGAAGTTGGAGCATTTCCGTGACAAAACAATTTAATTTAATAAGGCAAAAAATAGCCAAATAAAAATTGTTGCAATTAATTTTTTCCGCACTATGGAGTGTCCGATTTTGAAGAGATTTATAAAATTAAATAAAAGTAATTTTTCTTTTATTACAGAAATGTTAAAGCTTGCAATTACTTTGAGTGGAGTTGGTGGGCGTTTAGATAATGCTATTAGACTAGGTAATTTTTGAAAAGCACGTGTAATTGACTTTGTAGAACTTCAAATTAAAATTAAAAAAATTACTTTATTGTAATTACAAACCTTGTAGTTCGGCGACGGGAGGGAGATACGACAACCTCATTCATTGTTTGAGTCAGAAACCATGGCAACGCATGGTTAACACTCAGGTACTCAGTCTTTCTGAAATAATTAGTAATTCCATTAACATTTAAGATAAATATGACATTATTTTATACGAAAATGAAGAAAACCGAACTTTCTTTCGTCCTACGTCATAAAAAACACACCATTCGATTCGAAAAAATAAAGAAAATTGAAATTGAAAAGGTGAAAATTAAGGTATTTTTGGCTAAATGAGTATTCGTGCCCGCTAATGTGATCTCACGTGAGAATCCATAGTAAAATTTTCAAAATCTAACTTAAACTACTTGCGATATTAATGTTTTTATGAGGCACTGCAAATGTCTAAAATTGCTTTTAAAGTCATAGCTTCGAGTCACTGTCTTCCAGGGTAAAAAATCTAGGAACTAACACAGGCTCAAGAGAGGATTCTATAACCTGAATAAAATGCAGCTGATTTTAAAAAATCACTTAAAACAATTACACGCGTCGCTTTTTTAGGACACCCTGTAGGGTTGTCACTAGTTTTAAAATTTTAGCCTCATTTTTACTGGCCTAAGCATTTCACGGCTCTATTTCAATGTCCAAGCAAATGTCGCCTTAATTTTTTCAACGACTTGTATTTTTTTCGTGTTTATTTATGACTGTTTTTTTTACGCGTATCTTAAAGAGTTTTTATTAAATATGCGTATCAATTATCCAGAGACGTAATAAAATATTTTAGTGAAGGCACAATGCGAAATACCACCAAAAGTGTACGCTGGCTCTGTTTCAATGGCCAGCACTGTACAGCCCCACAATCGATCTTTTTGTGAAGTCACAAATGCACCCATAGGAGCCCCAGGGGCTGTTAAATGGACACCTTGCACAATAAGCAATAATCTGCCATCATTCCCGCTGTGTTCTTTTTCAAAAATGTTGCGCCTAGTCCTCCAAGGCGGCAACGCAGCAACCCATCCACGCAACCCAAACCTGCAGCGATTGTTGCCGTTTATTCCAACCGCAACCCGCAAACGGTAACGTCGCTCTCGGCTTTCGCCGATATCGCACGCGATCCGCGATCTCCACCTGTTTTTCTTATTCGGAAAATCGCAGAAAATGTAGCCCGACATCCGGTAATTTCCCACATTTCCCCATCGAAACCACTTAAAAAATCCAACCCCCAAAGCACGACACTGCAAGAATAGTTTTTCTCGCGCAAACTTTTGAAAGCGGCGATGGTTTCAGTTTTGCGACACCCGGTATAGTATCTGTAATTAAGCCAGTGTCGTACCGCTTCCGGTGATCAAAAAAAAAAAAATCTTTTTTTGGCAAGTGAATTTGGTTGTACGAGCGCACGAGGAAACGGAAACATGCATCAGAGATTCGAAAAGGGCTATAGTGGACAGCGGAAATCAGGTTGCTGAAGGTTAGTCCATCTTTTTGTTTCATTTTAGTTGAAAATTCTAAATGTATAGAAAAGGATTTTAATTGAAGTTTTATTGAAAGTCAGGCAAGAATATAAAACGAGGTCTTCCGCCTACACGCGAAACGTTTATTAACAGACTGTTAAATAAAATGTCAACATTAAGAACTTGTTTTTGTTGTTGCAGGCACTAGTGGGCAAATCCCATTGGGTTCAAATTTTTCTTAAGCTTGAATGAAAAGAATCTCAATGAGTTGTATTTTAGAGGCTTAGCGAAGTTTTGTAAACACGGGCGTAGGCCGGAGGGTGAGGCCAAAGTTTTCTCTTTCGAACTGTGAGAAAGCCGAGAATTCTCACATGAAGTGAAGAAAAATTCCACAGAAATTTTAAATAAATAAATAAATATCATGACAATAAAGAAAAATAACCAATTCGATCGCACTGTAATTACTGACCTTTTGATACTTCCCAGAGATACTTATATAGGGGCATTGGTCAACACCTAATTAAAATGCATTGCACATTGGAGTCGGACACTATACAAAAATTCACAAAGAGCTGCGTTATGGAATTTGCTGCCAATTTGTGCCCGAAGCGTATTTTTCACGAAGGTAAACCAGTTTTCACCAGTTTTTGGAAAAATTGTCCTGGCAAAGCTGCCACAGCACTTGCAGGAATTTTTCTTAAAATTGCCTATTTTTTCGAGATCTAAATCTGATGTTCGTCTCCAGCGGGCGTTCCCTTGGGATGATGAGTACTGAAAAAAAACATCGGGATCTCAATCAAAGTTACTCTCAAAAAGTTCACTTATACCCATGAAATTCAACACTTCAAACCGGACCGAAGAAAGTTTACAAGTCCTGTTTATTTTTGTAATTTCGTTAGATTTCATCGAGGACTTTACTCGTGCAGTTATTCCGTTTTTGCCTTAACAAGAAGTATCCAACAAGTTAGAACAAAATATTACAAATTGGGCGTTCGCCCGATTTTACATTGAAGATGTAGCCTTAAAAAACAGTAATTTTGAACCCAAAAATTGCCGCTTTGGTCTCTTGAAACTGTGTAATAGGGTCACTAGTAGAGGTCGCTTTCGAACTGTCCGAATAAGCAAATTAAGCGTCGCTGTATCTCAGAAACATAAGGAGATCTTCCATCCTCAGCGGTGTAAGAGCATAAAGCTCATCAAACAATTAACTTGGGGGAATTTTTGAGGCAGTGCTCAAACAATTTCGAAGGTGTCAAATATCAGAGTAAAAAGGCAAAATGTGTAAATTTTTGTCAAAAGTTTAAAATGTGTGTAGGGGAGGTTCTTTTAGACGAACTTAGAGCCCATGGCTCGGTCTGTGGTTTCTTTAGTGACTATGACAACTTCTTATAAATACATGATAAGAATCCAGAAATTGGAATTTACACAGGGTGTCTTATTAACAATTTATCCCCCATTTAATTTCTTTATTTTTGACTTTAGAAAAAAGGTTCAGAGGGGCACCTCCCTTCAATTTAGGAGTAGAACTTAAAAGTGGCCTCGTTGCTCTCCCCCACATAATTCGTTTCCTCGCACATGACAAACTTCCTTATTTTAAATGGGATCCCCCAATTTTTTTGGCATTTTTGAACTTCTCGTTAAATTTTAAAATCAGTTTTCGAGTTATTCCAGAAAACTTTGAAAGCTGCAAAGCCCCACGGAAATCGGTCTAAACCTTTTTTCTAATGTCAAATTAAATAGGAGGTAAATTGTTAATGGGACGCCCTGTATAATATAGTTCAGGTCAGCTTTCTCCTGAGGCATTCTCTAGATAAACATAAATGAGACTCTTTCGAACTTCCAAACACTGTCTTAAAGCTTTTTTCAAATACCCCACTGATCAGAAAATTGTGAAACCCTAAAATTCCTGTAAATATTAGTTATATCCCTGGAGGCACTAAATTCAGAACTACATTTGAATCATTGAAATTTCTTTTCCCCCTAAAAAGAATTCTTATCGTGTCAAGTTTTTGACGCTCCCAATATGGATTTAGAGTCAGATCTCTCAGGAATCGCAAAATACATTTGAAATTTATGTACAATTCTTGGGTATTGTGGATCAAAATTCCTTTTAGATCATTTAAATTCCATATAGAAAATATTGAAAATCTATCGATAGGGGAAATTAAAAAAAAAGAAAAAACTTCTTGCACATCTCATTTCTTAATTTCGAAGAATATATTGAAAGTTTGACGAGACAAACTGGAATGGATATCCGAAGGAATGTCCTGGGGATTGTCTGTTCCCCAAATTCCTATAAATTAGTCTCCGAATAATTAAAAAAAAAACTGAAATAGGAGTAAGTGGACAACTAAACATTGTTAATTGTAATAATTTATTAATTTTGAGCGGGAAATATTTCAAAAAATATGTACTGAAGAATTGAAAATTTTAGAATGCGAGCGGATCTAGGAAACGAAGAAAAGAATTTGGAAAAATTAGTAATAAAACTTGAGAATAAATAGGCAAATATTTATAGGTATTTTCTAACATTTATTTATTTTACTATTAAAACTTTTTTTTAGTTTATTGTAAATTTAGAGTGAAGGATTGCAATTTTGAGCAGATAGACTTGCCTGGAAATTTCGGGATTACCCGCTTCTCTTCTGAATCTTCAAAACCGGCAATGTAAAATGCAAAATAGAAAAATTAAACGAACCATAAAATCTGGACTCGTGATTAATTGGAATTATGGAAATTTCTTAACTTGGCTAACTAAACTGGTTTTAAGCTTATACACACATATATGTAATCTCGAAAATAAACAGAAAAGGATATATTTGAAATAATGTACGGGATATTCCTAATGCCGTGTAGCATTTGCTACTTTTAGAATGGAAAAAGCTGCAAATGGAGCCTTTACTTGCCCTTATATGATGTTGCTAAATATACTCCTGGACAAATTTAAAAGATCACTTTTTTTGTGATTTCTAAAAGCGAAAAAGTTATATTCTCGTTTGTAACATTTATCTAAAAAATTAAAAATCATTGTTATACATAATTTTCGCTTTTTAAAGTACAACAAGGAAGAGTATTTTAACACGAAAACATATTGCTGTTAATTTGCATTTCGAATAATAACGAAATATTTAATTCAGAAAATATGAAATTTACTTCCCCTAGTATCAAGGTACTGTGGCAGTTCTCATAAATATTTTATTACTGCATCATGGGACAAGGAAGACAGATAAGTGACGAAGAAGCAATTAGAGCGATAGCTCTGATGGAAGAAGGGTTTAGCCAAAGAGAAATTGCAAATAGGCTACAACGTTCGCAATCAGTGGTGTCAAGAGTGGTGAATCGCTACCAAGAGAATGGTAATTATTCCCTCAGGAGAGGAAAGCGCCGCCCGAGGGCGGTTTCTGCAAGAGATCATTGTTTTTTGCCGTTACATGCCCTTTGGATTCGGCATACTACTGGTCCTAATTTGATTTTTCTTCTACAAAACTTCAGAAAAGTTTGAGTTTCTGAGCATATGTAAGAAGAAGGCTTAATAAGTATGAATTGACATCTAACCCTCCCAGATACTGGACCGTTGCTCACCAGAGAACGGTGTGGTCAAAGATTACGATTTGCTCGAAAATATCTAAATTGACCAAAAGGACAAAACATTTCCAAACATTAACATATAGGGACAAAGGGGTCAACACTAAAACTGTAACAAAAATATACAAATCCATCTACAGACCACTGTTAAACTATGGACATATATCAAGGACAAATGCAATAGAAAACGATATTTACAAACAACAGAACAGAGTGCACTAAGACTAATTACAAACATAAGATACCCCGAAAACCCGTTACACAGCCCACTAAACCAATTATTATACGAACGGACATACATGATAAAAATAGAAAGACTACTACAACTGTAGAAGCAGTGGAAAAATAATCCTCCCAACTCGACTATACTAAAGCCACTTTACGTAACAAGACAGACAAGATAATCCCGCTTAATACCAACACTTTACTGGAACTTTTAAAAGAAAATCAAAACGACACACCACATTTTACTTATCTTTACTCTCAAAAAATAAATATTTTTTTCAGTAAAATATGCGTCGTTTATATATGCGGCATGTTATACATACGCATAATATCTCCTACTCACCTCAAAATTTGAGTCAAATAGACAATAATTTTCTGACTTAGAGATCTCAGAAACATATATTTATACACATTTTTTGTTTCCTTTTGATGCAAGGAATCACTCCCTGAATTTATTCGCGGTCGTTTATTTGCGCCCCAGAAAATTTTAAGCAATGAAATTTGACTTGAAAAAATGCGAATTCCAGGACGCAGCGCAGCCTAGAAATTTATATATAAAACGATTGCAAATCAGAAAAATTTGAGAACAACTCTTCTGACAATCTAGGGACTTATTCTTCTCTTGAAACAAGCCTAAAAATCCTCTAATACGGACGGTCAAATTGCGAATTTATAAACTTGGATTATTTTCAGAGAAAAGGCTCTCCACCGTTTGGTTTTTCTACCCTGAGGATAAAAGCAATTACATCTGTACATAAATAATCATTCATAAAATGCAAAGAGAAGAAAAGAAAAAATTAAATTTGGAAATGCTCCAATAGAGTGGTCGAAGGGAAAAGGGAGCGGGATTGTCTTATTTGTCTTGTAAGGCAAAGAGGGTTCAAAATGGCCCAGTTGTGACAATTTTCTTTTCATTTTGTCTGAATGTTTTATTTTAATTTTGCCAATTGTTCTTGTCATGTGTATACGTTCGTATAGTAATTGGACGGATGCTCTATGTTTGCGACGAGCCTTAATGGAATCTATTGTGTTGTTTGTATGTATTGTTTAGTTTTTCTGCAACATTTGCCCTCAGTACGTACAGTTTGAATTTTTTTTTCACACCCTGTATAAAATTTCTCTAAAATGAAAATATGCTCTTGTAGAACCACCCTTTGTTTTTATTTGATTTCATAATGGGTTTGAGAGTTTCATGATAAGTTGACGAGTTTTCAAGATTCAATTAATACTTTGCGAATTTATTGAAAATTTTCAGTCTTATTTTTCCTCCGATCTTTACTTTAAATTGAATTGACTTAAAAACTGCTAAAATTTGTTCATATTTCGTAATAACAAAAAACATTTACAATTAAAAGCAGAATTAGTATCCGCAACAAAATATAGGATATTCCATTTAAAAAAAAGGTTTTTTTGTCACACCACGGTTTTCTGGACCACCCAGTAACCTGGAAAATATTAAAAAATAAAAATTCGTGAAAACTGAACAACTTTTATATTAAACTTTTTTTCTAAACCTTACGGTTTTTGAAATAAAGTGGTGGTCCATCTCATGTGGACCACCTTGTACAATTAGTACAGCATCGTCAGCGTATTGCAAAATGTATATTGTGTTGTCTATATTTTTTGTCCTTTGAGTGACGGTTGCACATGCACATCATGGCATTATACTTTATAGAGGAATGGTGCAAGTCGCGATCTCTGAGAGAACCCGCGTTGAGGAGAAAAAGGTAAAGAAAAACTGTCATCCATTTTCTATTCATATCAAATTTCTAGTTGTTTGATTTTCAATAGATTTGTGATCATATGAAATAGGTATTTGTACAGTAGACCATAGTGCCAGATGTTATCGAATGCCTTAGTGAAGTCCAAAAATACACTCGCTGATCTCTACCGTTTGGATGTGTAGTCTAATGGGTTATTGAAATAGTTGTCGTATCAGTCGTTTACCAAATTCCAGTTAAGTTGGCCAAATTTAGCGTTTATCGAGGTGCTGAAGGCCCCCTAAAAGCGTCCAACCATCGGTATTTAATTTTTTGTATTTTGGTGGTTTTTTGTTGCTCGTCATTTGCTTTGTCCTGTTCTATTTCTTGGTCTGTTTCCAGCCATTTCTCCTGTCGATATTGGCGTATTAACGTTTCTATATTTCTGTTGAGGATTCGAAAACTAAATATTAAATGCGTTTTTCTGCAACTTTGATTAGAGGCTCATATTAAAAATTTAATTTAACAAAAAAAGGAGTAAACCAATCGAAGCAAATCCTCGAGTTTTCTGGCCTCTGAGGGCGCGAGTTTGATCAGAAACGCACGAATTTTAAATACCTACTGCGAAATAGCCAAGGATTCCTTATGGCGAAATTGACTCTACCGAAGTGATTCTAACTAAGAGCACCGGAGACAAATCAGTCTGATTAAGTGTCTGTGATTAAACTCAAATATTTGTTTCTCACTAACGGCTTCAGACACATTCAAACGGCTCCGAAACCGCTCTCACTTTAACCCAAAGCTCACCTCAAAGCTTTAACAGTAATCAAATCTCTATATATAGCTTTGAGGTCGGCACGGAATGGCGTCGAAAGCTTTTACCTAAATCCGTTCCAAAATAGTAAATGCCCAACGAGATGCAGGCCAAATTGCCGAGATTGTCAAGATGCAGCTTCTGCAAATAAAGCTCTGTTTGTGGGAAAAGTTTGGATTGAAAACAAGAAATCTTGACCCTTTAGTTGTCGAATTGACTGGAACCTGAACTAGCTATTTCTAGATTGTATCAATTTACATACATTTCCTTAAGCGAAGATTGTAATTTGGCGTCACGTTTCAAACGTCCTCTTTCAGACACCTAAAGACAATGGGCATGTGTGCGCACAATAGGAACCCACTGGTACTAAAAGGCGGATGTCATATACAATATCAATGGTTTCCTCTTTGTCACCTTATATTCGTGACGCATTTCTAATTATTCTTTTCTTTATGTGGTTTTATATGCGGCCGTCACAGAGAGGAGACGTGTGGTAACACGTTACTTACTGTATTAGTAAGTTAGTACGTGACTTTATGAATGGAATTGACGATATAGCTGGAAATTCAAACTTTTAGTTCTGAGTTTAAATCTGTTCTGTGATACGGACTTCCTAGAAGAGAGAGATTGCCATAGAGCTTCCCACAAGGGGCAACACTGATATAAAGATAAATCGATGGCAAAAGCTTTCCGTTAAATTACTTACGGGAAAAAAGCTGAAAGAAGAAAAAAGTTTTTTTTTTAATTATCTTTCATTGTGAAATTGAGCATTTAGAGCAGATGCCAACACCTGTCCCATTTAAACCATTTTTCAACATATTTCCATACTTTCCACTCCTTTTGTAAGGTTCTGAAGGTGGGTACTGAATCACGGCAACGGAAGACACAACTTAAAATTTTTGACTCTAGAAAAGTCCTAATACTTTCAGCATTTCCGAAGATTAAAGTGATATAAGCATGCGGTGGCTATTTTCTGGAACTCACGGTCTTTTCAGGAAACGTTAATAAGTCCAAGACTTAGAAAGCTCAAAGCTAAATTACCCTAAGAGGGCCTTAGTGGGTCCCTAGGATTACTAAAATTTCCAGCCATATTTCAGCATCTCCTTCCAGTGGAGCTTTCAGTCGGTTTAAGTTTTATAATTGATTTTTATTTACCTTTTTCTGGTATACCAAAGTTAAAGTAGGCAAATTTTAGAAGAAACTCATTCTGACCACAATTTAGAAACTAAAATCTCCATAAACCTTTCTTCCTCTGAAACCAACCGAGTTCATTACCGTTTCCTCTTTAGGTGTTTTTTTCACGTCTTCAGAGAAATTTTGTACGAAATTAAAACTTTTAAATTTTAAGAAAAATCGATTTCTCCATTGATAGGAGCAATTGTTGGAATGACTGCAGTCGTACTCAGCATAATTGTAATTGCGGAAATATTATTCACATCGGTTACTCACCCAAAGGAATGAAAACGTATAGTGCGTTCGTAAACAAGTATTTGTTAAATTACAATGGAAATTTCCCAAAAATTTCTTTTTCAATTTTTTCGGATTTTTTACCGAAGACAAAATAATTAAATTACGAAATGTTCGGAGAATTACAGAGCAGATACGCTCAAAAATACGAAAAAATCCTCTTCGACATTTTTTTAGTGAAACACAGGGTGCGAAAGTTTAAAAACTATACATTTTTTTTATAGATCCTACAGTTTATAAGATATTTAAATCAAGTTAGTTTACGGTGTTATATTGCATAATACATTTGAGATGAATGCTACTTTTCATGAATGTCTCAGCTGGTGCTAGCAATCTTAGAGCTAAATATTTCATAAACTCTAGAAGCTGTAAAGAACCATTTTCGGACGTATGTACATATGTAAGAGATATTTTCCGCGGTTTAAAAATTGTCTTAAGTTATAATTATTTATTTTTGTATTTTTTTTGTCGTATATGGGCATAATGTTTGTATAATATACAATATCACATGTATAGAAATCGTTTTTTTTTACTTTTTATGTTTATTATTTCTCTCCAAAAAGTTAAAATACATACACATATAAATAATAACTCTTTATAATATAAGGTTTTAACTCGTAAAAAAACATTTTTGTTAAATTAACCTGACCTAACTTTGACCCCCCCCCCCCCCCCCCCACTTTTACTCATGACCCTGTTTGCGCTTTTGACAACATTTTTTATGAAATTCTTTAAAGTGGAATAAAAAAGAAACACGTGCTATAAAACATAACAAAACTATAAAAAAAGCTTTACTATGATCCATCTAATTGGTTAATTACACATATTTACATATAATCCGTTTGTTATAAAAGCAGACTGACGTCACCACACAAATAACACGCAGTGTTGCCAAACTTTGCATAGTTTTGGAGGGTCTCGGATTAAACCAAATTTTAATAGTAATGGACATGTATGCAATAAGTAATATGATATTACTTGGAAGTTACTTTAATACTTTTTGCTTAAAATGGGTTAAATACGTTTAAAAAAGCAGTAGAATATCTCAATTTAAGTGCTGTAGTTATACGCTGTAAGAATATTTTTTTAACGCAATTTTTTGAATAAACTTTTCAATTTTTATACTATAGAATGAGCTTATCTCTCGCATAGCGGTTAACGGCAATAAAGGACCGCTGATATCTCACTACTCATTGTTTATATCGGCTATTTAAGTGTTTCGGCATAATTTCGCAGGTTTGTTCTTGAAAAAACAGATTTTAACGTAAAACAATAACAAATCTCACAAAAATAAACTCGAAAAAAACCAAAAAACGGGAAATGTACAAAAGGCAAATTTTGCGTTTATAATTTTAACAATTAATATTCAAAATTCCCGAAAATGCGTGCCAACGCCGCATCAGGCTGGCCCGGCAACGGAGTAACTAGGCGCGCAAATCGCATTGCAACAAACAAGGATAAAGCTATATTTGTTGGTTGGCAACAATTCATTCCCTTTTGTGACGTCAGTCTGCTTTTATAATAAACCCGTTTTATGTAGGTTTGTTTGTTGTAAACAAGATGTAACTTGTTAGTAATTGTCGGTACACTTAAATATCTACATATATACATATATTTTTATTCTTTAATCCAATTTGTGAACTAGTTGTTTGTCTTTTCCAAATTGTTTGCTAATCGAAAACGTGGCAAAGAAAATAAAAAAAAGTATAACTCCATTTCTACCATTTTTTAAACTTTTTTAGTCATTTTTGTCAGTCGAAATGTCTACACTCATGTGTATGGAAATACTTCGTCAGATTTCTTATACTCTTCTGAGAATCAATGGTCAATACACTGACGGGTCGAAAGTAGTAAACTTTTATCTTTCGTAGTATTCTTTTATTGTATACCCGTATTCGTAAAGTGGTTTATAAAAATATGCACCACAACTTAGTTTTTAACAAAGAGAATACTGGAATGCTGCAGACCCTTTACTTATCATCATAAATCTCTTTCCGAATACTTCTTTATCTCCTTGGTAGATTAACAACAATATACATGGTTAATAAAAAGTCAGGAAACTGCTTAATATCTTAGAAAACTTAAAACCTAAATCCATGAAATTTAGTACATTATATTTTTCAATTATTCCGGTTTAGAGTTTTTCTCTCACTTTTCCCCTAAGCACCGAAACTTTCTTATTTAAAACTAGAGTGGGAATTTTATGAATTTTTAATTTTTTTTTTTTAAATCAGTTGAAGCAACTTTATAAATGTTTGTAAACTAGAGCAGTAGTGGTATACCGTTGGGGGGGATATTCCACAATTAGGGGCAATTTTCGGACAAACCAGGCAGATTATCTGCCCGGTTGAATGGTTGGTGTGGAATGGTTGGTGGAATCAAAAAGATTTCCAAATTTATGGTGATTACAGATTTTGGGAATATGCCAAAGGAAGAGATAGGAAAATTCTAAGTTTCTAATTTAGAAAAAAGTAAATAAACATTTAGTTTTGTGAGAGATAATGTCTATTTCAGATCATGTGCCGAACGGATGAATACAGAAAAGTTTCCAACTGTTTCTTCGCGATTGGTAATTTTGGTCTCGATTTCGGCCTGGTTCTTAGGTGCCTCTAATCAGAATAATCCTCACATAATTTACATGTATTTCTAGAGTCACCCTGAAATTTATAATTCAATACAGTTACAACCTACAACCTACGGTCTACATCATAAAGAAACATACGCTCTTATTAAGCAAAATAAAAATGAATTGCTCTATACGGTCTCCTTATTAATATTCTGTCGACGTACGAGATCGTTTCACAAAGACTTGAAGAATTGTTTCTCTACGTTACTTAAGTTTTTGCTATATAAATAAATGTAGATGGTATGAAAACACTAACGTTTCTTTAACCATTTATGTATTTTTTGCACTAAAGAGCCTGGCTAGGTCAGGACAGCTCGGCCTGCAACAACCGAAACAGATTTGAAAATTTCTCCAAGTAATTTTTTTTTTTTTAATCAAAAAGGGAGCATTTTTGCTGGCGAACTGGGATTCTAAAAATTCCAAACTTCCGAGTAGTTTAACCGGCAAAAACCACATTTATTTAGAAAAACTCGACATTATGCATAAAAAGTAAAACACATTTCAGTTTTTATAGTTACTTTTCTTCCAGTTCTAGCAACAAACTTTGCACGTCTTAATCTTAGCTAAACTCACGAGGAAGTGAGCGCCCAAGGAAAAAACGCATTAAAGTTTTCCCATCGTCATATATGCTAGAGAATAAAAATTACATATAAACTTGGAGAAGTTAAACCTCACGTTCGGACTTCTATATCGGGAAATGTGGTTTTAAAGTAGGTTAAGTAGCGGGCGTGAGCAAAATATGGCAAATAGTGCTTTAAGATATGAAGACCTTTTTTCGGAACCATTGAAAGATATACTGTTAGGGCAGGATGTGCCCATGTACCGGTCGCTCAAAGCTTTCCTCCCATGAATTAATTATTAGGAGGAGACCGCTTATAAAGGGTGTATGAAAAATGGGGGCTGGCTATGCATAGCGGACTTCTACGTCTAAAAATAAGAAAAAAAATTATATCAACATGGGCCTGGAAGTGCTTCCTAACAGAAATAAATCCTCTTAAAGGTGACGACCAAAAAGCGGTTTTTAATTAATATCGTTGGAACTGCCTTGGGCAGAGTTTTCAGTTTTGGTACGATATTTACTAATACCTACTTTCAGCAATTAGTCGCAATTCTCTATCATGTTCAAGGGCGGAGCTCGGGGAGGGGCGCTCTGGATTTTTCTCCTAACGGCACTACACAGAAACTTTCAACTCAAGCTTTCTGGAAAGCGGTGCATCTGAAAGCTTTAAAACAAAAGTATGATTTTTACGTAAAAAAGTCATATTCCGTAAGAAAAAATGTGAAGAAGTATCAGTGGAAGAAGTTAGGAGTAAAAGCTTAGAGCGCCCCTCCCTCAGCTTCGCTCCTGAACATGATAGAAAATTGCGACTAATTGCTAAAAGAAGGATACTAATACTAGAAAATATCATATCAAAATTGAGAATTCTGCCCAAAGTAATTCCAAAGATATTAAATAAGAACTACTTTTTGGTCGCCATCTTTAAAGCGCTGTATTTCTGTTAGGAAGCACTTCCAGGCCCATGTTGGTATAATTTTTTTTCTTATTTTTAGACGCAGAAGGCGCTATACATAGCCAGCCCGCATTTTTCGATGTCCCCTGTATTTGTTGGGAACATTTCCAATAAATTCAAGAAAATGTGTTCCTCAGAGGTACCTCTTCCATTGATAATAAATGTTCTGGCATAAAACTTAACTTTATGCGAACAATATGACATAGTTTAAAGTTTTAAAAGTTATGGAGAAAGTTTTCTAAATACTTGCCGAACGACGAGTATTCGGTAAATTTACATTTTTCATTTTGTTAGTTCAGTTCCCTTAAATTTTATTTATGAGAGAGTCATTTTAAAATTCTTTTGTGAGGAGCAAGTTGGAAAGGATTTTAGAGTATGTCGTATATTGTACTTTTTTGGTAAGTTCTTATGGTCCTGTCTAGAACGCATTTACCCTACATAAGAAGAAATCTAGGATAGAAAAATGCTTAATGGATTTACTTTTCACCCATTTTAAAAGGCCCGCCAAATGCGACGCAGGAAAGTAAACGTCAATTTGACAGAGACGCTCTTTTGTTTCTGTCAACTATATGTCATTTTGGTAGTTGAAAGTTTGTCATTTATAAGTTATTCAAGAGTGCTATAAAGATGGTGCAAAAATAAAAAATACGTTTCACGCAATACGTGATTTTCCCTGTCGGTATAATCATCCAAATCAGAGTACAATCGGTCGTTTAGTGCATAAATTTGAGTCAACTGGTTCTGTTAGTGATCTGCCAAAAACTGGCAGACAAGAGAGTTCGTACACCAGAAAATATTTCTGCTGTGAAAGAAAGTGTCAAGGAGAATCCAAAATTGAGTGTAACTCGTTCATCGCAAGAATTTGGCATTTTATCCACCAGTTTACGCCGTACAAAGACTTGAGTTTACATGCATACAAGACTCAATTAACGCAAGAACTCAAGCCAGCAGATCATTTTACCCGTCGTGTTTTCTCGGATTGGCTCATTGAACAACTTTTTCATCGAAAATCATCCTTACCGCATTTCACATTAAATCGAATGGTAAATAAGCAAAATTGTCTCATTTGGGCCAATGACAATCCTAAATAACATCGAGAACAACCAATACATCCTCCAAAAGTAACCGTTTGGTGTAGATCGTGATCGAAAGGAATCATTGGTCCTCATTTCTTTGAAAGTGATGATGGAAATGCGGTTACGGCGAATTTTGACCGATACCATGACATGATAAGTGATTATTTTTCCGAAAATTAATCTTATCCACATAAAGGACCTTTACTTTCAACGAGACGAAGGAACGTGCTACACAACGCGTGCAAGCATTGAGTTGCTGCAGTCGAAATTTGGTGAATTCGAACAGAAATGTGCCTTGGCCCGCTCGTTCATGCGATTTGACACCTCTCGACTTTTTTTTGTGGGGATTTTTGAAAAGTAAAGTGTACGTCAATCATCCGAGACCTTAAAAACGTTATTGCCGGGATAAATGCAATTGACTACGTTGGAAAATATTGACGTCTGTAAAACAAGTCGTGGTGAACGTTTTAGTGATATTATTTTTCAGACATAAATTACGTAAACGTTCAAAATAGAGCAAAAAATTAGATTGAATCGATGTTCTTTGCATTTTTAGTTTGCTTTTACTTTCTTGCGTCTGTTTTGGCGGACCCTCGGGTCCTCATTTTCCGGCGATTTTTCCAGTCGAATATGAAGAAAATGACCATTTAAAAAGTAATAAAACAATGCCGTTCACATAGAAACTTAAGAACCAATAACGTTGCTCAAAAGCCCCGGTGTCTACATAAATTTCCGACTCCTACGTCCATTTACATTCTTCTCTGACAAACATATGCTTTAAGGCTTCTTAAAACATATGTCGGTGCTAGTTTAAAAACAATGGCGAATAAATTTCGCCAACATTTCGTTGTTGCTTATTTTTCCATTAAAAAAAAAATCCAAAGCCAATTTAACGACAGCATACCTACAAGTGGAGCACAAATAAATACACAGTGTTAAATATAATTTGAAGCTCTTTTTCTGCGAGCGTTGCCAAGTCTCGTGATTTTCAATGAGTCAAAACGGTTTTTTCTTGTCTGAGTTTTCCTAAACTAGAGAGGTGACAACAGGGGCCGCTCCATTAGGGCATGAATTTCAAATTCAAATTAAGGACAGAAAACATTAAGAACACGGTTCTTTCAATCGAATTTCAACACACCTGCGAAGTGGGTATAATTTGGGAAGGTATTTGTTTTTTTATCTGTACCATTAATATTAATTCCTCATATTTTAAACACCTACTCATCAGGCATTCCAATACACTCTCCGAGATTTTGGAGATAAATCTTCACGATAACGCGGCCGAGTCCCGATGGGCCGATTTCAAATTTAAAATTGGTTTTTAACCGCTCCTGGTCGAAGAAAGGTATTTCAGAGTTCGTTATCTTGATGAAATCTTCGAAATTTTGCAGAAAAAAAAAACTGAAAAGGCAACTTTGGTTAAGGGAAGCAAACGATGCGTCGGCCGCGATAATTTAAAAAATGAACCAAAAGAAGCTATTTGTTTATTTATTTTTTCTGAGCTCTAGTAATCTCCCAACTTGGCAACTTCACCCCAATAAAAAGGGCTTCGCATCTCCCACAGTTTAGGAGATACCAAGTGCGCGTTTAGGATGCGAGTTGCGCTCTTTGCTATAGCGTATTATCATACAGGGCGTTCAACCGCTTCCGCTTAAAAAAGGCAGCTATCGATTTTCATTTCAGATTTCGTCACTCTAATAGCATTTTCAAAATTTTGCAGAAAACTCTGAAGAGAAACTTCGGTTTACGAAAGCAATCAAAGGTACGCACATTCGAATCGAGAACCACCTTGAAACACTTCATTTCACAACCTCTGAAATTAAAAGCCTGATTAAGTATTCATTCATTTAACGAATGGTTGTGAACCACAGGTACTGTCTTAAATCCGACTCTACGGTGTGGTTTTTAAGGTAGCGTTTCCAACCAAATACGTGGGCCACACCGTGCGTGGGACGTCTACGCTCGGGCACTCCTAATTCAAATATGTTGCTTTATAAATGCATTTCGACTTGATAAAACGTAGATGGGAACTTCGAGTGAGATGATGGGTACCTGGGCCAATCAAAAAGTCGTATGTGCTAGGGTCAGGGCCATTCGGTGGAAACTGAACGACCCCTACGTTTGACCTTCCCTGTACTTGATAAAAGATGGAAATAGCCATTATTTATCGTTCTAACGTGCAGCAAATCTGAAATGGATTTTAAAAAAATTCTCAACCTTGCAATAAAAGAATTAGTGCCGAAAATTTTTTAGTAAAAAAACTCGCACAAGAACTACGCCCAATGAAAACAACCAAATATGTAGGTCCAGTGAACTGGCCACCCAGATCCCCTGACTTGACCCCATTAGACTTTTTCTTTGGGATGTCTTAAAGAAAAAGCATATGTTTCAGTCTCAACAATTCCAGGTGATATGAAAAACCGCATCAGAGTAATTCGTAAAGCAATAATTGAAAAAATGCTTGGAAATGTTTCGAGATCGTTTACCATAAGAAATGGAAAATATCTCGATGCGAAAGGTCAACATTTTGAGTATTTATTCGACTGATAAATGTTTAAAAATTACTTTTACTATGATTTTAGGTTCATTTTTAGAATCTGTAAATTTTTATTTTCTATTAATAAAGTTTTTTTGTAACTTTAGTCATGCATTATTTTAAACGTGCCACTTCAATTTTTGTTGACATCTGAAAAGCAAGGAATAGAAAAAAGTGTTTCCAGCAAAAAATACTTAGTTTTTTAAACTCTCTGAAAATTAAAAAAAAAATGGTTCCATTAAAAAAAACTTGACCTTGAAATGTCTTTTAAATGAGTTAAGAATCAAACCATTGGTAATTACATATTAAAAGTGTAATTCAGCCGAAATGGAAGTTTCTTGATTGAGATATTTAGAAAATGCGAATTTCCTTATATTTCCCAACGTTTTAGATAACTTTTGTTTGCAAAATGTATTAGTAGTTCCACTTAAACTTTAAAACCAATATTTGTACTATCTGAAGGTTACACATAAAGATGCAACTTGTAAAAGTTTAAAAAGGAATTAAAAACTTAGTAGTATTTTTGGTGGTTTTGATGTCTAAATTTCTTTTTTACTCCGACTGTATACTTAGCTAAAGATTGTGTAAATTGTTACAGTAAATATCACTTTTATGTAACATACTTGTTAGGTTAATAACTTTTTCTACTTGCGTGCAGCAAAGTGTAAATTTCGTGCACACTGTTTGAAAGTGGAGGTTTCATTCTCCTTTTTTCTTATTTTTTAAAATTTTAATGCGGTTTTGTAAGCAAACGATCTAAATGATATTTTATCTAAATTTAATATCTTATAGGTATATGTACAGAGTGCTCAAAATAGTGATGCCTTAGGGATATCGTAAAGGGAGAGAGACACGGAGTTAATTAAATTTCCAAAACGTCGCATAATTTGGAGATATAAAAATTCAGTTTCGAAACTTGTTTAATTCCCACTACTTTTGCAGATATTTGGAAAACACTGAATACTACAATTTTCAAGAAAGATAAAAACAGAAATTACTCAGGGGACTAGTTCCCTGCCGCCGTTGAATTATACTGTTCTTCTCGATAACTTTTTGGGTGAAATACTTGAAATCAAAGAATTTTCACTAACCTCAATAAATACCATAGAAAATTACACCCTCATGTTGAGATACATTCCACATTTAAATCCCAAAACAAAGTTATAAATAAAAGATAATTGAGCTGGGGCTGTGTATACAATGTGTCCCCAGATAGTCTTGGCAAAAAAGATAAAACGTTTTTAATTTACAGAGGAGCCACCCTTAAGAAAGTCAAAATGTCCTTTGATCTAAATTGAAAACCTAACAATAGATATAAGTTATAACTCTCTAATGCCAATCAGTTGTGCAAAATATCCTTTTCCTCACCGCCTAGACCAAAAAGCCTTAAACCACCATTTTCTCAATTATAATTTTTAACGTGAAAATTGGTTTTTCGAAAAATCTGAAAAAAATCATTCATATATAGGAGACCCTCGCGCATTCACCACATTTTTTTCGTTTTTCTTCCTGCTAATTCTAACCTAAAAACGATTTTTTAAATTTTTAAATGAAATAACTTTTTTCAGAATGGGCTGCAAATCCAGTTTTTTCTTCTAATGATGAGCACTTTTATGGCAAATCTAAGTATATATAAAATGTGTCACTTTTTAGGTTGCGCCTTATTGAAAAATGCAAAAAAACTACATTTTTTTTGTTATTTTTTTAAATACTGAATTAAGCATTTCGGCTTTTTTGGGCATTTGATACATTTTTTACAATCCAATGGTATCCATTTAAATAACAGCAATTAAAAAAAATAATAATAAAAATTTGATTTTTGATTGTTATGTTTTTTGGGTCAGCCCTGCTTGGTTAAGAACTAATTTGTAATCGAATTTCAGTTTCCATAGATCAAACATGTGCATAATAAATCTCAGTTTCTGTAGACTTTTTATGAGGTAAATTTCTACAATGGGAGTTTAAAAAAATTGTTAATGGTCGGTTTATGCTCATCTTTGATCAATGACCATCAACGACCCTCAAGAAGTATGAAATTAAAAGTCCTCAATTTCGCACTTGCCCAGTTGTGGTTAAGCCCACTTTAAATCTATCATGTAACATCTATTACCCATGAAAGCGACCTTTAAGTTGGCCTGCTTTCAGCATGATATTTCAGGAATTAAAAACTCAATTCTTTCTATCGGGTCAAAGATAATATATATTAAATAAAATAAAACCTAATAAGGATGTAAGGAGGAATAGGAAGGATATAATTACTAAAATCACAGGTACATTTGTTTCTTTTTCAAACGAGCGAATCGATATCACGATTTGATGAATGGAGAGTCTAGATGATTTGATCGTCTGATGAGTCATGAAACCGATTCTGATTGATTTCGCCTTAAATCAGGTGAACGTAAACAAGTTCTAGTTTGAGTACCTACGAAGTCATAGATGATAGACGCTTAATCGTATATGATAAATGAACATAATTAAAATCAACATCAGTGCGTCTTCTTTGGGCAACTCTGATTTTTCGTGTTCCCTTTATTTCTATTTTCCAAACCAAATTTTATCATTAATGAGTGCTGCCGAAAAAGGACAAACGTGGCTGCTAATTGTCGATTTGGTGTAGGTGAAACTTTTTTAATAACTTTTTGCCATTTTAGTTACGTGAAAAAAGTATGAAAGTGAAAGGCGAAAAATATAAGTCTAAAACGTAACAAAAAGTAAAACGAGTTTTTCATCTTTTACCAGAGCTGGTTCGATTTTCCGGGAACCCACTGTATGCCGTTTGAGCCAACTTAGACAGGCACAATCTTACCTTTCCCATACGAGAAAGAGAAAAATGAGTATTTAGCAAATGCGAAGATAACATATCGCAGGCATTACATACGTCTATGTTGGGTTTGTCCCTTGTTTTCTGCTGGGACGCGTCGTGGGCTTTAAAATACTACTCTGGTAGGTGTTTAATTTTTGAATAATCTTAAATAGCCCCTGTAGTAACCGGATTTGATTAAAAAGAGATACCATCTATCTTCCCGAGTATACCTGGCCCACTGGTGTTGGTGTTCGAGTTTATTTATTTCTTAATAGGTAGTCAAAAACGTCGAGATAGCAGCTTGAAAGACACGTTAAAGAAATCCGAGATTGGTCGGTTTGGCGCCTCGATGGCCTCTTTTTATTTTCCCCCATTTACATTTTATTTGGATTAAGGTTTAAAAGTTGCCCACGTTTCTGGCTGCATACAAAACGAATCGCGGAAACTAACTTTTGCAGATTTTTACGTTTCTGTCTGTGAAAGTTTTCCAACTTCCAGGCCAATTTGGGAAAGTTGAATTATTCCATTTTCGAGGCTCCTGCAGATTACTCTCTGGTATTACAGAGAACGTTTAGATTAGGATTACTAACGATGCCGATTTAACCGATTCAAACAGTATCCATATATAGACTGATAAAGCAATTTGGTTAATTCGGACGCCCCTTGGAATGGCCTATCATTTTAGGATGTAGCACCATGTAGTCATACTGGTTTTAAAAAAATCATGTTAGTGCACCTAATTCATTTTTTGCAAATTTGGGATCCCCGGGGAAGTGGAATTCGCTAGATTAATTTTAGTCGAAAATTTGAAAAATAAAAAATGCTAAAATTTCCTTTTTCAAGACGGCTCATGCAGAGTGTCCGAAAGTAACGTCGAAATATTTTGAGAGGCGATTTTAGAGCTTAAAATAATAAAAAATCTCTCGTAAAAATACCTAAAATGTCCCTTCTTAAAGGGGCTAGAGCCCCTCAAACTCTGAACATGTTTTTTTCGCAATTTTTTCGAAACGAATCGGAGGATGCATTGAGATGAACAGAGGCCATTTCCAACATTTGTTGTGGATAAGCGATAAATCTTTAATAATATTAATCTTCTCATTGCTGGTTAATAAAAAAATATTTCTATTACAAGGATTCCTACTATGTTTATTAAGACGCATTTCGAAGTCCATGTAATCGTGCATCGGTGTATGAAAACTCATTTTCCTAGAAAACGGTCTATCCTAAAGAAATGAAATAAGAATTTTTTACTTAAAAATATTTGCGATTCAGTAATTTGATTTTAAAAAAGTAATTTGATTTTAAAAATTTTAAAATGTTACAAACAAAAAAGTTAAGGCAACATTTATGTAGGAAACCCCCTGTATATGATACCCCTGCAATTCTTAACACAAAACAAGTTTTTCCATTCCAACTTATCAAAGAATACCGAATTTCATAATTCTAGCGCGAACCGTTTTTCATTGTTTTAATCTCTAAACTCGCCTGCCAAAATATTTCGACGTTATATCCGGACACCCTGTATATGATACTAATGATACGGGAGTCTCTAGGTGAATATCTCGCCCAAAAAAGCGCATAATCTAAAATGATTCAGATGATTAATAATTTAATAGAAATACAGTAGTTTATACAGAAATCGCATCTATCGATTAAACTGATAAATATCTCCTCAAAAGTTTAGAAAATTTCCTAAAAATTTTCAAAGTGGCGGGATATATCCAATTTTAACCACATTTCAAGTCTTAAGTTCTGATATTTTAGGAATCCAAATAGTACTTGTATTAAAGATACCTATCACATTAACAGACGAGCTCTATTAGCCTGATTACTCTCTTTCTTTCAGTTTCCGAAATATACACTAATTTTAATACTGATTTTCTCGATTTTTAAAGTCCCTCAAAGTGAAGACTTTTGGAATTGAATTTTTAAGGTTCCGGAGCCTCAATAGAGATACCTAGGGTCGATGTAGAATTCCTATCCGTCAATGTAAGCAATAAATATCACCTTAAGAGAGTCAAAATGTTCCGCAAAATTTTGAATCTTAGCGCTAAAGGAAGGAAGACTTGAACTTTTAATTCCTTTAGAGCCGATGTTTTGGGAGCCCTAAGAGCAACTGCATTAGAAAGACAGATCAGATTAATTGCCTCGATGATCTCTTTCGGTTTGGAGTGGCTAGGTTCCTCTATCTTTTTTAATTTTCAAAATATGGACTAACATTCGTATTAATTTTTGGCGATTTTGAAAATCGCTCTAAATTAAGGTAAAGTAGGTGGCGTTGACACGAATGGCACTACAAGTGCCTTTTCAACACTGCTAGTCCCAGTAGGAATGGACTTTAGCTAAGAAAGAGGGCTGAACGGGACGGGGCCGGAGCTAGCGAATGTGCAAACTCTACGTTTGCATGAAGCGGTAAATTCAGGGGGCCAGAGACAGGTGAAAAATGGCTATTTTTCTACGACTCGGGTAGACGCTACAACATTTCTTCCTCATTTGAGGGAAGAAAAGGGCACTTTTGTTCCCGATCGGGCAAACGTGCCGTTTTATTCTCTGAATTACGGGAAGGAAGTTATATTTTCTATGAAAATCGTAAAAAAACAGTTAAATTTAAGGGCCAGAAGTAACGTCAATTTACACGGGGTGGCAAACTGCCTAGCGCCGGCCCTGTTAATGGAGCCACAAATAGCCTTCTCATACTGATATTTTCTGTAGGAACTTTTTAACGAATTAAAAAAAAATGCACTCCAATTTTGAAAGGAATTTTCGCAATTAGCACTGTTTAATACACAAAAGCAAGAGTTTTTGAGAAGAAGTTTCGTGCGTCTCATACCGCTGAATACGGAAAATCATGAGTTCCCTATCAGATAGCGCTGACACTAATGGGGCTACAAATCCTTCTCGCACTGACACGTCTATAAAAGTTGCTTTTGATTGAGATACAAGATCGAGCCCCATTTGCATACGTTTTGAAGGAATTTTTGTATAATTTATTAAAGCGACTTAATATAAATTCGTGCCCGAATTGCTCAAGAGAAAAAAGGTATTTACGGACAGTGGGTGGTCGACGCTCAAAAATCGGCCAAAAAACTCCCACGACGACAATACTTCTTATAAATCATAAATTAGAAATTTTGATTAGTGTTTTTGTGGAACGCACCTGTTACGATGTGCGATCGAAATTGGCAGTCTTGACCGTTGCTGCCAATGCAAAGGACAATTTTAGCAATTATAAACTCTGTCCAGATATCTACTGGACATCTGTCGTTTTCGCTGGACCAGCGAAAAAGAGATAAGGCGATTTTGATGCTTGAAAATTTATGCAGAGGCCCTTGCAAAAAGGGTTTTGATTTATATTCGGTTTTTTTTTTGGAATTGAGAGCAATGGGTGGTCGACGCCAGTTTCAAAATATGTAAAACTCGGCCTGAGAAGCTCCGTGCTCATAACGTGTCCAGGTCTTTATTTTCCCAATTAGCACTTTAGGCTTGAACTTTTGCACTAGAGTGCTTCATACATAAACCATTAACCTGAATACGTAAAGTTGCATAAGAGCAGTTGATTTTAGAATTCAATCCCCCGGATAAAGTTTTTCCATTTAAATCATTTTACCTCAAGCAACTTATTATTACTTAAGTCGATATGGATTTTTACGTCGGACAAATCAACAGGCCGGTTTTTTAACTGACCACACGTGTGTCACCTGTTCAGGTGGGCAGCTGTTTTTAAGATATGAATGAATGGGATCTCGAGTAGGTGGACGTAATTATGGAATAATTGGATCTGGTAAATGGTCACCTCTGAATCTAGGCTAACTGGGCACCTACTATAGATTGAATATAAAAATGCGTTTTCAATTCCCAGTATTTATTATTGCTAAACAATTTAGCGCTTTGCGCGATAAAATTATCAATTTTTGATTAATGATTTGTTAAATAATGTAAACCTCATGATTTCTCTTTGCATAATACCTTCGTGCTTCATTTAAAAGAGAAAGGGCCTTTCTAACGAGAGGTTTCTAGACTAATACGAAAGGGCCCCTCGAATTTGTATAGGCCTCACTCCGGATAAGCCTTGATGGGGTTTAGCTTTAAATTATGACAAGCCTTATCCTCATTTTGGATAATGAGAACTTGGTCTAATCTTCCTTTCAAAGTCGTCATATTAAAAAGCCTTCCGAAAGCCCTTTGTGCAGGAAGCAAGTCTTGATGTACTAAGCTCATTAGGTTTTAAATTTCGTATGGCACGATTTGATCAAGTGACAAGGCAGCTTTCGTGATATTACTTTCATAAATGTATTTTTCATGATATAATCACCTCAATTTAACGTTTAATTTGGGTTTCTCACAAATTTTGATAACTCAGCCACGCCCAATCAATTTCCGGTCAAGCTGAGCACAAACGGAGAGTTTAATAACCGTATTAAGATTCTCAGTGTATGTTCGGAATTAATTAACCGAAATGGAGAGGGATTTCGTAAGTAAAAAATTTAAAAAAATGCCTTCGGACGTTATTTATTTGGCCAGATTTAGTGACGAAAAAGTTCAGAAGTGTTTAAGTTGATTTCAGTTATTGAGGTCAGTCAATCTTTGTATTAAACGTGGGTACAAAATGCCACAATGGATGAAATAAAATAGTAGAAAGAGAAGAAATAAAATTCGAAATTTTAGGAGTCTAACAGAGAAAGGACTAATAAGAAAATAAAAAATTAAGAAAAAATATTGGAAAAAGCTGTAGATGCCTCAATAGGATTTTGAAGATTAAAAAACTTGATGAAATTTGGTTTTAAAAAAACATAAATAGTAAAAGAAATGAGAAATTGTTTTTTTTTAAACTTCCTTGACCATAAATTGGACCAACAGAATTTTGTTTGTTACGAACCAGCAATTTTTTTTTTCAAAAAAGGGATTAAAATGCGTAAAAAAGATTAAATAATGCACTTTCTCAGGGGATACTTACATATGTATGAAAATAAATATATGTATAATAATTGAAACCAAGTAAAAGGAAAGGAAATGTTATAAATTTTATTTATTTACACTATATATTACATAGTTTACACTATATATTACATTTATTGAAATACTTAAAACGGTTAAATTTTTTCCGGTTTTTTGATATTTTTTTCATTTTCCCTTGTATACATCTTTTCTTACCTAGCTTTCTCTTCTTTTTGAACTTAGCAGATTTCCAGACTTGACCCAACTATTATTTTAACACATTAGCGTCAGTGCAAATATATGTAAATTTATCGCGTTAACATTGTTAACCTTTCGGAAATGCAGTTTGAGTAATTTTTAATTTTTTACTAGACCTCTTTTCCGTTCGTTTTTTGATCATTAGCCGCATAGCATTGTCAAAAGACTCAATTTTGAGCTAAAAGAAAAGTAATTCAGCATTCAATGAATTGAAAGAATCTTGACGCCTCTACTAAAAAAAGTAAGAGTTAGTCATTTACATGGAGCCTAAACGCGTCGCATTCTCCATCGTGAATAGTTGCTCGAAATCGATTCTGAATCCGCCTTAAAGACTACAATAAATAAGCGCTTAATTCGATTTAGCTGCCGGTCGTAGCAAATAAAATAAATTTTCTGGAATACAATACATAATCTATAATTCATATCGAAGGTACCCTCTTTCTTGCCGGGTAAAAAGCGGGCCGAAGACTTGTTACCGCCAGGATTTATACCTTTTCTTGGATTGATTGCGCATAAAAGAGAGATAAAACGTCTTGATTTCTTGATTTTTGCATCATGCTTTTTGAGAAAATTAAGGAAGACAAGCTAACTGCCGCCTATATACAATGCTCCCGATTTTTTGCATCCGCTTATTTGGATTGGGATTAAGAATTCGAAATGTTCCATGAGAGCTCCTGTAATTTATTTTTATTTCTTTTCGATGGACCGAGACATGTTTATGGTATCAGAAGATCTGCGCTTCGATTTCAGATATGATCTGCCAAGATGGAACTTGATATTCTTTCGAGAATTTCATTAAAGCCCATGCTCACTGTATAAAGTTTAAATTTATTAACCCTCCTGAAATGGTCTCGGCGCAACTCAAAGCTGATTTATTGTGGTCGTTTAGTTTTAGTAGTGTTTTGTGTTGAATAATCCTCTGATTGGTAAACTTTATCCATTCAATGTTTCGGTTGAAGATGAGAGAAGTGGATGAAATTTAAGCTAAAATCGCAACTTGAATTACTTTCGTTACCACAGCAATGAAATTAAATGAGAAAAGATTTGAAGAGATGCCATGGGAATAATATATACTATTATATATTATATATTATGTTTCAAATGACCCCACAAAAAAAAATCTAATAAAGTCAAATCAGGTGATCATGCTGGCCAGTTAACACCACCACACCCAATCCACCTTTGTGGAAAATGTTCATTTAAAACTTCTCTGACATTTCTGGATAATGAGCAGGGCAGCCATCGTGTTCGAAATACATTGTCAGCCTTCTTCTAGCTGTGGCAAATCTTCTAGAAAAATTTCTATACTTTTCTGCATTGAGGTTTTCAATGAAATATGGCCCAATCAGATGTCTACGTAAAACACCACACCAAACATTCAAAAGCCAGGATCGCTGTATTTCTACTTCACGTAACCAATGCGGATTCTCAATCGACCAATAATGCATTTTGTGGCGATTCACTTAACCATGATTTGTGAAGCTTGATTCATCCGAAGGTAGCACGTTTGAAAAAAATGCATTTTCGTGGAGTCTTCTTTGTGCCCAAATGCAAAAAGTCACACATAGTAAACTATTTTCAATTGGATTTGTGTTTTAACAAAATTTTGATGAAATTGAACTTGTAGTACTGCCGAGATAAGAGTTTATTTTGTATCTAGTATTATTATGAATTTTACCATTATCAGCAAAAAATGTTTCAAATAAAGACATTTTTACTGTTAACAAAGAATTTTAATCTCTAAAAAAAATTGGGTGTTTCCTTTGAAAAAACGAAGTTTGCCCCAAAAGACAGGTGAAGGTGACCTTGGGGGAAAAATTGACGGCATAGAAAGTTAAGCCCTCGAAAATAAAAAAAATACTTTATTTGCACATTTTTTTGTAGATCAGAATTTTAAGATATTTGTTTATCGCATTTTTTTAGAATCACCCGGTATATTAATCGTGCGCTTTTCTTGTTCTAGCAATAAAACAATTCATTCATTAAAATTCGATCTACTGGTCATTGTTCTAGAAAAATGCACTCGCTCGTTAAAGATTAATTACAGAGGAACCGCTTAATTTAAAAAACCCGCGATTTGCGTTAAAAAATATTTGAAAATTTCCCCAACATCGCTTATTCCCTTCTTACCGAGTAGGGCCAGCAGAATTGACGAGGCCATTAAAAAAAAATTAAGGCAACATAGAGGTTTAGTACACTGTCCTTTGGTTTTAATCTACGTCTATTAGAGGGAGGTCGGAATAACAAGGTAGCTTTGTAAATTTTTTTCTTTTTTTAATATTAAAAAATTAGTTTTCGATTTTCGCAATACTTCTAATTTCTCAAGTCTTTAGTTTCAATTTTAGGTTTACACTTTCCATAGCAGTCCACCTCAATAAGGTCGTAAAGGCATTTTAAAAATCTACAGGGCGATAATTTTTGGAAGTCATGCCGCCCATACACCCTCAAACATTTAAGCAGTAAGCCTTCGGTAGTTTTTGAAAGTTACTTTCATTTGACTAAGAAATGGTTAATTTTCCTATAGTATTTTTCTCTCCTATCCCTGTTTTCAAGCTCTTTGAGAATATAACACGGAAAATACCTTACCTCCATTTATTTTAAAACGATAAAAAATCTCAGTCAAGAAAAGATTCTTTAGAAATTTTCATCTTTTAACTTTCATCTGATTCATGCGAATCCCCAACATGGTTCATGCAGACCACCCTGAATTATGAGTATAGGTGAATATGTGGAGGCACGTGTGTCTTTCCTGGCAAATTTCCCAGGCCTTGATTTTTATAGAAATCTCGAAATTGAGGTGTTGCATCAACAGATTTCTTAGATTACATGGAAATTATCCTCGTGGTAAAGCTACCATCACATTATTAATTTAACTCTTTTTTTCCTCTAATTAAACGGATACAAAAATTGATTTTTTTTAATCAAAATTCTTTCTTATTGGACGATTTTTTGGCAAATTTTACTTTACTTTTATAATTTTGACTAAAACATTGAAACTGGACCGGATTCTGCATTAGCGCGCACTGCACTGCCTTTTTGAAAAACTTTTGGTTCAATTTTTCTACCAATTTCCGACAAATTAAGCAATTTTTCCGCATGGACATGACATGTTAAGCTATCCGAAAAATGCTAATTGGGTCTTAGAGCCAAATTTAGGAATATAAGAATCGGCATGGCAGGGCATGAATCTAACGCATGGAGCTAAATGTGAAAAAGAAAGAAATACGGCTGGTAACACCACTGTTTTCTATTACATTATGGAACAAAGGAGTCTTTGAGTTTTCCGTTTTATGTTTTAATCCCTAATATTCCCTCAAACAAATGGTTTCGTGCCTCTAGAATGAAAAACAAGAAATCTCAGGAGGTGCACCACTTAGGTGTTATTAATCGGGCTGATGATGGAAACAACCTCTAATTGCTTTTAGGGCATGCGAGAGTTCTCCAATGTTTCAGCCACAAAAAGTATAAATCTCGGTGTGTTTCCTAAAGTTTTCGGAAAGTGTTGAAGCTGTGCTTTACTGCTCTGAAGATTAAAATAATAAAACTGTGCAATAACTTCTAACGTATCCCAACATAGGAACATAAAGCGAAGAAGCAATTTCGGTAACGATACAACATTGAGATCGAAGAATACTTTGCGGAAGCAAGTAGGTTCGAGGAAGTTAGCAAAAGACAGCTAACCAGAAACTTAATGAAAGTAGAAACGCAAAAATTCACTTGAGCGGAACCATACAGGGTGTTGCCGAAAAGTAGGGCATCAGAGTCCTTGAAGAGAACAATATAACTTTTATAATATTATTTTCAATTTTTGGGCCCCTTGTTACATGTAGAGGGCGGAAAAACCATACAAGAAGTTAAGGATAGACAGTCAAAATTATTAATAATTCACAGCGGAAGACATAAAAAGCGAAGACGGCATTGAAGAACAGTTAAAGAGAATTATAATAGACAAGTGGCAGATTTGAAAAAAAAAAAAAAAATTGGATACTGACACTAAAAGTAATATAAAAAACATACAAGTTGAGGAATTAATTGAACATTGGTAGATGGTTAAATTGTGTGTCCTACTTTTCCATCTCGTCGCCGAAGGATAATTAAATTCTTCTTTTCACATTAACATGACTACCATAACTTATAGCTCTATTAGAATCGGTTTACGTAGGCGACTATTGGGAAGACATTAAAAAGTCAAAAATTGAAAAATTCTCATAATTTATACTCTTTGGCAGGTTTTTGCTTGATAAACTACTTTATAAATGCAATAATTTTGTATTTAAGTGCTGGCAATATGTAGCAGACATACATTCCATCGTTGGGATCAATGCTCCATTTAATGGCCTCATAAACAGATATTTACTAAAATATTTAAATGGTTCCGGATTTTGCATCGGTTAAGAGCGCATTTATATATATTTCTCGAAAAAATTTTGGTTCAATTACTCCATTAATCCTCCGCAAATTAAGACATGTTTCTGTACTTGCACAGCATATTAAGCTCTCTGAAAAAAACAAAGAAAAAAATGTTTGAGTCCAATTTATAAATACGAGAATTGTCGAAGTGGGCTAAAAATCTGAGCTATTGAGCTAAATTTGAAGAAAAAAAATACTGCTGGCAACATCTTTATTTTTTCTTATATTGGGAAACAAAGGAGTTTTAAAATATCCCGTTTACGTTTCAACCCTCAATATTTCCTCAAGAAATGCTTTCGCGCCCCCAGAATGGAAAAGAAATCTCAGGAGGTGCGCCACTTAGGTGCTATTAATCGGGCTAAAGATGGAAACAGCCTCTAATTGCTTTCAGGGCGTGCGAGAGTTCTCTAATGTTACAGTAACAAAAAAAAAACACAAAAACGTATAAATCTTGGTTTGTTTCCTAAAGTTTTCGGAAAGTACTGCAGCTGGGTTTTATTGCCCTGAAACTTAAAAAAATTAACACGTCTATTAACTTCTAACACATCAGCATAGAGAAATTTTGATAATGGTGCAAAATTGAAGAATCCATACTGAACCAAAGTAGAGAAGAAGGCGAGAGGAAGTGAGCGAAAGACTCAAAAGTTCATTCAATCGTAATCGCACAGGGTATTGCAAAAAAGGGGGCCAACACCTTGTCCAAGTCCCATTATAAATTAACAAACAGTAACAAAGCTCTTAAAGAAGAATAATATAACTCTTATAACACTATTTTCCATTTTTGAGCCCCTCGTTCCACACAGAGGGCAGAACGATCGTGCAAGAAATTAAGAATCGAAAGTAAATTTGTAATTTATCGTGGAAAAAATTATAGGAACCGAAGACGGCATTAAGGAATAGTTAAAGAAAACTGCAATAGGGACGAGAAATGGGTGTGAAAAAATATTAACAATTAGATAATGATATTAAATATAACAAATAACATTCGTGTGTGAGGAATTAATTCAGAAATGGTCGATGGTTAAGTTGTACGTCCTACTTTCTCATCTCATCGCCACAAAACAGTCAAATTCTTTGTCTTTCATTAGAATCGTCGTACGTGGGCGACCATTGGGAAAACATTAAAAGGTCAAAAATTGAAAGACTCTCATGAGTAATACTTCTTGACAGACTGCTGAATGACAATCTACTTTACAAATTAAAAATTTGATATTTCAGTCGTGACAATATGTAGCACACATTCGATCGTGGAGATCAATGCACCACTTAATGCCCTTATAAATAGGTATAACATTCACATACAAGTGTTCAGCACTCGGTTTATCTTATGCAGACTCGAGGGCCTTGCATCCACCCGACATTTAACCTCCTTACACAATAGATGGAATAAAATCAGCAATTCCGCCCTAACCGCATGATTTATTCAATACCCTATCAAGTCGGGCTTGTCCTAAATGAAATTCACCGAAAGGCAGCAGATTTTACATGCATGTAGGCCCCCGAGACAAAACGAATTCCGAGTCAATATCACGTATCCTGTGTCGTCTGTTTTTCGGCTTTTTATTAAAATCGACAAGAGTTCCTGGAAGAGTTGCATCCGAGACTGCTATTTTAAACATCCATCCCTCTATGTGTTGAAATTTTATCTCGATTTAGATTGATTCGAAGAAAGGAAAAATACGGGGTTTTAAGGCATCGGTCAAATCCCATGGGGACACAACAATTTTGAAGGCGTTCCTGATCCAAATACTCCTTAGTACCATTAAAGGGCTAAATATCGCTATCACTATTACTATAACTTTCACTATCATTATCACTATCACTTTCACTATCATTATCATTATCACTTTCACTGCCACTATCACTTAAATACCTCTGAAAATTGTTGCAGAATTAATTATTTAAGAGAGCGAAACCCTTCTGGGCCAATACCTATGTGGTCCCTTATATTTTGGAAAATACATATTACAGCATAAATAACGTGTTCACAATTCTTCATGGACTATCTGGGATTCGTCCAGAATGATATATTATGTAGGTGCGACATGATAAATGGGCATTGCTTGAAAATAAAAGTAGTATTACAGTGTATAAAGGGATGAATGTTCGGCCTTAATGCACTAAAGCGACTTTTATGCAGTGGAAAACTTCCTAACTGATTGATAGCAGCGGAAAGCTGGCGGTCACAGTCAATATGCTATACAGGGTGTTGATTAAGCCTGCGCTTTAAGGGGTGAATTTTTTAGGAATTTTAAGACTATAAATTCATATTCAGGTGGATTTGCAACGGTTAACTTTCCGAAACACACGGTATTCGATAAAATTTAAATTTTTCGCACAATAAATTTTGACAAAATTTTTCATACTGAGAAAGTCGATGATGGGGCACTGAAATATTTACTCAGTCGTTTGTGTAGTAACAGAGGGCGCTACATGCTGTAATATACTTGAATTTGTGTAGAAACAGCTTTTTTGTAGCTCACTATATGTAATTTTTGAATTAAAAACAATTATTTTTAATTGATTTTTACCTACAAATGTGTTTCGCTAAAAGCAAACATTATTAAATACTCTATGTAAGTTACCTCTAAAACGACAATTACACAAAAACAAATAAAACATTAGAAAGCAACGCACATGTATCCATGAGAGCGAAATCAAAAAATTTATTGATAGTGGATTTTAAAAATCTGACAATGGTTGCTAAAACTTAAAATTTATTTTTTTTAATTTTATTTAAAAAAATGTTTTAATGTTCGTTTTTAGGCAGTAAACTGTGCGTTGCGATGAAAATATTCCTTTACCAAGGCAGAAATGGCAGCTCAAGCTGCAAGACAAACATATCAAGGGTGAATTACCCAGCGATTGTCTTCAAACCTCCAACGCAGATTAATTAAATACTGAAAGTAGGTACCTTCTTTCTCTGCCGCAGGTAACACGTAAATTGGAACGGTACCGACAATGGCTGTTTTAGGTTCCAGCAAAGCTAGGAAACATTTAGGAAACGTTATTTTGTGTAATTCAAATTCTGCAGAATCCAGAATCCCGTTCGTTACACAAAACAATGTATTTCCTAACAAATTCATTAGAGAGCTATTATTTATAGTGTCAAGCTGCACTTTCAGTTTTGCTCTGCAGGGCGATTCAAAATTGAGTGAATATATTTTAAGAGAGCGTTTTTGAGGTCAAAATAAGACTGTTTCTTCCTACAAACCTGTGTCCTAAAACGCACCCCTTAGGGGCTGGGGGCATCGAAAGTTGGACAAAAAAATCGATTAAGTCAAATCGTCACCACACTTACCAATCAAATTCCATGAAAATTTGCGATCTACTGTTTTTTTAGGTGCTCTATTCACTTTTTGCTTCAAAAACTATGTTAACCTGATTTCAGGAGAATTGGAGGGGTCTACACTTTGCCTAGCCCACATTTTATGTTTCCATTGAGAAACTCTGAATTTAACAATTATCATCCATTAGGGCCTGAAAAAATTAAAAATTTTGATGTTTTGTGTTTTTTCGATGCAACTGACCGTTTGCAAGAAAACCGTCGTTGAACGAAAGAGTGGCGTTAGCAAAATGGCAAATTAAAAAACGTAGTGGGCTGTGATCGCCGCGACCTTCTCCTGTTAATTCCCTTTTTTGACGTTTCTTCCTTTGTTTCTAAGCGTTTGTCATTGTTGTTGACGCTTCGATTAAGTTGAAACTTTCCTCCCAGTTTTTCGTCCCTTGAAAGCTTCAATTGCAAAAAAAATGCAAAGTGCAGACCCCCTTCATCCCTTCTGAAATTAGGTTTACATCATTTTTGAAGCAAAAACTGGATGGAGCGCCCGAGAACCAAGGGGTTGCAAATTTTCATGAAATTTGATTGGTAAGTGTGGTAACAATTTGACTTAATCGATTTTTTTGTCCAACCTTCGATGCCTCCAGCCCCCAAGGGGTGCGTTGTAGGACACAGGTTTATAGGAAGAAACAGTCGTATTTGGACCTCAAAAATACTCTCTCAAGGTATTTTCGCTCAATTTTGAATCGCCCTGTATAAACAACTCTATTGTGCGCAATGTAAATTTTTTTCCTAGCATCGCGCAATTTTGGACATTCCTCTATTTGATGTTCAATCTAAGCGCGAATGGCGGTTCTTTTAGTTTAAACAAGAAGGCTCCTGCACTTGGTGTTCACAGTTCGAAGGCAATAAATCCGTAATTCCCGCCTTATCTCGTATCGCAACCGCCAAATAACAATATAAACACTCATAATTTCGCAACATTGCAATTGTGGGGCTCGTTCGAGGCTTAGGGTGAAATAATGAGCTTAATTAACATTGTAATTTAGTTTATCTCGCCTTGCGTATACACTGAAACGTGCCCTAGAGCATGCTGTAGCTTCTATGGTGCAAATTTTAGTGGAGCTGTAATTGTCCTCCAAAATTCCTCAGCTCTTTGACTGGAGTGAACAATTTCGGCGTAAAATTTAACCAAAAGTAAACTGACGAAAGAATGCACATGAATACCCCCGTCGGGCCGATGATCGGCTTGTTTTACATTGATTAAAACCTCAGTTAAGTAAATGTTTACATAAGAGAAGCCTCGGTAAGGTTCTGCGTCTGGTGAATAAAGATTTGGCAGTAAATCAAGAAATCAATCAAGTAAAAAGCCAATCGGATGGGCATCGACCTTCTTCATATTGGTTTCTTTATTCTAGCTGTAAATCCGGTCTTATTACATTTTTATTTGCTTAACAAGCAATACTCGTGGTTTAGGCGGATTTAAATCGAAAGTTTGCTCTACTCTGGGGTTAACTATTAAATGATTTGTTCGTGAATCGGGACTTGGTGAAAAAACTCCTTTTACCCACCGAAAAAAAGAGCTGAAGATTAAATAGAGTTAGAGGGCGAAAAACTCCTTTTACCCTCCGAAAAAAAGAAGTGAAGATTAAATAGCTAGATTGAGAGCCAAAGTGCTGACTGCATCACGTGGAAGATCATTTTCATGGACTTTTTTTCATTTACTTTTTTTTACTTTCTTATACGGAAATTATAAGCGAAAATTAAGCAGACTCTGATTGTGACAAAGTAAGGCCCAAATTATTGAAATGCGTGAAAATTTAGCACGTTAACTTCCATGAAAATGTATCGTGGAGCCAATGACGAGCCCCTTTTTCCAGCTTAAAAAAATAGAGTGTATTGGCTAGTGTCGTGGTTTTCATGGCAATTGCTTTCCACACGGAAAACCGTGAAAGGCTGTGTCAAATACAGCGGAACCTCGTTATATGACCTTAATTAGTTCCTGATGTTTGGACATTTACCGAACAGGACGCGTACCAAACCAACCTTTCCCATAAGAAGTAATGTAAAAATGATTAATCCGCCCTCATGTAAAATCAATCTCGAATTCGCATGCCATTTTCATATTTTCCAACAATCTCTTTTTTTAATTTTGTTGTGATTTTAGTCGTTTTTTTAGTTTTCTGTTGTTTTTCATTTACCTTTTCGCAATTTATAATTAATAAAAACATTTTACCTAAAAATTAAAATTAAAAGAAATTTAACAAAGTTATAGACTATAGCACTGCGAAAGTCTAGTTTGATCTAGCACACTAAAAGAGCAGTGTACAAAGTGTGTTTTTTTCTATGATTAGTAAAGAGATCTTGGAAACTAACAAAGTTACGAAGTCGGTTAAATGGGGAAAGAGTTGCAGCTTTAAGGAATCAATTTAAAGCCCCTTTTGGCTTCTTGAAAAAGTCCAAAATTTTTGATTCTAAGTTCAATTTAGAAACTTTTTTGTCTTTTGCAGTTTTATCGTATCTGAAATCGTTTGCGAGTAATTTAAAAAAATCTCTAAAAAGACATTTTATTTTAAAAAATGTTTTCGAGAATAAAAAATGCACCAAAATTACCGAAAATTATTATATGAAAGCGTGTAATAATAAATCAGGGCATTATTACTTTACAAATAAAGCGGAACTATTTTATTTTATTTTGCGGATCTACATTCATAATTTTTTTTCCTTTTACTTTCATAGATCACACTGATGAAGTTTGGTAAAACATTCAGCTACACCCTGTATAATCGTCAAAGCATAAATGATACGTTCTTTCAGAGATTTTTCAAATCACTAAAAAACGGTTATACATACGATAAAACTGCAAAAGATAAAAAAAATTCTAAATTGAACGTGGAATCCAAATTTTTGAGATTAAGCAATTGGTGGCGCAAAAAAGTTCTAAAGGGACTTGAAAAATATCACATTGTAGGTTTTTAAATCGTCTAGATGCGTCAAAACTTATGGACCACCGTAGGTAAAAATTTGAACAACGTATCTCAAAAACTGTAGGAGCTGTGTGGAAAATACAAAAAAAACATCCAAAACTTTGACACTCTGTATCTCAAAAACGAAGCGTTTGCCGACATATGTTTTTATGACTTACTGAACTTCAAATAAGGCACTCTATCGAATGCCAGAGTATAAACTGACTCACCCTGTATATCAACCAATGACTTTCCCCACCAGAAATTACATAGTTTCAAATCAAATGAAGTTAATACAAATTCATGAATAGTGTAGATATCATAGTTATATTTGCTAATAGACGACGTGTATAATTGAATTAAGTCGTATACCAAGCAAAGTTTGTTTCGTCCAAACAGGACGCACTCCGAATTGGACGTATTCTAAAGCAGATGTATACCGAGGAACCTGTACTTAAATCCCCAAGTGTTTCTTTAGCTAACATCAAGTTTGGGTAGAGGCGCCCTGGCGAGTCCCACACTATCCGGTCGCCAGAACATCAAACCAGATGTCTTTAGAAGATTTTCTCCGAGAGAAAAAAGAAACACCAAGGAAATGTATAGAATTAACGAAAATAATTCAACATTCACTTAAAATGAAAGATCAGTTGAAGTAGTGCTAATTTATTTCAAGCATCTTCTTACCTTAAATGTGCAATACGAGCATTCGCTCAACATGAGAATTTGATATTCTCTAGTCAATGAGACGATTACTTGATGCTTTATTTCAATGCCGTATTTACTTAATAGAAATGTGGGCAAAACTAAACGGAGAAATTGACTTTCTCGATTCAAGAAAATAAATCATCTTGCGTAACTCAAGAATATTCAATACGATACGATAAAATGTAATTCAAGAGTTTGCTTTTATACACGCTGGTAAAGTTTGCCAGTAGGTTGGTTCAGTGGCCCTAGGAAACAATGATTAGCATAAAACATTATTCAGCCTACAGTATGTCCCCGGATGGGGTTGCCAAGAGGAGAAAGTCTTATTTTTCATTTTCCGAGAAAAATGCATTTTTTATGAAAGCTTTTGCTTAAAAAAATCAAAAGTTTCTGTATATTTACATTTCAAAATGTAGCGCATAAAAATTGACTAAGAAACTCTTAATTACTGGCTCCGCATTGGATGTAAAAGAAACTAAGATAGCTCGAGATGAAGATGACGCTGCGATTCTTATTGTAATGGATTCGGTTCAACAATTAAAAATTCATCCCTTCAAGCCAATTTTTAATCACGTTTCCGAACCCGGAGATCAAGCAAAAAGTTTGGATTTCTGCTTGTGGATGAGCGCTCAAATCACGGATAATCAATACTTTATATACAGGGTGTCAATTTGAAAACTTTCCACCTTCATTACCTCGAAAGGGGATAGATTTTTTTTTAAATCGCCGATTTTTGTTATCAGGGGGAACAATTTTTATGTACAATTCCCTGTGCCTGTTTCAACCCTCTACCCCCCAGAGCCACCCTAACAAATATCTTAAACGGTAAAGGGGGTTAAGTGATACATCATTTTAAAGAGTTTTTTTTTATACATTTTGATACTTCATATATTACATTTGACTCTTACGCTGTCAAGTTAGGCGTCTTTGATCATTCTAAATTGATTTTTGTGTATGTGAAATTTGTTTTTATAGTTTCCTCTTTTTTATTGAATTATTATAATAAAAGCTCAGGAAACAGAAGTCTTGATTAAAGTCGTCGTGAATATGAAAATGGGACTTTGAAAAATTTGCAATTAAATAAATCTATTTTTCGATATGAAAATTGAAGCGATGAGAACGGATTCAACAGTTTTAGAACACGCAAAAACTTTTATGAAGAATACATTTTTCGCGTAAAACAAAAATTAAGAAACTTTTTCCTCTTGACAACCGAATTCGGAGACATACTGTATATCTAAATTTTACCTCGCTTTATGGGTTCTCCTCATGCAAGCAACCCAGATAATATATAATCCAGTGTAGACTATTTAATTACAAAAACTTAAAATATGTTTTTTCCAGGTATGTCTACACATCTTGAGATTTATTGAAGCAGTGCAGACCATTCTTCCCACTATTTAGAATTTACTGCGAATACATCCATGCAGGTTTGATAAGATACAATAAGTATACAAGGTAATTCGGTTATATTCGACTTAAGTAACTAACTAATTATCATATTTTTATTAATATTCAATAGAACGTACTATAACAATCCATTATGCGCATCCAAACCTCTACAAAAATGAGATTTATAATAAGTACGGGTACTACCAAGAAATAAAAATAAACTAAGATTGTTAATATCACAATTCTAGAACCATCAAAGGGCGTATAAAGTGTCTATATCATGAAGAAATAGCAATGCACCTACTCGTTTTTTTTTTATTAAGCATTTTCCAACTAAGTTTTCTGCCACATTTTGATTCTATGATTTTTTTTATGATTCCAGAATGGTGAGTTTAATAATTTCAATTTTTCTTAAGTTCTAAAATCATATGAATGACAGACAGACACTAACAAGGCGGGAAGGGTAGCTTCCGCCCATAACAGCTCCTCATCCATCCTTCCCAGGCTCGGAATCCGAGTTCTCTTTGGACCTTTTTGGCACACACTGAGTCGTCTCGGATATTTTCATCGATAAGAGCTAAAAAATAAAAAAATCTAGGAACAAAAAATCTCTAATATGAAAACCAATTATTGTGTTGAACCATCGACATATTCGATGTCCTTATTGTTCAGTTTAATTTTCATTTAAAGTCCAAGATCGTCAATACCATCCTTTATGTTGAATACTTGGTATGTTGTTTGTACTGGGTTAATTTAGTTCCTTAGAGGTACTTACTTTCGCAGTTTATTTGACATTTTCCTCCATTTGATCCCCATTTGCACCACTCCTTGTCGTTTATCTGCAATGCACAATTTCTATTATTTAGAAACCCCAGTTTTATTTTTTATAAAATGAAGGATTTTTCGAAATAAAATAGAAAGGGGGATTTTATTGTTTCAATATTTAGGAACAGTTATTCTTGTGTTACGCTCTAGATACCTCTTTTTTAACTTAATGCCAACCCCTCCCTCCCGCGAAACAAAAAGTGCGATAAAACTGTAATACTAAATACTGAGTGCGGTAAAAGTTGCCTTTCCGCACTGAGTGCGGCAACGTTTCTTTTTCAGCACTGAGACGATTAAAATCAATTTTCAGTACTAATTTAAAAAACTGCTCTAGACTAAACCAGTCTTAATTTTAATCCATAAGAGAAGACGCTCTGCGACTTTGCTTTTGCCACTCCAAGATATGGCTAATCTGTGACTGGAATCCTCGACAATCAAACTTCAGCAATTATCATATTTCTGCCTCAATTGGCGTTGTTGAAATTCACTTCCTCAGGGATTCACCCAGTTTCATTTCAGAGACGATTCCTGTCTTGGAACTGATTTCGTTCGATAAGAGTTCCTCTTATCCAAGACAGGTCTTTCGACAAGATTCTATTCTACACTTCCTAATACGTAATTACTTGAATGAACTTCGATTGGTATTATACAGGGTGTTTCGGAACTATGGGGTCAATTTCTAGGGATTGTTCAGTGCAACAATAGAAGACATCTGAATGTAAGAACCCCTGTCTGTAAATGTCTCCTTAAAGTGCTACGGCCTTGTGATGCTTTAAGACGGATATGTGCAAAAACGTGTTTTATCGAGTTTTAGTACGTTTTATTTTAATTTGTCTGTACAAAATAACACTACAATCATAAGGTCATGACACCTTAAGGAGACATTTGAGGACACGGGTTCTTGTACTTAGATGTCTTCTATTGTCGCACTGAACAATCTCTAGAAGGTTGATCCCATAGTTCTGAAACACTCTGTATTGCGGATTTTCGATTGCCAAAGAAAATACTGATAAACCTACAATGAGGTTTATACTTACCTGAAATAGCCCTAACGACTTAGTCCTATCAGCCTTTTCAGTTACTTTTGCGGTGTTCTTTCCACTCTCGCTTTCAATCAAACAAACCCCTAAAAGATATCGGTTTCTTGTTTATCTGCTATGTTATTTAATTACAGTAAAAGGGTCGAATTTAACCCGAAATTATTAAAGTGCTGCCAACTTTAACATCAGGCTAGATCAATAGGAAGGGTGAAATGGAGATAGGGCATTGGTCAGTTTTTGGTTTCTATGAACACTAGCTTGATATCAAAGTTAACGGCTTATTTGGCTCTTAAGGCTGCAATAATCCATGTGGCCATGGTAGATGTGCAGAAAAAATTCAAAGTCATTCCACATATTAATAATATTGATAATTGAACTGATAGAGTCGTAAAAATTATCCTAAAACTAGGCGTAATTTATTTTGAATTTTCAGCTTTATAGGTAAATGCAATATGATAATTCCCGGGTTGTTCTTGCTGCATACAGGAATACGAAAAATCGTGGCCTTTTGCCTTCATGTGCAAATCACACGCGCCCGTGGAAACACAACGAGTATCACCCAGACCGCTCAGTTCGATAAAAGTTCGGTCAAATCTCTGGTTTTCAGGTTAGCGATCCGCTTGCGGTGGGAATCTGTCTCCTTTCTTTTCTGTTAACTCCAAGAAATGAAAATGTTACAGGATGGAGCTGCATAGCAAGTATTCCATAGATAGTCATGTGAATGTAGATTTGTGGAATATAGCTAATTAGAAAAAATGCGATTAAATTTCGGGAATTTGTCCCCTATCTTTGGCTTAATATAATGTACAGAAATTCCTAAGGTGTAAGAAAGATAGTTGTTGAGTGGTAGAATTGCGAGGAATCTAAGCTTCCCATATGAAGAAAAATCGCGTTTAAAAAGGTTCTCTTCGAGGATTTTTATTAAAAAATTATTAAAGCTGCCCAAGGTACTGAAACTGGTATAACTCACATCATCAAAGAATTATTTATGATAACACCAAAATTTACAAGGTGTTTTATTTAAATAAAGCTAGCTGTTGGGTGGAAGAAATGCGAAGAATTTAAACTGTTCACTTGCAGCAAAATTTTTTTATCGTTGAGGATTTATGACTTTAAAACTATTAGAGATAGATAAAAAGATTCTCTGAAGTGAATTTGGAAAGCCAATGTGTTATTTTCACCTCATACAGGCGAGTTTCACAGCATGATCCCCCGATCAAGGCATACACCACTAGATCTTTCTGCAATTCTCTGTGAAGATTCAACATATAGCTTAAATCCGATGATATATGTAGCAATTTTACAATTTTTTTGCGGATGATATGTTTGAAATCGTACATTTTCAAGATAAAAAAAATTACCCCTTCAGCCCCATATCAAGGGATGCAACAGTACATCAGCCGGTAGCTCTTCGTGACGTACGTTGTAATGAAATAATGCGACTCGCCAGTTAACAATCCATTCGACTATACACATTTTCTGGATTTAGAAACCGTTTTCACCCCTTTATCCTCAAATTTCATTTAGTGCATGACTTGTTTGCAATTAACACATTTGCGAGAATTAGAATCTGTTTTCTCTCTTACATCTCTCAATTCAGACAGACATCAGTATTGTTCCGGTAGCTTTCAATGGTCCCTACAATACACTAAAGTTTAACTAGGATAGTATGTGCTGTTATTCTGCAAAAATAATTTCCTCGTGCGGATCATAGATGCGGATTTTCTAGATTTAGAGACCATTTTCACCCCTTCATCCATCGATCAGGGCATACATCGCTACATCTCCTGGTAGGTTTCCGTGGAGGTTCTAACATTCTAAAGTTTATATTTGATAGTATTTGTAGTTACTTTGCAATGACAATCACAATTTGTTGTTCAGAAAATATCACTCGGATTTGCGATATCGTGATTTGAATTTTAGAACACTGGACTTATTGTAAATGACAAAACGACTGAGAAAGCTGTAAAAAGACTTCAGACCCTGACGGACAACACAATGACATTGTTCTGTAAATGGAGACTAGCGCCAAATTCCGCCAAAAACCGACTTCTAATCTAAAATCACGAAATTAAAGCGGGATCTCCAACATTAATAGCAAAGGATCACACAAAAACAAAAAGTGACGCAAAATATGTACAGGGTTGTTTCGTATAATTAGGCATCCCCACTACTTTTATTATAAATAAAAAGAAACACTTTAAATGTAAAAGTTGTAGAGTTCATCTTAAATTGCCAGATGTTACGGAAGAAAATAGAGAAATATTGCAAAGTTAAAAAAGGACACAAAGTCAGTAAGTTTATAAGAGAAAACCCTGTATATTTTATAAAAATTTAATAGATCTTTATTTTCTGATTTCAAAAATATATAATATGTTGACATTTGGTTTAGCTGTTTTCGCGATATTTGCATTTAAAAGTCGGGATTGTGTCGTTTCTCCAAATCGCAGGTGCCATGAATAAACAAATGAAACGAACGTCATTAGTAATTGTTATTTATTCAGCTCTCACATTTTCTTTATTCCGTTCGTAAAATGGGCCATATAGAAGAAGAAAAGTTAAAAATGATTCGCCTGTATCGCAAAAACAGCAATAAAGTTGCTCAAGCGCAAGCGGAGTATCAACGCATTCGTCCCCACATGCCAGTTCCTGCTGGGTCCACTTTTTGCTTCTTATGTTTTTATTTTATGGATGGAATGAAGAAAATATGACAGTTGAATAAATAACAGTTACTAATGACGTTCGGTCCATTTTGTTTATTCATGGCAACTGCGATTTGGAAAAACAATATAATCCCAGTTTTTGAAGTGCAAATATCGCGAAAACGGCTAAACCAAAAGTCAACATGTTATATATTTTTGAAATCAGAAAATAAAGGCCTATTCAATTTTTATAAAATATATAGGATTTTCCATTACAAATTTACCAACTTTATGTCTCATTTTAACTTCGCAATATTTATCTAGTGTGTTCCGTAACATTTTCTGTCGATTTAAAATGAACTCTACAACTTTTATATTTAAATTTTTTCTTTTTTTATGTAATAAAAGAGCTAGGCACTGTCTAAATATGCAGACCAACCCTGCGCATAGACGTAACAAGCAAAATGTGAGAAAAGAAATTACTAAGAGGACAAAACATTTTCGATCGCTGGCGTATCACGATAAAGAAGTCAGGGCAAAAAATGCAACAAAAATGCAAGTCCGTCTGCAGGCCATTCTTGAAGTGCGGGCACATGCTGGAGGCAGAGGCAACGAAGAAAACTGAACAATATATACAAAAACAAAACAAATTGCATTAAGACTGATTACAAAGATAAGACGCCCAACCAATTATACCATATACGAAAACACACATGACAAGAATAATTGGCAAAATTGAAATAAGATATTCGGACAAAATGGAAAAACAATCGTCACAACCGGACCATTCGGAACGCTGTTTGCCATATAAGACAAACAAGGCAATCCCGCTTCCTTTCCCCTTGTACCACTCTATGCAGCAATTCCAAACGTATTTTTCTCTTTTCTTTTCTTTTTCATTTCGTTAGCGATTATTTATGTACAGATGTATTTGTCACGGAGGCAGAAAGACCGAATGGTCGATAGGTGCAATGCAAGTCCACATTCAAATAGAAATAATTAATTCCGTTAACCATATTACTGACCACTTCATTAAGGAACAAAAGGCCGAGTACAGAGTCGAA
Organism: Euwallacea similis; assembly: GCF_039881205.1. Taxonomy (NCBI): domain Eukaryota; kingdom Metazoa; phylum Arthropoda; class Insecta; order Coleoptera; family Curculionidae; genus Euwallacea; species Euwallacea similis. Next base: position 2,792,781 of record NC_089630.1, read on the forward strand.
TAATAATTAGTTGTGTTATGAAACCTTGAATCATATCACATGTGAATTTCCCAGAAATATCCTTGTGTAATAACGAAATTATTTTAAAATAAATTATCGTTTTTCGATGGAATTGCAGTTGCTTCAACTTAACCTTCATATTGTGATAATATTCGGGCTTCGTGTGTGCACTAGGAAGAGCAAATAGTCTCGTTATTAATGGGCTAAAGATAGTTAAATTTCAGCAAGAATGATAAGGTTGTTTACTCGCACCGCTCTTTTTTGAGAATTTTAAAGGCCAGTTTTCCAATAGATTTTTTCCTAGCTACTTTATGGGTCACCACTTCATTTCGGCGCTGCGGCGATTCGAAATATGCATTTAAGAAAAACCCGAAACGCAATTATCAAACACCCGAATCAGACGTAACAAGTCTCAAAAGTAAACTTACAATTCCCGACATAACTCCTCTCAAATCCATTATTCAAGAGCTCCTTTGTAAGGCCGCATTTGGTGAACACTTTGGCGTCCGCATCGTATACGAGGAGCAGGACGAGCACGATCGTCGCAAAAAACTCAACTTTCTTCATGTCCTCGCGGTCCTAATTAAATATAACAACTCCAAAAGTGAAGTTAGTTAACCGTCGGTTAGTGCACTTTCGAGAGCTTCCTGCGAATACGCGATGAGTGTTGCAGGACCGTCGATATGCTCTGTAAAAGGAAGTTGAATACGTTATTATCGAGGATGATGGACTCGATTATATTTGAATGTATTTGGGTAATTTTGTGGTAATTGCATATATGGGATTTTTCAATAAATGCTCCAACCTCAGGTTAAGTATGTCATCAGTTACTGAAGAGAGGGACTTCACCGGGATGGTAAACGATGGTTGGTGATGCCTTACATTTAGACAGCTGCTGGTGAATTTACGCTTTCAAATAAAGTCTTTTTGAGCACGCGACTTTGATTACAACCAGCGTTTTGGCGAAGAAAAATATGTTGTAGAAAAGTTAAAATTCCCGAGAAAAAATTACTGAAGGAGCTTATAACCGCATCCAAGTGAGACTTAAAAAAAAGTATTTCTGCGCATCGGCTCGGAAAAATATTTTGCTTTCGCGCGGATATGTTCAATTCCGGAAGACTTAAAATTTCTTTTAGCGTGGATAAAAGATTGGGGAAACTTTGAGTTTTATGAAAAGGCATTATTGCAACGAGATGTTTCCAATCAGAAACCTTGAGCGTGAACGTTCCTTTGGCTGAGCAAAACTTCTTCTAGAGATATCAAATTGTCTTAAACTTGTAATTTCATCGGAAACTTGAACTGGCCTCCCTTCTCGAATGGCAAAAATGGATGCACTTTTGAGAGCAATTGTTTCAGCATATTAACTGCGAATAAAAATGCTGAAAATAGAAACGTAATTTTCAAGTCCTGTTCTATGTTGTTCGTTATGGTCTTGTATCGCCTGAAAAGGCAATACAAGATTTAAACGTGTATTTTATACATTTGGATCGGATTATTCATTCTTCTTTTTAATTTTTTGGAAATAACGCCCAATTTACCAGCGGGGGTAATTGAGGAGGTGGAATTGCACACTATTCTCAATTAAAAGTAATTGAGAATAACATTCGCCCTGTACCAAGAGTTCGGGCGAACACTGTTGTTAACGTTTTGGTGACAAATTTGTTATCATCTCAACTGCATCGTAAAATTAGCGACTAAAAAATAAATTGAATGTTAGAACAGGTTTTAGAACACGAAACACACTATGTGCGAAACATAGGCAAAATTGTAAAAAGAGACACGAAAATATCATATACAAAATTCTTTGCGAATATGAGAAATTTTATATTGGCGAAGCCTTTACATGTTTAAAAAGATAATTCAAAACTACAAAATTACCTGAAACATATAGAATGTTATAAATTAAATATACCGACATATCATTGGTAATAGTCGCAGAATTCAATAGAACGATGTTTGTGTTGTTACTAAAAAATTATTATTAAAAAAATGAAAAATCAAAGAAAATATATTTACAGGGTGTCCCAGAATGACGGGGTCAACGCTTAACCACATATTCCTTAGTTAAAAATATATTGATTTATAGTGATATATACGAAATTGTCTCCTTCAGCAAACACAACCTCTTAAAGTTTCACTTTTTTTGAAGTTTTGCAGATAGGTCGAAACCGGTTATATAAATTGCAACGAAATTTGGTGTATAATCCTTCTGCTTGCCGCGGTACATTCGACGGGGATTATCATTCTACAACCATCAGGGGTAGTGGTCAATTGTTAGAAGATCGAATGTTAAATACATCAGAATTTTTTTATTCGCTTATGAAGACGGTTAGTGTTTTTTATGAAAGTCCAAGTCTATTACGCAATCTTTTTATTTCATTACAGTGTCAAAAAAGCGTTCTCATAACAAATTATTTTACGGGCTAGAAAACTTAAAATTAATGTTAAAATAAACGTTTATCTTTAAATAATTAACAAAACTAACAGGCCTACAAAAATCTCCCAAAAAGGTCCCCATTTTCAAAATTTTATTTCAACACAAATAACAAAGTTGTTGTCAATTTCCGATACTTTCAGAAGTGCCGCTATTTTGAAAATATTTTCAAATTGATGATCAAATGGTTTTATACAAAATTGTGATTTTCTAGCTTTCGCGGGTCTCGAAATGCGGCACTCAGCTAGAGAGACTGTATAAATCAAAAGTCGGCCGTAGGAAAGATTTACTAGAATTAACGTGCCTAATTATTTTCTAGAGGAATTCTAAAGGAATTTAAATCTGTGAACGCTTATATTTTAACCACAAATCGAATTTGAGCGTATTTGGAACTAATCTATTAGATTGCCCCTTTCAAGGAGATCCTCGGGCGCCCCGGAACAACCTTCATTTCCTACATTACTACTAAATTGAAGGGGTAACATTTCAAACGTTTCCCCGCCAGTTTAAAACTTCTCTAAATACGAAACTTGCTAATTTAAGCATATCTTCGTTATTATTAGTCAAAACTTCCAAGAAATTAAATGAATTATGGCTAGATGCTTCAGATAATGGGAAGTTTTAAAATAAACTCTTGTTAGAAACCTTAAAAGCTTTCGGTTTCCATCCCGAGTTCCCGGTTCTCAAACTACTCTCAGAGGCTGGGAAATATAAGTTTTAATGGTATTAGCTTGCGGTGAAAATAATTTCCAGGTTTTGAGTATTGCAGATATAAAAAAAAAAACTTTTTAATTTCTCCACAAGAACGTCGCGGGTTAAGATGGAACCTTTACCTTTAGCTTTCCTCCAAGAAGTGGCAATTCACGACGCTCTTTGATGCCTCAAGCAATAGAAATCGGCACATGCACGCATCAACCGATTAATTTATTCACTGATTACGCTTCAGGAATGAACTTGATGAAAACATTTGCACAATTCAAGTACACACACACACACCATTATTATGCATGTAATTCACTTAGTTACACCGAGGGACAATAAAAAATGTCGAAACTAAATAAATATTTAGTACTTCAGGTGGCGCGAAATTGATTTAGGTTTAGAGGAGGTCGTAAATGTGTGTATATTGTTTGAGGTACCAACAGTAAATAACATGAACTTTCGTTATACGGATGTGTATGTAAAGCATAGACCTTGACACTTGAATATTATGTGACTGTTTATGATCATGATCAAGATTGTAATAATAGTCGGCGGTTTCAGCCTGATTGGTGTTCCAAGTATTGTTTTGCTTCTAAACTTGTTAGTCCAATAATGGTGCTCAAAAGTGCCTCTCGGGGAGTGGGAAGCAACGTCGGAGTCCGAGGGGTTATTAGAATAAGAGAGGGAGGATCACAGTCGACACAAAATCAAGCGGCAATTTCGCAACAATTCCTTCTAATGTACCGCGCGGCTCTAATTTGGTACCCCCTCGTTGGCTTTTTGGCTAATTACTATTTTTTAGAAGCACAAAATAGTGCAAAAATCTCTTGTGACGATGGTTTATTCTTAAAAATGTTGCTTACGTCACCGGCGGGGCAAAATGGCCGCCTTGTCAAAACTGACGTGTGGGTCAGGTGACGCCTCAAATGAAAGGTCAAAGCTTCACTTAATGACGTAACGCGATTTCAAATAGGTCGATTAGTTTTTGAAAATTAAGAGCTATAAATAGAAAAAAACAAATGTAAAAAAAAACAATATAAATTCAGTTTCGTAGTACATAAACAATAAAAAAACTTGTTTGTTGATAGAAAATTAATTAAATTAAACACCTCGCTCCTGACAAACACATACTCTTGTCAGCAACTTCCTTCGTTACATTGACGAAGGTTTGTGGGTCAATGCATCTGCAAACTTTTTATTTTGCTAAAAAACTATTTTTATTGCACAAAAGAACCAACTTGCAATGGTTAGACTCGCAACTGTTCACAGAAAATTATAAGGAAGAATGATGTAGTTCCAATAGTCAAGGGCGGTTTTAGCTTGTGGTCCTAATGGGCTCCGCTTGTCCATCGCGCCAGGCGATTTTGCACAGAATAATGCAATGGGACAAGATGGAATGAAATGCGGATGACCACAGGATAACGCAGATGGCCCCATGACGATACAGATAATCACATAACTCCCTTTTATAAAAAGAACGAAGACTGATTTGTATTGCATTTTTATTGAATTTTTTTTTATTTATAGCTACTTTTTTCGAAAACTAACCGATTTATTTTAAATCGCATTACGCCATTAAACGTAGCTTTGACCTTTCATTTGAGGCGTCACCTGGCCCATTTGTCAATTTTAAAAAATTCGCCATTTTCTCCTATGGGTGGCGCAAGCAAAATTTCGAAAAATAAAAAAAACGCCAAAATATAGTATTTTTTTGTCCTATTTAAGGCTGCTCTTCTAAAGTCGAAATATTCAAATGTAATACTTTGTATATTATGTTATATTTGAAGAACGTGCAATTTTTTTCGTCGTAGATGAAATGATAAGCTAAATCTACACACACAGTCCACCACACATGTGGTAATCTTTTTTGTCATGTCACTGTTTATAATAAGAACCAGTCTTGTTGTAAGGCCTGAAAACGACTTAATATCTTGAAAAGTATTATAACATACAATTTCAAAAATTTTAGCATACCGCACAAAGTTTTTGAGATAATTATGTTTAAGTTTCTGCATTTTTTGCAATTTATTGGTTTGTAACTCGTGAACGGTTTGAGGTAAAGCAATCCAGTTTACAACTTTTTTTAATCTACTGAATGATATCATTACCGGTCTTTTCAAATTTCTTGAATTTCTCTAACTTTTCAAGCCTGCCACAGGACAATGAAGCCACACTTTTGCATTTGAGAAAGTTTCTCAGTAACGGTTGAAAATAGGTATAGCACATTCTTAATGGAAAATGCCTACTGAAGATCGCTGTTAAGGTCCACCAAAGTATTAATTTTGGGTATAAAAAAAATCGTTCTTTACAGATTAATATCGGACGCAATGAAATACTAACGTTGATTTCGTATACGATATCTTTAAGATATTGAGCCACTTCCGGACTTTTTAGTAACCCTATATGACCCCTTGCGTATCTCATTTCGACATTCTTTGTTCTTCGGGAAGTAAGTATTCGCTCTTTGACCATTTAAGGAGAGCTATCTTGCTCCGCGATCTGTGTTTTGTGTGAAGAATCATACAATATTACCAAATGCCCTATTTGGAATAAAGTGAAAAGTATGTCTTCCGACAAAGAAGATTTCCGCAACGTCTTCCAAAGGAGCGGCTTTTTTATTTGGAGCCAACGGAAATTTGGCGATTTCCAAAAATCTCCTGATTATTTCATTTCAGATTGAAAATGTTCACCACCCTACTTAATGAAAGCATTTTTTTTTTTTGAAGTAAAGATTCAATCCCTAACTTTTCAGAATCAATTACATTCGCGTGAAGTAATGATGAAGCTTCATGATTTTAAAATATTGGGAAATTCATAGGGGGTCATAGAGCATCCAGGAATTTTAGGCGTTTAATGCAAACCCTCCAAAATTAACACACGTTTAATGCTCGATAATACTCGTCCACACTCTGCAAGGATCAACACGAGCGTGTTTGGATGAAATTGGAATTCTTTTGCTATCGTGGCCCCCGGAGAGTCCAGACTTGAACTCAATAGAAAATGCATGTGATATGTTGGCCCGAGGCATTCATGGTAATTATGTTGAGTTTCAATCCATAAGTGACTTGGAACAAGCACTTCGTGACGAATGGAAGCAAATCCTTCAGGAAAAATTTGATGCGATTCGTTGCCGCATGGACGCCATGATTGGAGTTCGTGGAGGCAATAAACGTTACTAAACCTGTTGTTTATTTAGAAAATTTTTACGCGGAAAAATGTGTTTTTTTGTCATCAGATTTATAGATTTTCTTTTTTTTTGTGATGTTGTTCTCTTTTATTCTTTTAATTTCCTTCTTACTCTATGAAAAATTTTAAGTTCCCAATATTCTATTTTATCAAATTTCCAACTAGTAACAAGCGGGTTTCACTCGTCAGATAGAAGAAAATCGACAGGGCATCTTTCATTTCCTGGGAATGTTTGAGTGCTCAAAATCACTCAATTTAAACCATCACCTGAAGATGTGACCCTGCAATTCTTAAAAAAATAATAGATGCCGGGCCTCTGCTAATGTGAGGTTCTGACCAATATGAAGATCTCCTTTATGTTTTGTGTCATTTATATTCGGTATCTGTATGTGCACACTCTGTATCTCCCGTGTTTTTGAAGCCTTAGTTATTTGGCTCGTGTCTACGGCTCTAAGCCGAGCGTTATCTGTGACGAATGGATTTTTTCTACAGCCTAGAAAACGTTTTTATTTTAAAGTAGAGTTGGCATTTTACTCGGAATGGACAACTGTGCTTTACAAGTCTGACACAATAATGATCTCAACGTATTTTTATTCTTGTGAGTGGGTCGTCGCAGCAATTAGCCAAGCTTTAGTAACCAGGCGAACGAGAACATCCATTTTCTTGTTGTTATGTGCAGCTTTGAGAACATGCCTACCAGTTATGTAATCACGTCATATTTGAGCATCTGCCATTGTAATTTATGTTCTCCAGTGATAAAACGAACGCATTATGGTATTGCGCGACCTCAGCCGAGGACTGTAAGGCTGCGCTCCTCCAAAGAGACCAAACCGGCCTTAATCGAGAGAACAATGCACCTCCGGCAAGCATTTCATAATAAAAAGAGCCATTCTTGCCGTCAACAAGTCTCATAAACCAGAGATTTCATCTCTACTGGTTTTAATTTCACCGGCGTGCATGTCCATCTTTGTTTTGATTCGACATTCCGCGGTCTTGCAACTTGCATTACCCACCATTTTCAATCGAATTCCTTTTTTGGACCTCATATAACTTCTGGTTGCCATCTGCGTACTTATCGACGCATTTTTGCCATCGGTATTGTTGGTAAGACCCATGGTAATGATGGGAACTTAATGTACACCTGGAAGCGAACAATTTAAATGGTTTTGGTCGCCCAATACCAGATGAAGCTGCCACATACATGACCGTTGCAACAAGGTGCTGAAGACGCTGATGAGCTTTTGAACTTCGGATCAATCAGCCAAACGAGCTGTCGTGTTTTAATCACATCGTCGTACTGATGAATCTGAGTCTTAAGATAAAAATTATTAATCTTAATTAAGCCGCGCACGCCCACCAGTTTATAAGTGGGTACGTACCTGCTCATAAAACAGCTTTTAAAAACGTATTGCATAATCGCTAATTAGCCGCATATAATCTCTCCCATCATCATATTATACAAGAACTCCTTTTTTGCCAGGTTGTCACTTGTCCTTCTCTTTTAAATCGGAATTTATCATCGGATCATTAAAATATCATCCTTATAAGCTCCTGTGTCTCGTGATAGTATCAGTGTCGGCCGCTATTTGGGCTTACTCTGAGAAAACAAGTCATTATATAGATGATTAGTCTCTATTATGATCGGATATGTTGCTTTAACGCGTGCATAAACAGCCGTGGAAAATGTTAAGTAATTGTAGGCTGAAGTGTTTGTGGCGGAGGCGAAAGAGTAACTGAGAGGTGGAGAAACCAAGATATCGCAGTTTTTTGAGGTGGAGGAGATGTGCTGGTCTGTTCGTTCAATTCCCTCTTTTGAAGGATTTAGGTAACTGATGCCAAATAATACTGAAAAACTGCAAATTAACGCTTAAGAAAATGCTCCGTTTAACCCAAAACAAGATATACCTTGCCGATTCAAATTCGTCCCGAAATAAGATACAGGGTGTCTGAAAATAACGTTGAAATATCTTGGGAGCTGATTCTAGAGATTGAAATAATGAAAAAAATTCATATAAACATACCCCAAAAATTGCTTCTAAAAGAGGCTAGAGCTCCTTAAAGAAGGAACTCTAAAGATGGATTTTTCGCAACATTTTCTGAATATCTAAAATTATCAAATTCGATATACTTTAATCAGTTGAAGTCAGAGCACTTTTTTATGTTAATAATTGCATATGTTAGACAGGGGCGTCGCGTACCGGGGGTCTCCTACGAAAATGTTGCCCTAACTTTTTTGTTTGTGATATTTCTTAAAATTTTAAACCAATTCCTGAATCGCAAATAGTTTTAAGTAAAAAAGGCCCACTTTTTTTATTATTTTAGTCTCTATAATCGCCTCCCAAAATATTTTGATGTTATTTCCAGACACCCCGTGTACAACAGTCTTAACAGATAATTTTAATTGGAGTTTTGAAAGAATTATGAACAAATTAAACTTATTTTTCTTATTAACCTAATTAATAGCATTACTGCCGGTATTTTGAGCATTAGCCAAAACGTTATCAGCGCAATGTAACCATATAGGAAGCCTGCCTTCACGCCCAAGTTTAGCGTCGCTCAATGAGAAATTGAATAATTGTTTCCACCTCTAATCGTTATAATTTGCTCCATACAACCTTGTAATGTTTTCCAGTTTATCTTTTTCTAATCGATAAAACGCCAATTGCACGCAATCAATCAGCTCTTCAATGCTTTTCAGAGATGATTCATATTGAAGCGATTGAATTGAATTAAAAAAAAATCTAAAAGGTTCAAATCTGGGCTATTGGGCGGTTGAGATATGTTTATAATATTCCAACCATTCCTAGATCCTTTAGACAGAATTTTTTGAGTATCATTATACAAATGTAGTTTGGCATTATTTTGCTGTATATAAATTGTTTTTTTTTGCAGATGTCGGAAACTTAACTTTAATTGCAAGTATAATATTCTTCAAAATCATTGTTTTGCTTTCTGCAGTACTGTTGCTTCAATACTTTTAGTAACTAGACTGTCTTTTAGACAGTTTTTACTGTTTTGTTTTGCTTAATTAAAAAAGAACGGCCAAATTCCCAATTTTCCGTCAAATATTTTTTTCTATGAACATCGTATCGAGGTCTTGCTATTGCAATCATGAACATCACTTTTCTTATGAATCGCTTACTTTTCGAAGTTCTTTCTGGTAATTCTTCATTCAGACTGATATAATAGGAACATTTTTCTTGAGTGAGATAAAACCATTTTTCGTCTATATGAAAAGAGTAAAAAAAGTCTTCGAAATGACCATTGGGTTTAACCATCCAAATGCAATATTCTAAGAGGGTAAGTTTATTTTGATCAGTCAAGAAAGGTGATGAAATACTGCTTCTTCTTAAGCAGGGTCAATAATTCTCGATTTTTGCAGAAATGTATACCTTATTTTAGGACAGAGGAAGTAGTAGTTTTTTTGAGTTGGTGGTCCACTCAGAAAGCAATTGTCAGTCAGCAACTGACAGTCAACAGGCTGTCAATCAGTAACTGACAGTCAACAAGCTGTCTATCAGTAACTGACAGTCAACAAGCTGTCAATCAGCAACTGACTGACAGACAAGTGTTTTTAAACTAAAGTACCAGGTTGACTAACAGTTTCAGTAAAGACAGTAACACCCCCGTAACTAAGAGCCAAACTACGAATCTTCAATTAACATTAACTGCAAGCTAATTTCCATTTGAAATATTAAAATAGAGCTTTGGTATTGGTTCTATTCTTGATTCCTATGAGCACAAGCTTTTAAGTTAAAGTTAACTGCACATCAGTAATTTGGCCCTTACAGATACCCGTCGACTAATGAGTACCTTTTTGACTATAAATTTCTTCACATACAGTTTTACCAGGAACATTGAAGGACTAGCCCAAAAGGAATATCGTTCAAGCAACTGATATTTCATTGCTGATATCTTAAATTAATTAAAACTGAGTAGTATGCTTGGTAACTATCTTTGGGTTTCTGCTTACTTCTAGATTCCGGGGGTTATCTTGCAGTAAGTAATCGACCTTTCTATTTTAAAAGAATAGGAGATCATACTAAGAAATGTTGTGATTTCAATCGGTAGAGGTCAATTTAATATCGAAATTCACTTGAGTCATTCTTACATCAACTCGCAAGAACGGAAACCGGTGATAGAGTAAAAGTGACTCAACTTCCAGAAAGGTGATCTGGTAAAGTGTAGTTGATTCTGCCATACAAAAGAAATGCTCAGGAATGTCGTAGCAATCAGAGATAGAGCCAGAGCGGCGTAGTTCAGGTTGATTCAACTCACTTCCAAATTCTGAAGTTCACGTTTCCATAAAGATACTCCATCAAAGTATCAATCTTGTTGTTTTAGAAAAATGTGAATAAACACTGTACTGAAGAAGGTGATGCAAGATAAAAAGATATGCTGAAAAAGTCTGTGAAAACTTCGATTTCTTGAGTTGATTTCAATCTATTAACGAGATTGGTAATGCTCATTGTTGAATCTTCGCAGTTTCAGGACAACTTTCGGAAAGTTGATCTGGTAAAGCAAATCATAGTTATTTCGATCTTCGAAAAGAAAAGGAAAAAATATTGTCAAAATTTAAAATAGTTTCATAAATCACTGGAAAACTGTAAGATCCTTCTAAAAGCTGAAAAATTCTAATTTTACTGGAAATTCGTATAGAAGAGTTCTCTCAGTAATGTTAGAAAACGTAAGAGATTGATCAAGAAAGCATAAACATACAAACAAAAAATAGTATAAATCTTGAAAAATAAGTATGAGAATCTTCACAAATCGTAAGAAAACTGGTTTTTTAGCGTGCTTAATGAAAATATTCAATTTTCCTTCTCTTGCATTTTCTTAAAAATCAAGAGTTTCGTGGACTTACACAACAATAGCGCTAATAAAAATCTGACCTTTTGATTTTATCACGTAACTTCAGATTGGCGTGTGATTCATAAGCGACTAGGTCTTCACGTAAAACTTTAAATAGAGCCACTGACTTTTATTTTCTTTTTTTTTTATAGAAAATTAGAGAATCTGCACACAGACATGTGGACGTGACGTAGAGCGTTCTTGTGTGTCCACATAGTGTCGGCTTGGCCTCCTCTCAGAGTCGCTGACCGACTAAACTCTCTCCCTCTTTTCACCCAATAGTCCCTCCCGGAACCGCATGAACGCTACTTCGGGAGACTACTACTGACCTGAATTAACCTTAAGCTCCCTTCTGCAACAAATATGTTTTAATTCTGTTTTTTTTTTTTTTTGAAATCATGACAAGCAGAAGAATGTGCCTTCCTAAAGGAGTTTTACCCCTCTCAAGTCTTGTGGCCATCACATTTGACCATATTTCCGGTTCCTCCTAAACAATGCATAACAATCTCTCCAATCGGACTGTGCTGTATCAAACCTAACAAAAGCATCTTTGGCATAAATTATATATGTATAAGATAAATTATATGATGCAAAACAATGTAAGTGGGTACTAATGGTAATTCGACCTGATCTCGTCGAACAGACAATATATCACCTGGTTCTAAGCCTCAACAAAGAACATAAACTGTAATTTTAACCATCCCGCATCAAAGTAACGTACTTAAGACTTTGAAAATATTAGAATCGATAATGTTAAGACGTGGGAGGCGAATAACCATTCAGGCTTTTCCTAACGTGCCGAATGCAAATTAATACTGTTGAGCAAACTTTTACATTTATTAACATTTGTGAGGATCTCAGTGTCTTTGAAAAGCTCAGTACTTCGCGCGTTTTCCCATTTTCCACGGCCTTAGATGATAATGATGGACGCCCCCTCGGACGCCTCCACTTTCACCTGAATCTCTCACTTATTTCGGGATACGTGCACGCAAGCTGCGCCGGGTCCGGCGTGGGCCTGTTTCCACTGGCATTAAATCGCAGTGGGAAAAAGGAAAATAATAAGCAGAAAGTAAGAAAAGCCTTCCGAAAGACGCAGACGGAAAAATGCAAACTATGCCCCAATGAGACCGAACGAACGCGACGGGTTTTCGAATTTATTCTATGTTGGAACCCACGATTTCCGCCTGGTACTCACCTATCGGTACGAATAACTCATTGATTTCACCACGCCGTTGCACAAGGCTATGTAAATACGTATCAACTTTAATTAGTTGTGCCTTTTAACGTTATTAAAGCCGATTCTAATTTAAATCGGAATTTTCTATCATAATTTGATGTTTGTCTCGATAGAGTCGAAGGCTATTATGTTTCTTGACATTTCAATCACAGCACGGCCAATTGAATGACCTTTTTTTTCAGCAAAGAGTCTGTTTGCCGAGCTCTACACGAATTTATTTGTTGAATAAAATCGCACGTAAATGTCCCACGCTTCTTGTGGAAATTGAGTGTGTTTGTTCTTAGGCTCGATTATCTTCATGAAGGAATCAGGTGCTTATCATAAGACGTAAAAGTGTTCAAACGAGTACGCCAAATACGGATATTCCTTATTATTTTCTAATAACTGTCTTATTCAATAGAGTTTACACCTACTCGCCGCAGCGTGGGCTGGGGGGCTTATTAGCTTGTGGTATTGCTTTGGAGAATGGGGAGAATTGGGGCAGTGACACGGTTCGATATTTTCAGCTTAGATGGTCACGTTTTAGACCATTCACGCTAATTCGCCGAACGATAATAATTCAATGTTCGCTGACAGAAAAATAAAAAGTGAAAGAGCAGTAGCAGAATTTTTCGAAAACTATGGAAAAAATGAGTTCATCTGAGGTAGCAGCGCTAGCAGTAAAGCGGAAGGGCTGAAGCCTCGCTGCCCTCCACAAAACAGCCCCTCCTCTTTATAAGCAGCAGGACTCTACTCCGGGGATCCCCAAGCTGCTGCTCGCGAGCCAAATCCGGCCTTGGACGCTGCAAGGCGACACAAACTTAAAGTGCCAAACTTCACAGGCGTATTGTACATTTAAAAATATTTAAAAAAACTATACAAAATTGGTCGAAAAGTGCTTCGCAAAGAAAATACAGGGTGTCAATTTTTCCCTCCGACGCACCATTATCGAGTAAGAAAATAAAAACCGTTCAAAGTGCATTTTTCGTTATTGTCTGATAAACAAAAAAATAAACATAAGCGTAAAAAAAATTATTGATTAACTGGAAGTGCCTCAAGGTGATTGCCCCCGCTTCAATACATTGGTTGCATCGTTAGGCGACTGCGCTTTGCTCGATGTGAAAAAAATTCAAGAACAAAAAAGTTGTAACTTTAGTTGCTTAATGAGAAAAAATATCAAAGTTTTAAAAAAAGTCGTAAGTAAAAATAATAACTATAAATGACACTGCCTAACTTCAACAAAATTGGATAAAGAATTATTAAGATTTTTACAAAAAACGATTTAAAAAAAGTTTGACATCCTGTATCTTGAAAACGAAACATTACCGGACCTATGTTTATATAAACTTTCGCCTTAAAATCACTCAAAGGATCGCCCTTTGAAGTTCGGCCACGCACCTAAGTAACGCCCTGCACTATAGAATTTGTCTAATTGCCATCAATATTAATTTACTTATTGATTATTATTTATGTAGTATCGGGTTTTGACACTACTGTAGATATAGGATGGTGTTTATATCTTATAATGAAATCACAGATAAGAAAGGACTATAAGTATGCGTTTATTAATGTAAAGTGAACAAAAGAGAGTATAAAGTAACTTGTGAGTTTAGCTAGCGCAGACGCGACTTCTGAGTTACCAACGACAACCGAACCCAGAAGAAAAGAGGGCTTGTACATGCCCTGCAAAATCTTAAATACTAAAACCCATGGTGATAAACCATGGGCGTACCCTGGCTAGGGCGCCATCTGCAGCACTCGCCGCGTCAAACCGTTACGTCTTAAGCTGGGAATTGGAACTGCCACTATAGGGCCAACGAAATCTATCAAGGGCAATTCAAATGTCGACAAAGTATATTACAGGCAGTTCCAATGCCGACCCGGTTTATTGCGGGGATTTCCAACACCGACAAGGCATGGCATGGGAAGTTCCCATGCCCCAACTAATGCCCACCAGAGTCGTACCTCAGGGGTATGACAATCTTAAAGTTAATTCCTACTATCTAACATGTATCCAGCTTAAAAGTAACGCCTATCTACAAGGGACGCGATCCTACATTTATTGCATTTTCCTTCCCACTAGTGTCCACAATCTGACGCTTCTTTTCGAATGTACTGCATAAACCTCTCCCTATGAGTTTTGTCATGAACATGATTATTAACTAGTCCCGCATGCCGCTCGTCTACCCTGAGCTTACTAATTCTATTACCTAGGCACCAAAATTTACATACAAATGGATTTACACTCGATCGGTTGAAGATAAGAACCATTGTTGTAAATAATCGACAAAGGAAAGTAAACGAGCTTGCAAATAGCCGCCCAATAATATTACTCCTTATCAGAAAACCATGCCAACAATTCTACAACTATAATCTCCTATTTCAGAATGTGGCTGACGCGGTGTCCCTAATACGCAACTTTACTGTCCCGTGACACTTTCACCTAATCAGATAAGCGGACACTCTTACGAGAACCATTAACGAGAAAGAAGGCTATCAAAAGTCCTCTGGGAGCAGCCGAGTTTTTGAGTTTCACCCAAAAAAGCTCACCATCCTAGCAATTAGGTCACGAGCTATAAGGGTTGATCGCGCTTTAATGGAAGAAATAATGGAACTTCTAAGTTGGCGTCAAATGCAGATTTCCTTTTAGTGGAGCTCCAGAAATTACCTTTATTTCCGAAAAGTTCATTTTCAAGACATTTTTTTTAAGACACTCTTCTTTCCATATCTTGTTGACTTATTTCATGGTTGATTCTTCTGCTTTTCTCTTCCTCTCGATTTCCCTTAATTTTCTTCGCGTAGCGTCACCACGTTACTATATGGACTTCTTGGGGCGATCCCGATTCGCTTAAGAATGAAAGCAAACGCTCGCGGTTGAAAAAGCCACGGGAAGACCCCATAAACCCCCGGAAAGTTTTTTTTGTTTGTTTTGTTTTGTCATCAGCTTTGTCCTTGATATAATTATTAACTCGTCCTGCATGAGGCTCGTTTTAACGCCATAATCTACATACAAATGGATTTACACTCAATCAGTCTAAGATAAGAACCATTGTTGTAAATAGTCAACAAAGGAAAGTAAACAGACTTGCAAATAACGCTTAACAATATTGTTCCTTATCAGAAAACCATGCAACAATACTACAACTGCAGTCTTCCATTTCAGAATGTGGTGGCTGACTTTGTCCCTAATATGGTGGTGCGGAACCGCAGCAATACCCTCCCCGGCGCCGCCCCCCGATGGTGGCCGTGGCACATGGCATTGTCCAGAAATAACCCAGCAACCAGTGGTAGAGTGCAGCTGCGACATGCCTCATACTCTAAGATGTACTGGAGATAAGACTGCTTTGCAAATAATAGGTGAGATGCTCTCTACGTCATTTTGACGTCGATTCCGGTAACGATGACGTTATCGTGACGTAGGCCCTAGTAGTAAGGACGCAGGCCCTAGTGATAATGACAGCATTATGACGTGGATTCTAGTAATAGTGACGTCGCAGACATATCACTCTTAGCCTGTCAGTTATTTCCGATCCTGTGCATACAATGAAGGATTTTCCCATGGTTGATGAGAGCCCCCATATCGTGCATCCAACTGATTTTCAAACGAACGATCGATTGACGACCAATTTCCTATCATTAGCGTTGGAAATCGGGAGCAAGTTGTGAGAAAAAGAACAAACCGAGTTTAATTAATGTAAGAGATGGGGCCCCGGCAATTTCGCGTGCGAGTTTAGTAAAGATAGGAATTCCTTCGGCTTGTTCGATGCCTCCGGAATTTATTTTGACAGGTTCACGAACCTCTGATCGATTTATGGGATTTTAATCGGTTCGGAATTCATTAATAATTCTTTAAAAATTGACTGCGGCTTAAGAACATTAATAAATCGCTTTTCTTGGGTTTGCTTTCAGCCCGAAAGCTCCGATCGTTGGGAGCGGCCTCGATATCTCTTCTAGACTGTACAGTGCAAAACGTTTCGGTCCTCTCTGGGCCTCTGCTGGAAGGCATCTCGCTCCATGGACTAGTCATTTCATCTGGGGAGGTTAGAGACGTTGATTCAATTGCTTTCGAAGGTAAGAAATTGGGACTTTTAAGTATATCCGTAGCTCTACTGAATGCTCATTTCCAATCGGTACATATAAAACATGCTCAAAGCAACTAAAATTGATCCACAAAGCGCCACCGCCGATATTCCTAAACCTTAAGCATTCCAAGTTCTTAACAAAGAGGAAGACACACAGAGATTTAAAATAGGGGACTAAGTACGCCACTGATTTGCCCCAATGTCCAATAGCTCCAGCTTTCGGTAAAAAAGAGGACATTTAAGAAATATCTACCATTCAAACCAGAAGTGCATCGAAGAGAGATTTAAAGGGGTATTTGCATTCTACATGTGAAGAGCACTTTTAAATCGTATATATCTTTGTAATTGTATTTGGAAAATAAACTACGCCAATGATTTTCCCAATGTTTGGAAAACCCATGCTCTCTTTAATAGGGATGAAATTAGAGAAAACCCATTGTGCACAGCCATTAGTGTACCAAGCAGGAATTTCAAAGGTCTAGTTTTATAACGCCTTTCCATTCCTATGCCAGTGTGTGTAATGAAGCTTCAAGCAGTACGTAATAATGTTACACAATAGTATTCAGCTTTGACATGTTGGAAGTAATATTATCGTTGCCATGGCAGCGACGTCACGTTGCGTGCATTGTGTGTTGATTAAGAATTTTAAAATGGCAACAAAAAAAATATCTTCCTTGGAGATTTTCATAACTATTAGGACTTCCATAAGTTTATTATCAAATGGCCCATTGCCGAACTTCATAGATTGTAAAAAAAACATCATACGTGGAACCATTAATTCTAGGCATGTTACTTTTTGTTCGATAAAATTACTGATCACACGTATAACTCGGTCGTAAACTTTCGTCTCGCTCGTAACATACTTCTTACTATTATCATAATGGATTGCACTATTACGCCACCCCTTGAAAAGATGTTACGCCGCTGATTTTCCCAGAGTTTGAAACATCCAAGTTTCTTTTATAAAGAAGAAAATCTAAGAATAATCACAATACAATCACAGAGGCGAATTAAACAGAAACTTAGGGAGTACTTGCGGTCTCAAAATATACTTTTAAGAGTCTAATTTTTGAAAGTTTAGAATTGTATTTGCAACCAAACTACATTACTTATTTTCGGACAACATCTTAACAGTTTCTAAAAGATTCTCAGAAAGGATCCAGGGTCGTAACAGAATGGGTTTGAAAAGGTGATAATGTGTGATCAATATTCAATATTAAATTATTCATAAACTTATAATTTCCTTTGCATTGCGTATGTTTAATGTGTATTATACCGTGCAGTTCTAAATTTTCCCCCCTCCTAATTAACTTTTTAACAAATTATTATTGTTAAAAAATTCAAAAGCAGCACTAAATAGAACAAAAAGTACTTTGACAACTTGACAAAAATACTTTGACAACTACCTGAATACAAAAATCTTTTATACGTTTGTTTATCTTTCTAAATATTGCTTACGTCACCGATGGGGTGAAATGGTCGATTTTTTAAAATTGAAACTTAGGTCAAGTGACGTCTCAAATTAAAGGTATTTCAAAGCTACATTTCATGATGTAATACAATTTAAAATTGATCGATTAGCTTTTGAGAAAAACAGCTATAAAATAGAAAAAAATAAATGCAATAATGTAATGCAAATCAGTTTTTGGTTATTTTTATAAAATGTCAGAAGTTATATAGCCATCTGTAACGTTGTGGGGCCATCTGCGTTATCCTGTGGTCATCTGCATTTCATCTCATCTTATGCCATTGTATTATCCTGTACAAAGTCGCCTGGCGTGATGGACAAGTGGAGCCCATTAGGACCACAAGATAAATCACCCTTAGCCATATAAACCATATCGTTCTTCCTCATAATTTCCTGCGAGCAGTTGCAAGTCTGATCATTGTAAATTAGTTTTTCAGTGCAATAAAAATTGTTTTTTTTTTGTACAATAAAAACGTCAAATTACAGAAATTTGCAGATCTATTAACCCACAAGCCTTCGTTAATGTAAGGCAGGAAGTTGTTGATAAATTACATTTTTGTCGGGAGCAAAATGGTACCCATTTGGAATATTTAGTTTAGTTAATTTCTTATCAACAAATAGATTTTTTTTATCGTTTATGTACTATGAAACTGAATTTGTATTTATTTTTAGCTCTTTTTCTCAAAAACGAATGAATCGATTTTAAATCGTTTATGCCGTTAAATATAGCTTTGACCTTTCATTTGAGGCGTCACCTGACCTATATGTCAATTTTAAAAAATCGGCCATTTTGCCCTATAGTGACGTAGCAACATTTTGAAAAATAAACAAGAGATAGTATTTTTTGCCCTATTTAAAGCTGCTATTGAATTTAAAAAAAATAGTAATTTGTTAAAAGTTAACTAAGGGGAGAAAGAATTTCGAGCCTCACGGTATCTCATTGCTATAAGATACCTGAATAAACTTATCATTCTGTTTTAAGGCTTAACTTCACCGCTTCAAGCTCTCGGATTACCAAACAACCAGCTGACATCAGTACCCACCTTAGCTCTGAAGAGTTTACCCGAACTAGACCGCCTTGACTTATCAGGAAATCGTATGAAGATCCTAGAAGGAGCCTCTTTCAAGGTAAACCAACCGCACTTCGTCCTTAATTACAACATTTCATCCATATTCCTTCCAGGGTCTGAGAAATCTCTCGTTCATCGATATCAGCAACAACATAATCACGAAAATATCCCCGAACACCTTCGACAACCTTCCTCAACTTCGAATTCTTCGCCTGCGAGCTAACCGCATCTCTATACCTGTTATTACCAAAGTGAACCCCATTTCAACAGTGGAAGACTTGGATATGTCAGAGAATTTACTGGTGGGACCTTTAGGCCCTAAAACCTTCCCTAAAATGGAGTCTTTGAAGGACTTGCAGCTGTCCCATAACTCTCTGAGCAGCGTTAAAATGGGGGCTCTACAAGGATTAACTAACCTCACGACTTTGAGACTGCAGCATAATCTTATTGATGTGATTGAGGACCACGCCTTTATTCACTTGAGTACTCTGGTAATATTAGATATGGCTCATAATAGGATCGTGGCCGTGTCCGGAGCTTCGCTGGCGCATTTGAATTATCTACAAGAGCTGGATTTGAGGCACAATTTCCTGAGAGCTTTAACTGCAGATTTGGTGCAACCCTTGAAGTCTTTGAGGGTGCTTAAGCTTGACGAGAATGATATTTCTATTGTCGCAGGAGATGCCATGAAGCCGAATACTATTCTGAAGCATCTGACCTTGTTGGAAAATCCGCTAAATTGCGATTGCAGTTTGATAGAGTTTAGTTTGTGGCTGGCCAATGCTTCGATACCAGCTGAAGATAAGGCCACTGCAATCTGCACTACTCCTCCCTCGTTGGAAAACGCCCTACTGATGGAAATCACCTCGGATTCGCTGCTTTGCGGAGAAGATGAGCAGGAGTCCATCATGGCCCCTTTGAGCACCCCTTACAGGGCCAAAGTGAACTTACAGGATTTTAAATACGATGGATCAGCAGTGAGACTGAGCTGGAGAGTCGAAGAAGGGGCTTCGCCTTACACTTGCGACGCAATATTTATCTACGAGGAGGAGGGCCCGAATGAAATCCTTCTGGAATCCTTCCCCATTAAGTGCAACTCTAGTGAAATGATGAATCCTGGAGTTCTCGAAGTCACTGTGCCCACATCGCTGCAACTTCAACACAAGTATCGCTACTGCGTTGCTTTGTTCGGATCAGACAAATCTGATGATGTTTCATTGATTCTTGGATGTTCCGATATGATCCCGTTAGAGGCCAATCCATCCATTATACCCCCTCAAGGTAGCTTCATTGCGCTAATGCCCAGGGTGGTGACCATCCAAGCAAATCTGACCTCATCTGGAAGCTTGAATTTGGAGGTGCAAATATACCCAGAGAATGAGGTCAAGTGCGAGCTCAACGTAGCTATTCTAGACCAAACCACTTTGCTCTCTCAGAGAAAACTACCTTGTGAAGAACCTAGATATACCTTCGTGGATCTAGTGCAGGGACCTTATAGAGTGTGCGCAAATGTTCTCCAGCCAGGAACAGCAATTGATTTGCCTAAACTCAAATGTGTTACAGTCTTCAAGAAGGATTTTCACAGGTTTTCCGGCTTGGACATAGCATTTGTGACCATCTTCACGATTTTGTGCATTATGGTGATAGCGCTGATATGGGGAGTGAGAAAAATGCTCCTGAAGCCGAAGCTGCAGACTCATCAGTGCTTTTTGCCTCCGGATTGTGACGATAACGTGCAGCATAATCGGTATGTTAAATTGCAAGCGACTACGAAATTGTAGTTTTTGTATCATTGGAAATTGTGCCATAATTCAGCTGAGACAAATACGAGGTTTTCAAAAGAAATTGTAATTTTCTAGGGATTTGTATCTTAAAAAAATATTAACTGTTACTAATAATAATTACGGTATTTATCAGCTTTAATGATTTTTAGGTTTTCCGTTCAAAATGGTTCTAAAAGTTCTGTTTTCTTTTTCGTTTTAGAGTCCTGTAATCCGTATTAGGTGAGGAGGCTACTTTGATTGTGTTTTAACAATTATTATTATGATACGTCTAATTGCCTTTAGGTACAGAAACTCTTTTATAATTTTTCTAGACTTCTTTGTCGTATTAAATTTGTCCTAAATAATACCTTCTGTTAATTTTGTATTTAATACAGTAATAAAGGGCAAGCATGACTTCTGAAATATAAAACTATGGGAGGTGTTTTTTGTTAAAATTGAATTAACACATGAATTAACGGAACTGATTAACTTTAGTCTGTATATTGTAGATACTCGTACGAATACTAATGCTTGTTTTTATGTTTGTTAAAAATTGTTGTTAGTTTTGTGTATGTAAACCGCCTTGTAAAATAAACTATTTCTTGCCAAATAATGCTTTTTTATTAGCTATAAATCATTTTAAAAAAATTATTTTTATTGTGTTACCAAAAGATAGTATGGGATGCTAATACAGGGTTTCCACGGCGTGCTCTGTATGCGAGACACAAGGCAGGAAAAGTTTCGTCTGAAAGTTTGATGTTTACACAGAAATAATAAAAGTAAAAAATAGAAATTTAGAAGCAAATCTGCTTTGTGGTTATTCCACTGGTTACAACTGATTATTAAAAACAGGTAGAGGACTGAACATAAATAGGCACAAAATAACGCAGATCATTGAAGAAATTAAGTAAAAAATGAAATTGAGTTTTCCCAAATGTGAGTAAATATCAATATACAGGGTGTTTTATTTAAAGTTACACAAGCAATTATCTCCGAAGTCAAATTTAAAACCAAAAAAAGTTTTAAACAAACATTACTTGTTATGAAAGGGGACGTCCAGTAAGTAAATTTTTACTCAAGGTCATTTAAAGGACATTTCACGGCCAACTTTGGTTTTTTAGATGGAACACCCATTTTTTTGTAAATTTACTAAGAACTTAAAGCATTAAGTACTTTTTGCTGGAAAAGTTTTTTTGAAAAACGAAAAGCTTCTTTCTAAAACTTTTCGTTTTCCAGATATTAACAAAAAGTGAAGTGGCACATTTGAAATAACACATGGCAATTGCAAAAAAAACTTTATTAATGAAAAATTAAAATTCACAGATACTAAAAATTATCACAAAATCATAGTAAAAATCATTTTTAAACATTTACCAGTCGAACAAATGGCCAAAATGTTACTTCATATTCATTGTAACCACTTGTGCGTAAACGCTAAAAGTGCCAAATCCCCCTTCGAATTCCAAAAAAAAAAAATCTCACAGAAAATAAACTTCTACTCTTATGTGTGAAATAGTGGCGTTGAAAAAGAGTTTATTTCCAGAATATTTAGCATAACACTTTAACTCGAATAATTACTATAATGCACTAATTGGAGGCTAGACCTGCCAGCCGAAGCAAGTGAATTATTCCTATTTTCTCTGTCCATTGAAGGGACAAAAAAAATTCAATTTAAAGACGAGGGTAGGGCTAAAAATGTCCTTAGAAACGGTCCTAAATTTCTTGTAGCTACGACTACGTTAGGTCGATATCCGCATCATAACTAAGGCCACAGGTCACGAGCCGAAACTTTCCATTTTAATAGTAAATAATCTCAATACTGCTCATGGATACTTTTACAGATGACTATGAGGCCAAAAACCTTACCGACAAACCCTGGTTTACTTTACTGCAAAATTTGACGATTAAGGACCTAGATGAGCTACACGATTACTTTAAAACGAAACTTGATAATAATGGTTTGGAGGTGGGAGTGACCAAGAGTCAGTTTGTGGAATTTGTCGCCATTAAAGGTATTTATAGGCAGATACACAATTCAAAACTAAATTCCCACGAAATTTGACTATTAGACCATGGGACGCACGCAAACGCACTTTTTGACGCCATTGCACACAAGCAAGCCTCAACCATCAGGTGGAATGATTTTCTAGATTTTTCCATTAAAAATATATCTCCAGAGATCAGAAATCCATTGAGCCTCAATGTGAAATCCATTGAACCAGTGGCTCACACCAAGGTGCAGCGCTCAGCTTATCAAACTGGTAGTTGCTCTATTTGAAAAGCGCGATTTCAGATCGAACTAGTGGCCAAAATAGTTCTAATAGAGACTGACCAATACTTCTGCTATGCAATTATCCTGAAACATGGAAGAGTAGGCTTATATGATGGAAATATGAATTTCCTAACATCGTACCATGTGGTGATGACCAGAGAAGATTTAAGTCGACCTGAAGATGAACGAAGGAGGCGCAATAGGTAATTAGGTTTAAATACATCTTTTATTCAGACTAACTTTCAATTATACCTTCAGATGGGTTACAGATGCTCTCTTCTGTCCGGACTCTCTTTTATTCCTCATTACTAACACAGCAAGGAGTATAGTAATCTATGAAGCATCCGGGCTGAATCACGTGCCCTACTGGTTAATCCTCAGTACGCCCAACATCTTAGAGGTTTGTCCCTTGAGACAGAAAGTCCTATTTTATTCTTCAAATCTTTAGTGTCTCAGTTATAAGCCATTCACGAGGATGAAGCACTCTGAAGGTGGTTATACCAACAGTTTTCTATTCGCTGGGGATTGCTATGGTAACGTGATGAGCTTCACCTTTCTTCAGCCGAAGAATGGGCTTTTACGCAGGAAGAGAAATGACCAGATAACTTTGTTTTATTGGAACGTATGTTTCTAAGGCAGCGATTGCGGAATACCTACTTCTTAACAATTTACAGGATTTTTTGAAAGAGAGGGATCATGTAATAGTGAAATTTCATAGGAAAGTTCATAATGGCTCAATTACAAGAATTAAGTACTTCGAAGAACTAGAGCTTCTAGTGACTTCTAGTGCGGACCCAGTAAATTCGACCGTGCTGAAGCACCTTGGACATAAAAAGAGCACCATTTCCTATAGAACTGAAAAGGTACATTGTCCTGCAGGCGAATATAAAAGCACTATTTCGAACCTGGAAATAGGGGGTAAGCTGCTTTGATTTGCGGATTTCATCCAAAGTCCTAATAACCGGAAGCGATGATGGAACCATAAAACTCTGGAATATCTTCATATCCAAAGCCGTAGCAACGTTCACTGCCCATCAGTCCAAAATCGTCGATATACAAGTCATGGAACTGCAAAATCTCTTCCTAAGCTGCTCAGCAGATGCTGTAAGTCCCTTTTTGGCAACACAACACTGGATATAATTTTCCAGGGTGAATAAAGGTATATTTTGCACCCCCTTGGTATTTCATATGCCCTAGGTGTTAAAGTTATGGGATCTGAAGGAAAGTACTTGCCTGCAGACAATAAAACTTAAGTTCCCTTGCTTTCGTATTCATGGAAAAGTCATTGAATGGGGCATAAACTGTATTTATCCGGGGCCTAGGAGGAAACAGTCGGACGAGTTGGGCTCTAAGGATAACGAAAGAGAGTGTTTTGGAATTGGGGATATCAACGAGATGAAAGCTGAATTTAACGGAGAAAGGTAATGAATGAGTTTGTTAATGTTGTAGAGCACAACTCTTTAATGGGTTAAAAACTACATTTGCGGGAGGTGCAGCTTTTTATAGGAACTCTTTTGCTCCTCGTTTAAAAACCTCGTAATTTCTTAGAAGGAAGATATTAATTATTGCATCCCTAAATCTATCTAAACACTAGAAAAAAACATGTATCGAGGAAGATAAACTTGGGAAGATTTTAGCATCGCTCAATGAGAATTTACGATTTTACCCCCGGCTTCCCACAAAATTCCCGAATCCCTTGAAAAATACGTTTAGATGAATATTCTCTTCATGGGTTTTTTTGCCACGAGAAAGATCTGCTTAAGGCACCCAGCTTAGTGTTTTGGCAGTCAGGTAGTGTGGGATTCACCGAAGCGCCCATTTTGCGCTACCGGTGACTTAAGCAACATTTAAAAAAATTAGCAAATGTCAAAAAACAGTATTTTTTTAATTAAATTTTAATTCAAATTTTAAAAAATTTAACACTGCTTTTGAATTTTAAAAAAATTGTTAACAAGTTAACAAGGAGGGGAGAAGGGCAATTTAGAGCCGCAATATTCCTTCTATCAAGGATACTGGTGTTAACGTGTTCACGCACGCATTCAGTTCTTGTAAAATCTGAAATTTTGAGCAATGAAATCTGCACTACTTTACAGTATGCAGTTTTTCCAATCTAATAGATAAACCTTCTGAAGCTACCGTGACCGCTGAGTACCTAAGTCAGGTAACAGTTCAAGCGTCTGTACTTACACAAAATTCAGATTTTAAGGTCAGGGATTAATTTTTAAGTCCACTCACCCTTGTCTTCTAGACTTGCCCAGCATACTTACCATTTCTAAATGGTGACCGCTGGCCAGTACGTTTCCGTCACCCGTAGACCGCTGGTTCCTCAGGGAGCTCTATTGCCTAAAGTGCATAAGAATTCCGCCGACATTTTCGTTAGGTTCAACTAAATCTCATGTTTTAAAGATTCTGCAATTTCTTACGAGGATATTTTGCTAAGGCCTGAAATGAAGGAGCAGGAACCAAGGAGCGCGTCCTTTTTCTATTGTCAAGTCTGCTTTATTTCCGAAGACAAACAAACCCAGAGGAGATATTTTCAGGTCATTCCAGCAACTTTGGGAGCGCTCCTCCCTCTTCGTAACATGTTGCAACTACTTGGCCAATCTCAGCACAACCTTCGCAGATGTTAACATTGAATATGGGTTCTATCGCCCAATCTTACCACCTCCTCCTCTGCAAAATAGCGTGTTGATACCGTCAAACTGGAAACTACAGGGGGAATCTGAACGCCTTCAAAGGTACCTTTCCAGACGTTATTAATGTTTTACTACACAAATTTTTAGTTGGGAAAGGCAGCTTAACGTGAACGTAGAAAAGCAGCTTGAAGAGCTAAAATTCATCCTAGACAAAGACATTCTTGAGGATTGTGGAACCAAAAGCGACATCAATTACAAAATTGCAATCCTGGAATTGAAAAAAGAAAAAGTAAGTAATATGCAGGAATTTTAACAAACTTAGCCCGCTTAAGCGTTACAGATGCATTCAAAAGTTGCCCTGGGATCGCCCTATTTAGCGCTGGATTTACCTGATATGGAAGAATTGAAGTTATCTGAAGATCTTCCAACTACGAATCTCAAAAAGGGTGAAGAGTATGTTAGAAAGATCAAGGCCACGTTGCAAAATGCCGCCTACAAGAACGAGGTGTTTTCCTCGCCGGACACTTCCAGTAGCAGCAGGACGAAGTCTAATAAAAGCAGCATTGTGGAACTACCCTACTAATAAAGTTTGTATTTAGCATGAATTCAAAAACAGGATATTACGTATTTAACCGTAATTGTTACAATAAAAATTGTGTAAAACAAGAATGCTACTCTTTCAATGGCGATTACTAAAAGGATCCAGAATTGGTGGTCTTTGTCCTCTGCTCTAGATACGTTGGAGAGAGACAGGGATATGTCCAAGTCACCATAATCTTCGGGCATCTAGGGTTTAATTTAAAACACAAATAACTCATATTCGCTTTGAATTATGCAGCACTTACCACGATGTTGGGCAACCATAAGACTACCTTAACAACTCTTTTAGTCAAGACATTGCAAATCACGTGAGGAAGCGGTTTTGAGTGTTTCTTCTTATAGAGGTTTGTCACCAAAACTGATAACATCACTGCCAGTAAGCTGCCTCCTAAACACCAACTATAAAGGACGACTGGAAAGGATGGAAAATCTTAACATCTGCTTCATTCTACTAAATAGAACTTACTTAGCAATGGAACTCCGCCAGGCTTGTGGGGCACAAAATGCGCTAGAGCAAGTAACATTATAATCCCTATTATGACTTGCGAACATCCCAGGAGAAGTTTTGTGTTACCTCTTGGTGACACCCACCAAAGGAAGAGCAGGCAAGTGCCTATGACTGAAATTTGCTATTAAATTTTAACGCCAGAAAAATAAATCTCATTACCAAGAAGGGGCACGAAGAACACCATGCCATACACAACAGAGGACCTCCTGATCTCAAAGTACACTCCAAATCTGGGCTCATTTGTAGAACTATCATTGGTTGGCTCAATATCAACTACCGAGGCCTCTAATACCAGCCATTGCGAAGAACTTTGTTGCAACTAATAAAATCACTTCTGTTACAAAAATATCAATATAAAATAGTTTAAACTTACGAAACTGCTAGAGGTGTCACTGAAGTTAAGTACAATACTGCCATAGTCCACTGCAAATCCGAAAAGGACTTTGCAAATGTGGATGTTCCTGGGCCAATCTACCATTTGGGATTCATCGCAAAAGGCTTTCAAGTGGAATGTGGTTTTCCATAACACCTCACCTCTATTGTCTACTGTTAGGATGGAGTTTTGAGGCAGCTGTATTGGGGTGCTTACAGTGCTGAACCAAATATACAGAGTTACAATGCGAAAACGAACATTTAACATTTCCTTAACTGTTGACAATATGAAAATTTGGCAAAATAGGTCAAATTAGATATCAAAAGGGTTAACTTTTGAGGATTTGTTGTTGTATAGCATTGAAACTCCTGAGCCCCCGAGTGCCTACCCCTAAAACTTTAAATAGCAACCCTCAATTTTTATGCCATTTTTTATATCCTTATGGAATTCTAGACATCCTTTTTTTGTAGAAATTTTATTAAAATTGAAGTATTTACTTCACAATCCGATGAAAACGCTTAAAACCGATTCCTCAAGGGTTAAAACAAATACCTCAAAAGTTGACCCCCTTGATATTTAACTTTACATTTTTTGCCAAATTTTCATATTATCACCAGTTAGAAAAATGTTAAATGTTGTTCATTTTCAAATTGTCGCCCTGTATATATTATGTATGTTAAGTAGTTATGAATAAATTACATGTGAATCGTTACCTATAACAAGTAAACTCTGGAGTCCAAACTTCGTTTCTAGCTGCATGGATTTGCGTTATGTTCTCAAAGGCGATGGGGTCCCAATGAAGCTTCTCATCGTGCCATTTCTGAAACGCAGGTATAAAGTAGATGCAATATACCAGATGTTTCTTTTAAAGTGACACAAGCGATTATCTGGGAAACTAAATTTAAAATCAGAAAAGTTTCAAATATTGCTTGTTCAGGAAGGGGGACGTCCAACACACATAAGCAAATTTTTACTTAAAGCCATTTAAAGGACATTTAAAGGCCAATTTTTTGAGTAAATTTATAGAGCTTAAAAAATAAAATATTTCTTTTTGGAAATTTTTCTTCTAAAACTTCTTGCGCTCCAGATATCAACGACAATTGAAGTGGCACATTTAAAATAGAACATGATTTAAATTACGAAAAAAACTTATCCAGCAAAAAAATGCTTAATTTTTTAAGCTCTTTGCAAATATGCGAAAAAAATTAGGTGTTCCTTTAAAAAAACCAAAGTTGGTCTTAAAATGTCCTTAAAATCACATTGAGTAAAAATTTGCTTATGTGCTTTGGACATCCCCTTTCATAACATTTGAAACTTTTTTTAATTTTAAATTTAGTTTTGGAGATAATCGATTGTGTCACTTTAAATGAAACACCTTCTAATTTAATATACAAATACTTGCCATGAAAGTGGTGCCTTGAAGCTCTATTGAAGATTTTTGCTCGTCCTAATAATACAACACTTTGAGCCATAAAGATCTAAAATTTTTCAAACAAACTCACTAAATCCAGGTACTCAATGTCCATTGCCATTAAAATTTGAGTTACTGTAGATTGGTTCATTACAGGTCTAACCAAAGGGTCGTATGGTTTTAAAAGGTTTCGTCTAAGTTTGTCTAGTGCGGTCAGTCTTTTCTCAATTTCCTGTAATAGATTAAAGAAATATTCGATTAGAACATTTTCTTAAAGCTTTGGGAACATTCAAATGCCTACTTCTTGGTTTTCCGATCGATCGCAGTTGAAGTACCATTTGGCTTCGATTCCGGACCAGGTGCTGAAACTTATAAATTTCACGGGTAATGGTTCAGGGTCCATCCAATCTATGAAAGATGCATTGTCGCCTTCTCTTCCCACTTCAAGTACTCCACTTTTGGTGATGTGAAGCCAAAAGAAGTGAGGATCAAGGGCAGACAACAAACCCTTGATGCGAACCGACTGCTTGACCTCCGACTTCTGCATTCTTCTGATATCACAAAAAGTATTTCCTCCTGCACCGATAACAACTTCATATGCAGAGTCATTTTTACTGACGTTATCTGCAAACGAACATAAAGAATCAAGGTTTCCATTAAAGATAAAAACTGCCTTAGAAATCCTTCATATGCAGTTACAGTTTGATATAGAACTACATGGAAAGCATCACCAACCTGATTCCGCCAATAATATGTGGGCATCACTGGTAGCTAAAACTGCAAAATGGAAATCCAAGAAGAAAGTCCCATTTTCTTGAGTATGGATTGGGTAAAATTCCTTATAGGTACTACCAGAACGTGAATATGATATGTCGCATTTGGTTAAATCTGCAATGGAGTATTGAATTGTATTATTGTGGATAACTGGTGAACAAATAGAGAAATCAATGAACATGAGGATTGATGAGAAAAAAAATTATTTAAAAAAACCAAAAATGATGAGAGACTCCCTATAACATCAAGAATAAAGTTTGCAATAAGATATAATGTATATGATATACAGGGTGTCCCAACGAAAATGAGCCAACCATCAGCCACTTCTTATATTGTCGTGTTTAGAGAAATTATTGTCGGTTGATTTTTCTTGGGGGGCATGTTTTGACGTAAACTTAACGCCTGGACAAACAACCTCCTAAAAGGAGGCGGTAC
Source organism: Euwallacea similis (assembly GCF_039881205.1). Classification (NCBI taxonomy): domain Eukaryota; kingdom Metazoa; phylum Arthropoda; class Insecta; order Coleoptera; family Curculionidae; genus Euwallacea; species Euwallacea similis. Next base: position 2,822,562 of record NC_089630.1, read on the forward strand.
AACCCCTCAAATTTGAAAAGGGGAAAAGGGTCGTGAGACACTTAGTTTTAAAGGTTTTGGAACATTCCTTGCATCAGGCTATGATAAAAGTAATTTTGATGTGTCGTTTTTACAAAAAATTTTTATTTGTCATAGTTAAATTCACTTGCAAGAAAACATCAAATTTTATTTATAAATTCTTTACTTATCGCTCCTGGATGTTATCAATTTTAATTAAAAAAGTTACTGCGATTGCTTTTTTCTATTAGAAAAGACCTAATTTTATTGATTGCGAGTAGATTTAAGACGCAAACATAGCATTTTCAATTCAAAAACTTCTGAGAGCAGTTGATTTCTATTACTCAAATATGTGCAAGACTTACTGCAAGAATATTTAACCAGCATCATCCTGATAACTTTGTTCGTCATAAGTACGTATTCATAACAATAGAAAAATTCAGGGAAACTGGTTCTCTTCACAACCGGAAGCCCCGCCCAATATTGGGCTATCAATAATGGGGTTCCCGTTGGTGTTTTGAGCCACGTTTCTTTAATACGCAATTCATTCGAGGGCTATCACAAGCTTCTGGAGTCAATACATCACCTGTCCCCAGAATGCTTCACAAGTGTAAATTTTATTCTCACAAAATAAATCTTATCCGTGAACTAAATGAAGATGATTTTGGCAAACTTCTAGAATTTTGTGAAATCCTGTCAGACCGCCTACATAATAATCAACATCTACTCCACAGCATTTCTTCCTCGGATGAATCTTCATTTTTGTTGAATGGTCACGTGAATCGGTACAACTGTTGATATTGGAGCGAAGTTAGTGCCCGTTTAATGCGAGAAGAGCATACACAACATCCTGAAAAACTCAACGTTTAGACTGGGATATAAGGCAATCAAATCGTTGGTCCATTTTTCCTCGCGGAAAACTTGAACGGCGCCATTTATCTCGATATGTTGCAAAATTAAGTCTATCATCAAATTATTGGAAAAATGGAATTTAATCGAAAATGACTTGTTTTTTCAATAGGATGGGGTCCCGTCTCATTGGTCAGCGCTTGTTCAAAATTTTCTAAAAGATAATTTTCCCGAGCATTGGATTGGATGTAGAGGACCTATCGTATGTCCAGCTAGATCATCAGATTTGACGCCTTTGAATTTTTTTCCATGGGGGCGCCTTAAATGTAAAGTGCACGAAACAAAGCAAACTTGTTTGGAACACTTACCATAAAGAATAATTTGGGTGTACCGTCAATTATCGCGAGAATTTTTAAAAAATGTACGTTTAAATCGCGTTTATACTTTTGTATGGAAGCAAATGGGGGTCAATTTGATCATTTAACTTAGATAAATCTTTTTTGTGTTTTTTAAAAGTGGATTTAACGATGATATGAATTTAAATTTTTGCAAAAACGACTTGTCAAAATAACTTTTATCATAGTTTGTTGTAAATAAGTCCCAAAACCTTTAAAACTAGGTATCACGCGACCCTTCTTCCTTATTCAAATTTAAGAGATTGTAACGCTCCCTCTTAGAGGGTTGCTCGTTCGGGCGCTCAGTGTTCGTCAAAAAATATCCCCCCAGAAAAATTAATCGACCTGTTAAGGGAAATTTCTCCAAACACGACAATATACGAAATATCCGGGGTGGCTCCTTTTCATTCGGACATCCTGTATAATATAATAGCAATAAGGTAGAAAACATTTGACCTTTATCTCCTACTAACCTGAGGAATTTGACTTATAAAATACACAGTTAACAACGCAAATAATATTCACTAATATAACGAAATTAAACATTGTCTCACTTGGAAGTACGTAGGTTCAAAATGAACGTACTTGTTCATCTGAAGCGCATTATAAGTTATATCAACTAGTCCATATCGCATTGTCATTTCCTGTTATTCCCACCCTAAGTTTATTATCAAAAATGACCGAAAGCTGAATATTTTCAAGTTTAAGTTTACCACAAAGTGCTTTTGGAGATTTCATTTAAATATTGCATTCGCTGGTACTTAAACAAAACGGTTTCTCCATTTTCGCCAGGAGCAAGGAGCGCATATGCATAAAAATGATAAATGAAGGATAAACGTTTACTTATTTAGTTTCCAAAATAATTTATTCGTGATCTACATCAAATGCAAATAACACTAAAAGGTGTATATAAAAAATAAATGAAAATAATTAAATATTTAAAAATTTACTATTAAACACCGCCAGAAAATCCGAAGGCTTTTCTTTAGTTATAGGCAACCAGGCATATAGCGCGCTGCTCACGTGACCTCTTTCAGATTTTTAGCCAATAGCTGTTCAAATTGACGACATTTCACTTAGACTGCCACCTACTGCAGGGATAATGCGTTAAAAAATTTGGCGCCAAGAAGTTAATTTTTATCGCTTTTTAATCAAAAATGTCCCGTAATTTATGTATTTTAAGGGACAATTAAACTTTTCTCACCGTTATCCTTCAAGTCGCTCTGCTTTCGAACTCACTAATCGAAAAAATCTATTTTTCCCGCCCAAAACGTCACTCAAAAATTGAGGTTATAAATCAGAACAGCTGATACTTTAAAGGCCCAAAAGTGTTTGTGTTTTGCCTCACAAAAAAGCTCACCCGCGAATTTAATAAACAAATTTGGGCATTTCAAAACCTCAGTCACATTTTCAAGCCTTTGGCGCCAATTTCCGAAAATATCTGCGGCATGGCGCAAAATACAGGTGTAAAATCCCACGTTTTGTAGAAGTACCTAAAAGTAGGCGTCGTCTGGTCTGGAAGGTCCACAGTGATCAGTGCTGCAATAAGAGCTTTTTTTTGTTAAAATCGTCCTTAAATTATCTCTACCATGGTCCAGTCTAACAGCAGTAATGACGAGCTTAGCTTACATCAGGAATTGTGCAGCAAGTTGAATCTCGACATGGGTATTGTTGCAGCTTCATGGGAGACCTTTGAAAGTATCAGTAAGAAGTTTGCTCTTGAGGTAAGTGTCTTTCTATGTTATTGATCTAAAATAAGCAGATCTGGCATATAACATAATCAAATTTTTTCACAAATTTCAAGGAAAAAAACAAAAACAGACACTACTCTAATTCCCAGTATCATTTGCTATACCTCATACATCTAAGGTCTCACTTTAGTACTGGTTAATGCTAATTCACCAGGTATCTTTTGCCCTTCTCAGGGTTTGTTTTTTCCAAGATCAGATGTACATTTTCAGTCTCCAACTTTGTATTATTAGCATAGGTGTTAGGTCAAAGAAAGTTCATTTCATTTTGTAATCTTTATTTCAGTTTAAAAAGATTTTTATATTTTATTATTTTACTACATCTACTTAAGTAAATACCTCTCGCCATGTTCAAAGTATTTTTAATGGAAACTTCATGAAAATATAACCACACTTAGCTATCTATAGCTCAGGATGCAAGGGCAGTTTCACCCCCACTCACAACATATCTAATTCATCTCTATGGGCAAGGCCTCTCTATGACAGAACTGTGATGGGGTCTAACATATTTATATACTATTCTGTATTTCATACATTTGCATTCTTTTGGATAATTTCTTAGACATTTAAAAAAAAACATTTTAATAGATGTAGTGATTAATACATTATCAGTTAATAGCAATTAGTACATTGCCTTGGGTAAGTAAAAAGATGAATATATTTAATTGCATGTTTTGTAAATCAAGAAAAAAAAAAATATTATGAGCATCATAGTTGTGCAGACCCGGCTTAGGGTATTTCTTGTCAAGGACCTGCAATAGCAAAAAAATGTATAGAAGGATTCAGTCCACTTTCTATCAACAGGGATATAAGGGGAATACTGCAATCTTGCTCTCCCAAAGCACATAAGACCAGTTTCGGTAGCTCATTTCACTTCAACTTAGTTATGCATGGCATTGCCAAATCGATTATGGCAAGATACACCAAAATGGCTGACTCTTGATCCACATATTGACATTCACCCCATCTGTCAGACAATTCACATACTGGATATTGTAGAGGACCTAAAATGGATCCTTACAATACTCCTTAATTGATATTAGTTAACCCCTATGAGTGACATCTCCTACTTTGAGTTATGCAAACAACCCAACTTTTGTCCATCAAGTAGGACCTAATAAGTGTCAAGCATTTACTTCTCAATCTTTATGAGTTTTATCTTTATAACAACAAGTAATTAATTAAATTACAACCCTTGGAGAGATCAAAAAACAGGCCACTCTGCCACTGAAAACATATCTTTCATATATGTACGTAATTTGTAGTACTAAAAATAGCTAGTTTCCAAGATTGTTGTTATCTATTACTGTTTTGCCAATACCCCATAAATCCATGAAATATCAATTCATCAACATTAAATTCGATGCACGCAATATATTCCGAGGAGACTTTCAAGAACTAAATGCTACGCATTGTGATTACTTGTACAATTTTTGATTCGTAGACATTAACAGAAATTTAATCGCAATAAAATTTGCTTACCGCTATAAATTTTCTGTCTTATTATTGTGGTTTCAATTATTACTGATAATAAAATGCCTGATTTTTTAAATTATATTTTTAATTAATAATAACATATCTGATTTTCAGTGTACTGGTGAATAAAATTCTCAAAGTAGTTCTTTATTTAACGCTTAAAATATAGAATTGCCAAATCTAGGTATTTATCTAAGGACCATAATTATGTAGTTTATTATGTAAGTATAGTATGCTAGTTAAAAGTGAGATGTATTCAGCATCAACAAGGACCAACAATTTAAACCTGATCACCCTTCAAGCAACTAAAAATTTGCAATTATTTCTAATTGTTCGATATCATAAACTATAACTATAGCCAGGCGTTTAGCATAAATTTCTGATAATATTGTGTTTTTCTCTTGCCTTGTCAGTAAGGTTGTTTTCAAAGTTTTCTATTAGTTTTCAAGAAAAAATAATAAATTAATATTTAGAGATAGTGGGTGTTAGGTATTTATTATTGTCTCATCTGTGAATTTACTTGGAGGAGTAGCTGCTATAGATGATTAAAGGAGGTACCATCAGCTATAAGTTACAGTGTATCCATCTAAAGATTTATTACTTTAGTTGATGCTTTAGTACACTTTTATTATTATAACATAATTAAAAATCAAGTTTTAAGAGATAACAACTTTGCCAGAATAAAATTGGCCAGTAATGAACCTCTTGGACAATTGTTTTACTTATTAATACCTTTCCTCCCTAATTTATTGTAGTTTGGTCTTATTGTACCAATTATTACTTACAACAATATTGTTAATCCAACTATCTAAATTTTAAGAGCAAATTTAATTATGTCATTTACTTGCAATCAACATTAATGTACTATTTCAGGGTGAGAAGATTCACTGGTTGGGTTGTGCCATTTACGTGGCATCCAGAAACATGGAAACTCCAACTGTTGACAACTCCTCCGTTGTCAAAGGAATGGGCATAAATTTAACCAGCCTTTTAAGACATAGCAATTTAACGTAAGTATTAATATTGACATGGATCATCTTTATATTTCTGACTTTCAATTAAATTTCAGTTTTATGCAATTTTTTAACAACATTACCCGTTGGGCAGATATGGCCCAATTGCCACCGGACTTTCGCACGAAGATTGATAATATGAGAAACAATTTTAGCATCACCTATAACACTTTCAAAAAGCTACATCCATTGTTTATTGAAATATTCCTTCCACCGATTCCAAATAAACAAGATGTGGAGGCCGCAAAACACCGATACAAAAAATCTAGGTATAGGCAACTCAGTAATGTTTTTCATTTCCAGTTTGCTCCAATTTGTTTTCTTTTGTTCAAAGAACTATCCCCTGCACATCACTGAAAATATTCGAGTTCATCTGGAATATGTTTATCACTTTGAAGGCGGAGGAATCTTTGTGCAGCACCGAGCTGATTAAAGCTCACCATCTGCTTTTTTGTTGCATTGACTACGCCTTTAAAAATGTTGTGTCTGCTGAAAGAAAAGACTTACTTAATGGGACTGTGACTGAGGAGCTATTGCAATATAACCAAGATTTTAGAGCTTTAAAAGAAGTGCCTTGCATAGTTAAAAGGTAGTAATTCAAATGTAAATGTGGTATTAAGCTAAATGAAACAACTTGCAGATTTTGCAAGTGTGATACTGTGATCAAGGAAGCTCTGCATATGAAAGCATACACTTTCAGACAACTTTTAACTAAATTCATTGATCAGGGCATTTTGTTAGCCGATGAAACCGATTTTACCGGAGTCTTTGAGCGAAACAACTTCGACCAGAATTTTAAAAATTTCAATAAAGCGTATGAAACACATTTACTGAGTCGCGGCGATTTTGACGAAAGGATTTTTCTTGGTGAACTTGAGAGTTTCTAAACCATAAAGAAGTTAGTTAATAATTTTCATTTTCAGCTGAATTTAAACGTGTTTTATTGGATAAAGAGCAGACTGTGCAAAGTTGGACCTCAATGAGAGTGTTACCTCCTAGCGATTCAGGTATGCTTGACGTTATTTTAAAAATTAAGCAGATAGCCATATTTTTTCCTGCATAGATGGGGCTCTTTTGGAATCACCAAAGGCAGGAACTGGAACTGTAAGTTTTGTTGAGTATAAGTGACGTTTTACTTTTATTGTTATTATACTCTTTTTAGGCTAATCCTAGAATTTTGGACACTCCTTTGACAGGAAGGAGATTTTTGGGACCAAGAGATGGCGATTTGTCTGGTAGATCAGTACCAGAGCGAATTTCTAGGTTGCAGACTATCATAGGAAGCAGGTCTGCTGATGCTAGCGAACAGCTGAAAAGTCTTTTTGAGTAGGATTCTTTTTCAATAAGAAATTAATCTGCAATTCAGCATTTGTTTATTTTAGATCCTGCGGAAGAAACATTTTACCAAAGATTAATGATATTCTTGATAAAATGAAAAAAATGTTTATCGCAGGGTATACTGCAAATAATTTATCGAAAGAAGAGGCGCAGAATAAGCTCGATTTGGGTGGTGCTTTATTTTTTAAGTATGTGGAAATGATTTTAAACAAAGAAAAGAACATTACGCCTGATATTTCCGTAAGTTGATTATAATTATTGTAATCAAGTAATAGCTCATGCTGGCAGTTTAATATGTACCAAAAATTGATGATATAGTTTTAGCCGTTTTAAAGGCAAACAGCGTAAATGAGTTTCTGGCGGCCCTTTTTAAACAGTGGTAACTCGGGCAAAGGATGTTTTTCGTCCAAAATGTATAGCATTATCTTTTTAAATGTTTTGAGTAGAAGAATTAACCATCAAAATTTCTTAATATCTCGATAACCAAAAACAATTTGTCAACTTTATGAGTGGCATTAAAAATGGGCTTCACAAATTGCAACTTTTTTCGTTATTTTGTCGCTTTCATAATGCTTATTGATTCGAACGTAGCAATTGTACCACATGGCATTCAAAACACTTTGTATATTCGATTGTTTTATCAAATTTCCCTTTAGGTTTCATTTGTTCTTTGCTAAATTTGATGAAAAATTAAAATTTTAAGACAGTATTACCAAATTTTGTTTTTAAAATATTGAAGAAGGTAAAATTATTTGTTTCTCAAATTTATGTATTTTCTAGGGCTTGGTCGAAAAAGAAGTATTTTATCAATGTATGTTTGCGTGTTGTTTGGAGATTGTTCTGTACTGTTACAATTTCCCAAAGAAATTCCCCTGGATATTAGACGTCCTGAAAGTTGAGCCGATACATTTCGTTAAAGTGATCGAATTGGTGGTCAGGTCCAAAGACAACTTGTTCAGAGAGCTGATTAAACACTTGAATCGAGTAAGAATTTCTGCTCAAACATTCAATGAGTGCTCTGAACATCTGAATAATCTTTAGATTGAAGAAACCATAATCGAGTCATTGGCGTGGAGATCAAGCAGTCCGATATGGGACGCCATTGAAAAATCTGGGCAGGAAATTCCAAAATTTCAGGACACTGCCTTGCCTGGCCATCTTCTGTACAACGAAGCTTCGAATGAACATCGTAATTTAAAATTTACAATAATTGATATCATTTTATTATTTAAACTAAACCGTTATCGTAGTATTACAATCCCCCGGGCCCCCTTCCGCTGCAGACCGATTTCAATCTCCCCTTTCTCAGCTATGCAAAAATTTATTCCCGTCTTCAGGATCAGGGTTGCAGCGCCCAGGCACGCATTTGGGTATAGATCATTACTGTGAAAATCTACTTTTTGTTAACAAGTTTCACGTAATTTCAGTCCTACCAGACAAGGACGGAAAAGTGAAATTTATTCCGATATTGGACGCTCATGTAAAGATTGAGAATCCTCAAACCAGTCCTGGAACCAAACCTGATCCGCAGGCTGCCGCTCTACCTCGACGAACTGGAAGTTTATCGATTATTTTCAGAAAAGTAAATCTTCATTAACGTTTAATTTTGAAAGTAAAGATTAATATTTATTTTTTAATTTAGTTCTATTATTTGGCCGGGGTCAGAATGCAACACCTCTGCTCCCAATTGGGATTCGAGGAATTTGAGCTTCGAAGGAAAATCTGGACGATTTTTGAGGACTCGATTCGTCACACGGATCTCATAAAAGACCGTCACTTGGACCAGTTATTGATGTGTGCAATATATGTTATCTGTAAAGCAGCGAACGTGACCAACAATCCAAACTTGTTTAGCCTTATTATGAAGTTCTACAGGCAACAGCCGCAAGCTTCTAGTTGCGTTTATCGGGATGTGTTGATTAATAGAGCCAGAACTGTTGGTACGTCTTGAAGTGTAATGTTTAAGAAATAATGTTTTCAGATGTTTTACATTGAAAAGATATTTCTTTCAAATGTTAGTTATTGGCAATTAAGTAATACTGCAGATCATTTTTGGTTTTTAAATATTTTCTTGAAAATCCGAGAATCATGTATTTCGAGGGTTAATTGCGAATTTCAAAATGAAATTGGCTGCAAAAGAGGTAAATGCACATTTTTATTTTAGGTTACGAAATTTGATCATACTGCTTGTAAAGTCATATTTATTTCCTTGGAATTTGAACATTTACTTCATTTAATGCCTAATTGCAAATTTTTCAAAGTTCTTAAGAGCTCCCGTAGACGGATCGCTTTATCGTGGTAAAGAAAAATGTCACTAGAACGATTGTATCAGCGATTTTCTCACTCTACTTAGGCGCGCTACAAAGCAGTTCGTGTGGAAAGGGATCAAGGGATTAGAAGGTATGATTATACTTCTCGTGGAATTGACTATAAGTGAGACTGCTTCTCAATCTTCGGGTAAATTTGATTTCAACGCAAATACAATAAACGCCGAACTACTTAAAACACATAGAGCTGCTAGAGCCTTAGCAGCTAGTAGACTTATTATACTGCGTCCACTACTTGTTAAATATCTCCAAAATTCTGTTAGAAACTGTGCAAATTACTACTTTTAGACATTTTACACACATTAATAAACCAATATTTTGTATTACAATTTCATTTTAAGATGGTGAGGAAATACCTGAAGAAAACGACCACTTAATTCTATTCTACAACCACGTCTACATAAAAGTGATGCAGTCGTACGCAGTTAGATTCAAACCCAACGCAAATAACACAAACGTAAGTAACAATAAATTTTTCATTTTAAAAGGCACTTTGCAAGTGGTCCAATTTCAATATTCGGTCATATGACCACAAAAAAATACATTGTAGTACCTATTCCAGAAGGATATTGTGCTCAGTCCACTTCCTGCGAGCAGGAAAAATTTAATATCCTCCTCCAACCAGCAGGTAGTTGGAAACGTCTTTATAAAACCCATGGATACCTCCACCATCCCAGTCAATAACGGCTCATCTTTTAATTATTATTTCAGCCGCAGTCCCTCCAAAGTAAGATCTATGAAAGCGAAATTAATTCTAAAATGTGGGTAGAGTTTGTGGTGGGTTTGTTAGTCAAATGGCTAACGTGTATATTTTTGTCACCTACACCCAAAAACCCACAAAATCTGTCCAGTTTGATTAACTTACTGTGGCTAACGTTAACTTTCAACTTAACCTTAACATTTATGCTATTAATTATAGGATTTAATGAACATAAACCGGGCAATAAACGGCAATGGAATTCAGGGTAAGAGACTATTGATTGATGAGGATGGGAACGTTCCTGCCACCAAAAGATTGGCGCCTAATCGGAAACTGCAGTCACTGGTAGAAGACAGACAGCGTCAGAATAGTGCCTCAAATGACTAGTTCTGAGTTTGCAATTGTTATATCGTACTGAACTTCAAATTTCCACATTTTAATATATTATTTTCCCAGATATCACTATTACACGTAGAATAGTAGGCTTTTAGCTAGTAGATAGATCGGTACTTGGCGTAGTCCATTTTAGTTTTATTAACAGGTGGGCAAACTTATTAACCCTAGCAGATATTTGTTTTATTACTTACAAAAAATCAAACTAGGTTTAAAATAACATTAAAAAAAGTTTTATACGTTGACTTGTCGAAGATATATCAGTTTCAAGGCGATACTTAGGACCTGTTTTGCAATATCCAGTTAAGGGGCAACAGCTGTCAGTTAGCTACTAACTGGTAGATGAAGTGTTTTTCTAACCGAAGGTAATTTTTTTTGTCCTTTAGCACTCAAAATAAGCTTTTAAGAGAGCAAAAACCAAAAATTGTGTTTGGACGCATCTATTTTTGACAAATCTTTAATTGATCTCAATAAATGAAAATTGTGCATAATATATACTAGTGTTTAATACGAAATTTCATAGATTTCCAAAGAGGGAATTTCGGTAAAAAGTAATAGTGATTAATTTCTGCATTGCGTTTTCTTCATTCTTTTGTAGGATTTTATTTATTATTTTTTTGTCGCATTTTAAGTAGTTTATATTAGGAATTTGTCTCCCGAACAGTATGATATCAGTATCGTTTTTCATTAAACCATTGATTGAATATAATCGTGAGCAATATTAATCTTGAAGAATTCTTTATCAGTCGTTTTAAATAGTGTTTCTTGTTAATTTGTATTAATATTAAGAATATTCGTGGTATAATTTGAGCTTGTGCTTCTGATTGTAAAATCTTAAAGGTAATTTAGTTTTAATTAAAATTCTTTGAAAAAGAATAATTTATGATTTTTGTGTCTTTTTTCGACTTAACAAACCTGATTTTATGATTAGAGCTGTGGGTAGAAGCGGGAGCGTTAATAGTATTACACTATACTTTGTCATCGCCCATTATCCGTTTGCAACGATAAAGTGAATTAAAAAGTAAATAATTTGGCTCGAGTTTGTCTAGCCGCGGCTGTACAATTAAAACGTGAGAGGCCGCGAAATTATGTGCTATAATAGACGAGCGAGTTATAGCAACGTGGGTAACTTAAATAGCCTGCGGGGATAAAGATTTTATTATATCCCGCATATCTCTCATTATTCTCTGTGACGACGAATGGATGACACCTAATTAGCTTAAATTAATAATATTGGTTCTTCAGTAAGTGATTGTGAACAAAAAGTTTCCTTTCGTATGTTTACTTATTCCACATATAAAGGTATACCACATGACTATTTTGAATTTTTTGACTTACATACAGGGGCATTAAAAAGAGAAGGTTTTTCATCTAAGTTAGAATACGCCTATTAAAAATAGTAGCATTAGTAAGCTTGATTTTTTCATATTATTAATTAAAAAAATAAAGCGCCCTGTACATACAGACATAAATACCAGAATATCAGAAGGCGTATCTACACGATATGAAAAAGCATTTTATTTTTCAAGTAAAACTATAGGTGGATGCAAATGTTCAGGATTTACATATATAAACTGTAAATGAGGTTTTCATGATCGTAAAATCGACAAAAAGTGGCAACATTGTAACGTACGCACCACCCACCCATGTAAATATGCAGTGGTTAAACATTTCTGTTTAGTAAGTCAAATACTGAAATTAAATATTTTAGAAATTTCTCCACTAGAATGCTTTCATCAGGTATAAAAGACCATAAAAGGAATGCAGTGACCGAAAACTTACATCAAATATTTCCGTCATTTGTTAAATATCCATTTGAGAAATGCAATAATTATCGAAAACGGTAATTGCTCGCTGATAATTTTGCATTGTAACCATATCGTGCAGGTATTTTACTATGAGATTAGACTGTAAATATCTTCCTGACACTTTATATTTATAAATGGTTCCTGGGAAAAATAAAATAAACCATAGTCCCTTTGATCTGTAAAAGCTATTTTAAAGAAATATCTGCTTTAGGTACCATATATGTATGTATGCCCCTTCTCCTAACGAGACCAACTAGACAATCCCGATACCTGTCCCCTCCCAACACTCTACTAGAATGTTTGTTTTAATTTTTAAATTACTGGCAAATTACTTTTAGTTTTCTACAATTAAACTGTTTCTCCTTTTTCGTCAAATACTGTTACAAAACGGTTAATTCACGGGCAGAAAGACCACCAAGGTCGATAGCCCTTTTCTGAGAAATAAAGATGAGTATATATATATATATATGTATGTATGTAGGGTGTTGGTTGGTTTTGATTTTTGCGTTTTTTTTTGTTTTGGAATTATTTCTGAACATACAGAGTGCGATCACTCTTGTAATATGCCTTGTGGGGATATTCGAAATGGTAAGAATTGCAGTTTCGGTAAAATTAAGAATAAGTTGCGCAAAGTCATTATGAATCCATTCTCTGAAAATCAATTTATCTGCCACGATTCCTGGAATTTCTACAAAAAAAAAACGAAAAAATGTTAATTGAAAAATATTAATTGTAGTTGGTTTTTTGTTATTTCTTCTATATTGGTAGTAATTGAGTAAAACCTGGTGTGTAAATGTTTTAGATGCAATAAATCTGAATCCGTTTACATTTTTGTTGTACAGTTAAAGGGGACCGTTTCCGCTATGTCGGTCCTCTTTAAAGGAGCGCAACTTGCCACCCAATATGAAATTTAGCACTAATAAGAAAAGTGCCTTTTAAATGTTTTCGGCAATATGATATAAAATAGAGAAAAGAAACAATATAAAAATTGATTTACTTTTAATTTATTTTTTATTTTCTGGTCAGAACAGGACAGCTAATATGTCACAAATGTCATAATAAATATTTTATCTTATAATTACTGTTAGAAATAAACAGTTTATTTTAATATTGTAAAATTAACATTAGCAATAAATAATTAAAAAACCACACAATCAATTGTTAAGAGGCTTATTTTGGTTTTATTTTATTTCGTGGGTATAAAAAAAAGTCATTGTTACTTTATTTTTATCTTATTTCTTATTTTATCTTGTTTGCTATATAAATCCATCTTAAATTTTAAATGACTCTGTTTTAATCCATTTTTTCTTGTGATTGATGCTATGCATAAATTACGCTTAAACTTGTAAAAATTAGTTTTCATCCACTTAAGTAAATAGCTCGATATTTATCTTAATTTCCTGGTTTTGGCTAGTCAATACGATACTTCGTATCACTGTATATCGCACGCTTTCGGAAGGAAAAGGAAGGGGTGCGTTTTTCGTCCTTCTTGTCTTGTGGTGCCACATTGTGCGCAAGCGCCCACCAGACTCGCCCCAAGCTGCCGCCAAAAGCACCTGTTACTTCGCCTCTCGCCGTCCCCAGTTTGTTCATTGTTCGTTTGCCGGCCGGTGAAACTGAAACTACAAATTCGTCCGTTAAATTCCTCGCTCCTCGTTCGTACGTTTTTGAATTAACTCCTAAAGTCAAAATGTCCGAGCAGCAAGATAACGCAGCTCCCGTCATGAACGGCGAACAAAATGGAGAAAGCAAAGAAAAAGAAATTACGGAAAACGGCACCACCGGCGAATCTGCTGAACCTGTTGCAGAAAACGAAAACGATGCGCCTAAAAAGGAGATGAGGGCCATCGTTTTAACCGGGTTTGGAGGACTTAAGTCGGTCAAAATCCTCAAGAAACCCGAACCCACGCTCAACGAGGGTGAAGTCTTGATCAGGGTTAAAGCATGGTGAGTTGAAATTTTGCTTTTCATTCATCATTACTTAATTTTTACGCAGACTTTTCTAAAAGCCAAACACTTTTAATGCTTTTAAGCGGCGGCTTGGGAAGTTTCTAAGTATATTCCTCTTAGTAAGCGACTGGCCCATTTCAGAGGTATTTTACTTAAGTATAATTTTTATAAAAATTAAACTCCATTTTATTTTTTTACTATATCGTTATTGCGCATGCGCTCGCAAGTTCGGATAAATACCGAAAATTTCCTTTTTTTAAGTTCGATCTCTCATTTTAGTTCTAAAATTGAAATCACTTCGAAGGTTCTTAGCGTTCATTCCTGCATTCGTGTTAATTTAACATTATTAATGGTAGTGTTAATAGTAGGCACTTTCTATATTTTTTGACCATATTTCATTTAATTGTGCAACAAATAGCTTTATAAACGGCAAATTTGTGGTCCCATGGATTACAGCATGGCGTTTGGTAATCAAAATTTGACACTGACAGTAGGTGCCTGCAATGCAAATCCTTGAAGTTATCGAGCAAATTACGTACAACCAAGTCAGTGATTCTTTGCATGCACGCCGTACGATATTAACCCTAGTCGGAACGTCCCTTTGATGTTAATTCTCAATTCTACAGTGTTAAACTCATTTGATGATATAACGCCATAAACCCTCCACTTAAGCAGAGCTTCCAATTATACATTAACATCGAAAAGTAATCATGGTGTGCACAGTAAAATGAGCGACAAGCTCTTATGCATTCAAATGAGAGCCGCAATTATTCCAGTGTGAGCGCTGCTTGATCCATAGGGAAACTGGCTTTTCTGAATGTACGGGGTGGTCACGTTTTGACTGAAGAACTCCATTTCCTAATGAGGTTGAGAAAAACTATTTATCTGTAATAGATTCGGAAAAATATATTAAGTTTACTTTTCGCACAAGAAGTAATGTGTTAGGAACAACGTACGAACGTAAAAGAGCCTATTACCGTTAGACATAAAATGCATACTTTTTATGTTTTTATATCTTTGGGGCGTCTCCAGGGAGGCCTACTGTTCATTTACATATTTGCAAACTTCATTTAACTAATTATTCATTATTATTCAGCATATAAGCCAATATGATTAAAAATAATTACGTTTTTTATTTTATGAAAATAGAACGTTCCTATTAGCGATCTTCAATTATCCTCTTAACGACCCTGTAAAATCTTCCAGATTAAGGTCAAGTATTTGCCAAGGGCTGAAGGTAATAATAACCAAATTATACTTACTAATTCTAGATTAGTGGTATCCCTTAACTTTATTTTTCAATGATTGACAAGTTGCCCTTTAATCACATAAAACAGGTTGTAAAGGAACTTTTAATGCCAATAAGGTGTAAAGTAGCACTTTTGCTGCAAAAATTAATCACCGCAAATTTGATATATGAGCATCTCAGAAAGTAAAACATTTTGAATACTTACATATTAAAAACACGCAGAATCCATTTTTGTTGGAAAATTGATTTTAATCTGTAAGTTAATTAGTTATCAAGAAGTAATTAAGTGTTATAAATGTGGAATGACATATGAAAGGTTCCTAGTAAAATTTAAAGGTAATAAGGTATCATGAAAGCCCAATAGTCACCTGTAATAGATCAGTGTTAGATTAAGTTGGCAGCAACCAGACCTGTTACGGATCTATGGAGAACATAAATATTTAATTGTTTTTATTCCAAGTATTCAATTCTAGTCATGGATCATTAATGGGAAACACTGTACTTTATATTTAGTACTGATTTTTTATATTTGAAAGCAAAAAGGAATTATTTAATTTTAAAAAAAACTACTTACAAAAACATTAAATAACTCTGACAATGGACCATAGGTCATTAATAGAAAGTAAGCAGTGGCATATCATACCCTACGATGGTAAAGTACATTATGACCCAAACGTCAATTTGGAGTGATGACAAATTTATAGGGATAAATTTTCTATGAATGTTTTACTGTGGTTACAATTGGCACTTCATAATGAAATCCTCATTTCGAGTAATTGATTACGAGTAATATTTGCATTTGTCCCAGGGCAATTCTTAGTAATGAACGAATTTATTAGGATACTTAGGAGATACCTAAAATTTTCAATTATTGCTCAAAATAAACACAATCAAGCATTCCTCTCGCTTTCAGCACGAAATTTAACCAGTGAACGCTTTGGGACACCCATGAGAATTTGTTGAAATTGTTTCAGATATCATATCGAAAACGGTAATACATACCGCGTGGTCTAAATTCAATGCATACAATTCAACGTCAGTTATTATTACAGATAGAAATTTGAAATTTGTAATATCAATATGAGGTAATGGGAGATTTTGGTAGTCATAAACAATTTTACGATTGGTCGCTATAGCACCAACTTTTTTTTTTTTTTTAATGGCAAGATGTATTTTTTAATTCATAGTCGTAATTTGCTTGAAATTACTTTTCTAGAAATTCACATTGTAGCGTATTTAAACTATTTGTTTGCTCCCAGTATATGAATCGAATTTCGAAAATGTTGCCACGATTTTTTAGAGTATCCACGACAATACCACATCAGTTGGATTCTGATAAATCTGTTTTTGACACATGCAAATTTAGTTAATTTATTTTTATCTAAAATGCCCTAAAAATAGCATTATTTTTATTTTAATTGGTAAAATTGAAAAGTAAATTAATTTAATTTGCACGTATCGGAAGCAGATCTGTCACCTTTTGACCAATATTGTTTTGTCATTGAGGCTTTAAAAATAAATAAATTATTGTCAACTTTTCGAAATTCGATTCATGTATCGCGGAAAAGCAAAAAATTTAAATACCATAAAATGTGGATTTATGAGTTTGGGTCGAGCAATTCGGGTTTAACTTATCAAAAGGGCAATCGTAATAGGTCGTTTAACGTTAAAATCTAGGCCCAATTTTAAACAAATGAGACTGTTCCTGGGCTTTAAAATTGTTTGGAACTCGGTTTGGAATGCCATAGCATTTTTGTTGTAGAAGAATTTTACTTTATTAATACATATTTCAAAAACCACATATTTTTAGAATTCCTAGATAACCTTCAAAAAGGTTATCCATGTTTTTACCAGATTTTTACGAAATGCTAATTTAAAAATCTAATAATACCTACGCTGTTTAAATTATAAAAAAAGAAATAAAAATCGAAGAAATTTACTTCCACCATTTAAAAAAAATTCATTAAGCTTTTATAGTTGATAGTAATTCTGTATTAATACGTATGCCTAAGATTATTGTCGAGATGATTTTATATGAACACTTCAAGTATTTCCTCATCTAGAGGGAAGAAAAACTGACCAGTGTCAATAAATATTTTATACTGTAGATATTACAAATAAAGGGGTTCAAGTCTAGGGTCTTAAGGTAATCCTTCGGGTAGCGTTTATAATAGATAGAAACCAGGAGTCCTCCCAGGAGATATTCCTGATTGGACATTGCGCATGAACGTGTTTAGATTTTTACTCAGGTTGTTAGTTTCCACTAACACACATAATACACGTATTTAAGTAGGTATAACAGGAAAGCGGCGTCTACTCGTATAATACTTCCGGTTTAACTGGAATTGTACATAATTAGGAAATCGTTCAGTTGTCTATCTATTCTACTATGGTTCATTTTAAATTGTGAAAATCCACCGTGGAACTCCTTTTTACCACCACCCCAGAGTTTTTTTGTCGTTTATGGTTGAGCGTTAGTGAGAAATTTTTTTAAATTTCTTTACTTTATTTAGATACTTCTTCACTGTAAATTACACTCCCAAATCCTAATTATTCTCATTTTAGTTATGTGCATATTTCATCCGTGCACACCATCCTGATTCCTCTTCCCATTCGTTTTCATTTAGCTTTTGTATTGTTTACAACCCCACCGTTTCAATTAACATTAGAGATTTTTATTTTCAAGATTTATCATTTAATGATTTAATGCAATCCGATAAATTGCTCCAGCGTGAGTAATCCTCGTGGAAGCGCAATCATCTGAATGGAATAATGATTATATCCAATGTACATTACAATAATTCACTAGTGAGCCTGAGTGATTAGATCAGTAACGTTTGGTTTCAAACAATGATAATTATTTAGATGTATAATTCTAGATATTGTCCGTTTTTCTAACAGAAACCAATATGTTGTTTTTGCAATTATCAGTGTCGATTCACGGAGTAGATATGTTTTAATTTCAATTACGCATAATAATTTGCATTAGAAATTTCCAGTTAATGTTATTGTAAGCGATTGATCAGGACAAGCTGAAAATAGACTAGGCCATGATAAGATAAAGAACAAAATAAATATTCAATAGCTGTTACTCATTTTGCGACAAAGATAACAAATACATCGAGGAGTGAATAACTAATGAGCTCTCCAACTGTGTAAAACAAATTAACATGTTGAAATGCGCCCAGCTCGACTTTATAGGAAATAGGCTTAGTGTTGAAATGTGGCTTTGCGCCAGTGAGGCAATTATTTAGTTCTCTTTGAGAGTCCATGATTAAATTTAAATAGGCGTACAAGTTAACATAATCGGGATGGAAAAACCTGAATTTCACCGGATGATTAAATTCAAAACTGCCGAGAAATCGAAGCGTCATAAAGTAATAAATGCTCAGACTATCATACTTATGCGACCCTCGAAATCACCGGATATGCTTAACGTCAAAAACACTTGCTACTGGGAAACAGGATACTTTAACATCGATTGCTGCTTTATCAAACGGGCAAACATGAAGTTTCAACAATTCTTTTAATTTTCGTGTAATTGAAATAAATTGGTCGCCTTAAATGCACTTTTTAAATTACTGTTGCTTTTCAACAATCTCTTTGTTTGTACTACAAGACCTGATAATACAGTAGTCGCTGTGACTGATGCCTTTGTCGTTGTCCTAAAAATAGTCCCATTCATAAAAAAAATATTTTAATTTATCTCTCGAAATTCTTCGGGTTTAATTTCATTACGGGGTCGGCTCTTAATCTTGACTGACTGGCAAGAGCGGAAGTACTTCATAATCGAACATGACAAGGGCACTTGTTTGATGGGTACCACCAATAAAGTTGTCTGCTATCTGGCCATCAGTGTTGAAGGTTTTCCTTTATGATTGCTCAAGTGATTTAGGAACTTCGTCTGGATTTTACGTACCCATTGTGGAGGAAGCCTTAAGCATTGTCGAATTAGTATGCAAATCGCAAATCTGAACTATGATTAGCTACAGAGACATCGGGAAAGTTACATATTCATAAGTTTATCTCAACGTTAAAATTTTTTCAAGTATAATTCAAGCATTTCCAAACTAACTTTTGAATTTATTTGAGAAGTAACCTGAAGGAATTGTGGGAGATAGAAGTATAAGTTTAAAAATGTTCTAAAAATATAATAAAAAATGCGAAAAATGTATTGACATATTAACATTCAAACGACAAAGAAGATAACTTGGCCAACAGGCCAGAATGTGAAAAACGTCATGAATGTATGAATTATGAACAAATGTATAATATCTACATATACCTATATGTACCTTAGTCGAAATGACGGAATATAATATCATTATAATGAAAGCTACGATGGAGAAGTGTGTATCAGGAGCGAAATAAGTGGTGCCATTCTCGTTAAGGAATGATGTTTAATATTTGTGAGCGTAGGGTATTTTAAATTCAAGCCATATCATAGGGATTTTGAAAATGGCAAGAGTTACATACATAAAATTCCAGGTAGTTCTAAAAATATCCCAGGAAAATTGAAGTTGTTGAAAAAGTTTTTATTTTTTGTGACTTTATTTGAAAAGATATTAAAAAATGGGTTTCACTTCATTGTCTACAAGATGTGAGTATACAAAAAAGTTCGACGTTTCAGCTGTTGGTAATCATCATTATCTTCAATCATCATTCACTTCAGATACGGGTATGAACTTATTTCTAAATTTTGATTCTTTAAATTCTAAGAAACATGATATGTGACAAGTCATCATTTTATGAACTTTTGACTCAGGAGCTTGTCGATAATATCGAATTGCCGTTTTCAATTTTGACTTTGTTTAATAATAATATTTGATGCATAACTTATTTTTTCTAATATAGAGAAGCATGATAAGGTTAAATTTTGCTATTTTGAAAACAGAAATAAGTGGACTATATTTTTAGCGCCCTCAGCCAAATTACGTATATTTTGGCGTACTGAATCGTAATCTAAGTTTGACTATGGGAGTTTTGGTAAACTTCAACGTTTGAACAGCGATTGGATAAACGCTGAAGATAAGCAAGTCGTTATTATTTCCGCAAATTTTGTCAACATAATACCAGGTATCCTCGAAACAAACGTTCATTCTCAAAATAACAACCAAAAGCTTTTGATGAATTAAATTTACCGATTACTCACATCCATACGATTTTGAGAAAGAATCTCTATGATCATCTCTATGAACTGTAAACAGATTTTTTCACAACCATTAAATTTGAAATCAAGGGGTAGTGCGTGTAATGGCCTGCCAGAAGTTCGGACCTTTCTCCACGAGATTACTTCCTTTGGGGTTATATAAAAAATATTCGGAATTTTTTAGCTTTTGAAACGGGATACCATTGACTAACTTGAAATACCTTTTCTCGAATTTTTGAAGTAGATTCCTCCTTTCAGTTATCTAAATAACATGTTTTAAGACCCTTTATATTTTTTGGTTATCGCTTTACAGATTTTATATCCGTACGGATTTCTGATTTATTCGTTTAATGTTTAATACATATTTGTGCACTTTGAAGTTGATGAAATCAATCAATTATACTTTCGAATTGAGGCTATCGTGTCAGGTGTTCATACTAAAATGGGAGCGGTTTTTATTCGTTTTATAACTTTTTTTCTCATCCTATTTCCAAGCCAAATAGATAAATACGAGAGGCGCGAAAGTGAAATTCCCCCTATTCAATGTAAGGATGTGGAATGATAGCGTTTTCATAACGGTATAAGTAGAAACCCTGACGCAAAAGTGAGATATGTATTTTTTCCTTGAACGTCAGTGTCTCTAGATAAAACGCCCTAGGGAAATTGTCTGCCGAGAAAGTATTGCTGATAAATTAGATTTATTCGGTCTTAAAGGTGCCATGTCGCATCTTAAATCGGTTTTGTTAAAAGGATTTGCTGTGAGCCATTTCAGGTTCACGTCTTTTGTATTACGTATTTTTGTCATTTTTCGAAGGAATAAAAGTCCTGCATAAAATACCCTTTTGATGTATCGCTACGTTGCGATATCATTCTTGTCCACGTCTGCTTTTTCACTTCTACTGGATGAAAATGTGTCCTTTGTAGACACCGAGTGTGAGACCCGTATCCCGTATCAAAACACATATTTTAATCAAATCAAGCCTAAATTAGCCTTTGAAAAAATCTGAACGTCGACTTATAAATATCTTAATTCAGGGGGTAATTTAATAAATTACAAAGCCCATTATCCAATCGCTCGGGATCCGTCAGTCGGAATGTTTCATCTTTCGAGAAGTCTATTATTAGTGCAGGAATTCCTTTCGAATTTATGACTGTTTTCTCTCGTCTATTAGTTAACTTTAGCCCCCCTGTTAATTAACCTATGATAGAGAGATTAATGCTTATACAACACAATAGCTTATAAGCTCTGTGTTAATAGGGGACATGGTCTTCGGAATAGTGTGGGAAACCATGCTGTGTAGGAAAATTTAGGATTAAGGCCGCAAAACGGTTTAATTGCTCTTGATGAGTAAGTTAGGGTCCATTAGCCACTTTGGGCTATCACATACATTTTTCCGTCACAAACTAATGTGTAGTTTACTGCTCAGCAAATGTGGAATTATCCGGCATGTCTAATGCCATCTGGTGTGGTTAATAGGGTTATTAAAAGACTCATCTAATTTGATGCTGTTCAAATATTGCTGCTTTTTATATATTTTATGTTGTAAAACTCCATATATATATCATATATAAATACCTGCTATTATGGTTGGTTGCACTTTATTATTTTCTTTCATTTCCTGGGCACTACCTGTTTTGTTGTCAGTGATTATTAGACTATGTGTCATGTTGCATTGTTCGCACTTAATTACTTCCTAAGGACCAATTATAATTAGTTTATGGCGTGTCCGGCTTAATGTTACTCGTAGGTGGCTGATGGTCTTCAGAGAAAAACTGGCTTATAAATTTCTACCGCCTTTATTAACACTATAAATATTCGAAATGTAAAAGTGCATGGGTATAGCCGCAAGGAGATTTCTTGGTGGAAGTCGTAAATCTTTTAATACTTGTATGCTAATCTCGGTAATGTATGATAGTTCGCAAATCAGGAAGTTCTCTATAAGTTGGTAAAAATATGAGGTGAATTCGCTGATAAATTGCATTTAGGCAAGTCAAGTATTAAGGAAGCAAAAGAAATCGTCGTATCGTTATAACTCTCTCAACTCATCAGAAGCTGCATCAATAATGTCTTTGGTTGTGGGGAAAGGAAAGTTAAAATAAGAGTTAGTTAAAGTTAGAGACTACCTGCATAATATGAAAACTATTTTCGATTTTTAAATCGACATACTAAGTTAACGGTAAGAGATAGACATACTAAGTGTTATATAAAATATGTTTAGAATGTTTTCTGGAATACGAAAATGAGAAAATATACAGGATGCTTCACTTAAAATAATGCAAGTTACGGCAATGAATGTCAAAATTTGACAGTTATGGAAAATCATTTTAAATTTACAAAGAAATTTTTACGTTTTTCTTACAAGACGTCCTAGAGAACGGCCTTTGTCGCATACCGATATCTTTAAAAACAAAAAAGTTATCGCATAACGACATGTTGTCAAGATAAAATGATAACACCGTACATACCTCAAAAAATTGTCCGTTATTTGTAATTAATGTTAAAGTAAACCTTCAACGCCGAATAGCCAAATGTGGTCGAAACTAGCCGATTCAAAGTTCACCGATTACATAAATCAAATTTGAACAGACATGAACAATCAAAATGTACATCAATAATGCCACTCATTATAATGAAAGCATAATTTGAAAGTACGTTGTAGAAAAATCGCCCGCCAGTTACGAGTCTGTTCCATATAGTATGTATACAGCTGTATTCCTCCACAAAAATAATAATCAAGCAGGTATTGAAAAATCCATGGAAAGTCAAGAAGAGCAATTGAAAACCTCGATTTATCTTTATTCTCATGAAAGGAGAATATTTTACGGTCGTTAATGGAAAGATAGAGATTAAGAGAAATGATCTGTGGCAGAGGACGGTATTGCTTCTTGAGGCATAAACTCAACATGTCCGTATAAAATGTTAAGGAAAAGAGGTTATGTGCTTTAAAAATATCTTCGGATTTAATCAGTATTAAGTTCCATCTCCAAAGAATAACGATTTATAAAATAGAGGAATGAGTGGTAATTTAAAAATCAACTTAAAAACTGCATTCCAGCGACATTTGCTGAAGATAAACTTCTATATAAAAAATCAACCGTTTTCAAGTCTCCAGAATTGCACTCCATCAGTCTATTGATAGTATACAAATAGTTTTTAATAACGTGTCTAACGTTCAATTCTGACGTTGCAGTAATGAATTTGATCGAGTAATGGAAGATCCCTGGAAAATTGATACAGTTGAGCACCAGGTGCAACGTCTTCATCAATAAAAGTCACTTTTGTTCTGTATATACAGGAAAATACAATATTTATTTCGAAGTCACAGAAAAGTTTCTGCTGTAAATTCCCCCCACAAGCAAGGATACCAAAGGCCGTACAAACATACTTGTTGCCAAGACTAGATAATCCACAGAGAAAAGAAGTCGAGTCACAAAAGATTCCCTCCTTATCTTTCAACCACATATAAAAATCATTATAATGCCAACATTCATAAAGTTATGCCCATTAAAAGTGGGGTCACGTTCGCGTTGGGCGACGCTAGGGCTCAGGACTGTATTATAGCTGAACAGAAAGTGGAAATAAGTGGGAAAATTGCCTGGAAAACGGAGGAAAAAAGCGGCTTACGCCATCGGGGAAACTAATAAACTATGCAACGTGGCGCCGTATGGTCCGGAAGTGCATTTACCCCTTGCAGGGAACGGTGCAAAATGTGCAGACATTGTCCGTGTCCAACAGGAAAGTCGAAAATAGAATAATTGTTGTTAATGCTTTTATGAACGAGTTGGAATATACGGGGAGATGTAAAGAGTTACATACATCCGGAAAAAGACGCAAAGATTGCGTAAAATATCCAGATCGTTGAGGCGCATGCAGCATTAACAAGTGGCACAACTTCAGATTAATCTGCAATTCATCCAGAGGTATAACGTAGAGAGGACACGCTTTTCCCTGTCATTTTCCATGAATTGCCACTAATGAAAAACAGTTTCGCGAATTCCCGTCATACTCCACAAAGGGCCTTAACACTTCCAGAGATCACCTGGTATTTTATCCTGGAACTCGTAAAGCCCGTTAAGTGTTTTAATTTACTGAACGTTGATGGATAGCAGACCGCATTCTGAGGCTGCTTTGTTTATTTTATTTTGATGGGAAAACGCAGCCATCGTCTACCAGTTTATTGGTAAAAATTACTTACAATGAATATACTGTCTGTTGTCGAATGGGTTTCTTATTGACGATTGCCATTTCATTCAATTTTCCTAGCGCTAATGCCGTGGGGCGTGACATGATTGTAATTTATAGGATAGTTGACAAATCGACAAGTAAACCATATCGGAAGGTTGATTTATAATACCGAGTGAGGTCTTATTTACGGGGAAGATTGCGTTTCCTAAGTAAATGCCGATATTACGCCTCAATGTCACAGTAATTATAAAAGTTCCTCACACTGTGATATGTTAATGATGTTAATACTTAAATATTTTCATTTATTTTTAGCGGCTTGAATTTCCAAGATCTTATGGTGCGTCAAGGAGCCATAGATGCCGCACCGAAATGTCCCTTCATCCTTGGATTCGAGTGTGCAGGTGATATTGAACAAGTCGGAGAAGGCGTTGAAGACTTCCAGGTAGGTGCCACTAAGAAAAATCCGCTAGTATTTAATTATTGGTATTTATGGCAAAAAAGCGGTCTAAATGTATGGAATTACTTAAATCAAAGTTTCTGTGCTTGATTTATTATTCCCTGTATTCGATAAACCAATAATGCTATATAAACCTCGCTGTGCAGTCTCTTAAAAAGGGACAGTCACCCTGTATAAACCTGAGACACCCCATATCCGACCATAAATCTAATGGACATGTCGTGGGCACTAATCCGCTTATCGAAATTTAATACTGCCAAAAAATTCCTAGGCCCAGAGGCCAAAAAAGGATATTTCCGGTGGTATTAACAGAGCCAAGATCCCGTAAAAGTAACTTTTTATTCTTAATTCGATTATGGGACCAAAAATTTAATTCCTGCAGGTAGCAGATTCTCCCCCTCTCTCTCTCACGGAACCTCAACGAAGTGATTTAACCATAAAGTTTGAAAATGGTTCAATTTCTTTTGCTTTCATTTCCGCAGTTCGGAGATAAGGAATGCCGAGAGTCTATTAAATTGGAACTTCGTTAGATTCAGAAGCAATTTCTGTAAAAATAAAACATGCACTACCAGTTAAGTTTATAGAGCCCCAATTAACAGAATTGTCTATGAGTGTTTTATCAGGTTTCTGTATAAAACAAAATTCAGTTTAAAGGCTAGTGAGCGGAGAAGAGTAGAGAAATTATTATACCCTCGTTCTGGAAATTGCATAAAACTTAGAGTAACAAGAATGAATCAAAATTCTCGAGACATGTGTCTACATATAATTTCTAGGAAATACCGAGATACGGTTGAAATAATTGAAAAAAAAAAATGGTTGACTCAGTGATTATGATGACTCATGCAAATTTGAACACTATTCAAAGTTACAAATATCATTATAATAATTACAATTAAATTGATTCTAAACAAACTGCTCTAGTGAACTGATACATTCTTATCGAAATTGGCATGTTTTAATCTCTTGACTTTAATATGGGATCAAGTTCATATTCAATTTAGTGTTTATAAATCACGGCTTAGTATTTGTAATAATTGTTATTCGCGGAAACGTCTTATTTGTTGAGTGATATATTTCAGTTATCAGGACATTTGCATTATTTTTTCATTTAATGTTATTAAAACAATTCATTGTACTTGAATAAGCATTTTACATATTTTCAAATGCTAAATTTTTTAAAAATATACGTGACTTTTGTATTAATAAAAAAAAGATACTTCTTCAGTATTCACTTTAAGCGTCTCTCCCACCCTCTAATACATTCAATAGAGAAACCAGAAATATTTTTATCTTTCCAACATCATCACCCATTAGAACAATCAATATTTCCCTAAAACCTCCCCAAGCATGGTTGATATCATCAAACCATTTCGATCCCCATTCATCGTTTGACAAACCCATTGTTTGCTTTTTCTACCTAAACCAATATTTATAGATGTAAGCCCTCATGAGACTACATTCAAACAATGCCTGGAAAGCTCAGCGATAAACGATAAAAAATTCCAGTAATAACACAAATCCTCAAATCGATAAACAGAGTTCTGCTTTTAGTTTCAAGAATTAAAGTTTATTCGATGGAATTTATGTTTTCACTTTCTAGTTAAAGCCACGTAAAAACTTTGTGTCTGGATAGAGGACACATTAATTGCAAATGTATCCGGAGGGTGAGCTTTTATGTAGTAGATATGTTTGTAAAAGGATCTTTTGTCCAATTTGGTTAAGAGCTTGTAGAGTTGGAGAGCAATTTTCAGAGTTGTTGTCAAAGTTGTGTTTGATCTAGAATATTCTCAAAAAAGATCTGTAGAATTGCACAAATGATTATAATGAGTAGATATAAAGGTGCAATAAGTAACACAAAAGCGTAATAAAAAATACAGAAAAATGGAATGAAATGACATTTTTGGAGTCGAATTGAAATTTGTAAAACAAAAATGCATCTATAAAATACAATTGAAAAACAAGTAGAATATAAGAAAGAATAGTCAAAACTAAAATTGTATTTTTCAATTTTGTATCTTATGTTTCAGTTTTGAATTCAGAAACTGGAGAATGGGAATCTCCTCAACATTTTAGGGGAAATGTATTATGAAATATTAACGAGGATATTATTAACAAACTTTTATATAGAGTGTTTTATACAAGAAACAATCTAAATTTTTTTACCAATTTTAGATCACTTTTCCAACCTTTATACAGACGTTTTTCGTTTTGATACTGAAGTAAAATTGAGTTTTCTATATATCGAAGTATTAAGAAATTTTTAGCTTAAATTCGAGATTACCAGTGGCGCACCAGATGCTTTTTAGTCACTTTGGACTGTAGATTTGTGTGTATGATGAAACTACTTCATTGAATGTCCAATTTTGCTCCCATTTAACCAGGTCTGTAGTTTAAACTGTTTACGAGATCCCCATGTCTCAACATCCTTATCTTGGACACACTGTACATGTCTCGTCATATGCACTTGGAAGAAGTACAAGATATGATATAACTTTCTAGGTGTTTGTATAGTTTATTAAAATTAAATTGCATATTGTATTTGAATTTTAACAAATTTGATAAATAATAATTGACTAGCTGTTTTATAATTTAATTCAAAAGATTCACATGCTTCCGCCATCTTGTGACACTGTCTTAATTAAAAATTGAGAAAATTAAGAAATTAAAGTTAAGACTGAATTTGAAATAGTTATTGTAGAAATGACTCAAAGGTCCAAATTAAAATATTCGCATTATTGCATATTTGGCTGTAATTAAAATTGTAAATTAAGATTAATCATGTTTTTAAAAGTTGTGGATGAATACTAATTAAAACTCATTGTTAATTTTTTTAAATCAGCCAGGTTGAATGGATTTTTTTAAATGGCACTTTTTTTAAATAATTCTTGTAAGAACCGCATTAAAAAGTCATATTTTTAGATCGGGGACAGGGTGGTCGCTCTCCCAGAATTCCGTGCATGGGCCGAATTGGTAGCCGTCCCAGCCAAATACGTCTACAAACTGCCCAACGATCTGTCTTACCTGGATGCCGTTACCATTACAATGAATTACACCGTCGCCTACATCTTATTATTCGAGATCGGAGCACTAACTCAGGGAAAATCGCTTTTGGTGCACTCTGTAGGCGGTGGAGTGGTAAGTCATATGTGTTTCTTGATTTATCTTTAACAATTATATTCCCCAGTTGATAAAATTCCAATGCTAGAAATTTTCCATCTTAATATTTTGAAAGTTGTCCCGTAGTTTAAATACACATTTCCAAATGCCAAACAAAATATTTAAAGTACACAACTTAGTTTGATAAATTACATTGTAATTATGTAAATGTTATTGTTCGCATAAAAGTGCACCTTTAATTCGAAAATTTCGTTAATTCTCATAACGAAATTACGCTCCAAATCATACATAATCCTAGTAATGGTTTATTTTGCGTAAAATGCAAAATTAGCTGTGGTAATTTTGTTACTGTATTGAACAGAAATTCTATTGTCTCTTTTAGCAATTTATTTTCCCAAAAGAATTTGAATCACAAATCATTTCCAAACAGATCTTTCGTTTATCCAAAAAATCGTGCATATTACAGTTTACAAACTCATATAACCTACATGTATACATCGTTAAGATTTAAGAGTTGACTTAATGGAGTTTTAATATGCCCCCGTCCAAGCTAACTGCCTCTGAGGCATTTACTCGAAACAAATTTCAAGTGTATTAATGGATTTGAGGTCAACGGAAATTGTCACAGATTTAGTTGGTTATGGGCCAAATTATGAATGTAAATTTTATAAGCCATATTATGACAGTGATGGAAAGAAGCTTGGCATTACAGCATCTTGATTTGAAATTTTTATATTAACGGTAATATTATTAAATTATTAAATACATTTCCCGCTGTGTTAATGCTTTTCTGACGTTAATCAAACGTTTAAGTCAATCTTATCAAACTAATTAAACAGTACAGCCGTCAATAAGTAGTCGCTTCACGGCGAATTTAACATCAAATATTTATCAGAGCGTTTAATGACATTACTAGTCATAATTTGCGGCTACTTTAGTACGTTTTTATATATTATCATTACCGGAGCGCCTTTAAAACCCGCAAAACATAATTATTAACGATGAATCATTATATCAGCAGTAAACACATATACGCTGAATTGTATACTCGATTTTACGTAAGTTTGATGCCCTGGAATTTATTAGCTGAGAGCTGCTAAAAGTGTTAAATATTTAGTATCCTGGAAACACGTTACATCCATAAATATAAATTGCATCAATTTCGAGGCAAGAAGAGTGCCTTAGCCAAGTCATGGAATACCGTCCCATTTAAGGTTCGGACGGGCTCCTACCAGGTTTTGCCTTAATTTTCTACTTTATATTCTTCATATTCCCTGGAAAATTCGTTCACTGTTTCTAACTAAATTAAGTTTCTGAGAACAAGGTTTATGGCCAGGTATGTTTGGACTGTTTTTAATTTGGGAAATGTGTAAATTATATAAAGCATTAATGCCTCGGTATGTTAAATTTTCAAGTTAAGTAAGAAACCCCTTAAATATTTCTTTTTACGTATCTGAAGTAATTAGAATATAAAACAAGAAATTTGTGGACAATTTTTTGTCATATTAATGAATTATTAATAACGTTGGAAGGTTTTAGGCATTTTCAAGCGGAATAAAAGGAACATGGCAAATTTACTTTTAGTTTAATTTAAGATTAAAATTGAAAAAAACTTTACGTTGCTATTTTTTCTTTTTAACAGTCTACTTTATTTCTTTAAGAAGTAAGGATTTATCAAATCTGTAAAACAGTTAAGCATCAAAATAAGATGAAATGGTACATAAAATATATTTTAAATTTACAGATGGGTGTAGATATGCTTTAATATACAGAATGTTCATAAAAAAATCATATGTTGGAGTCTCAGTTTAAGCAGCTCCTTATATAAAACTCACTGTTTTTAAAATGTAGTTCGGCCTTCCCACTAATCATCACTTCAATTTTAAACCGATACCTACAATAATGTCGATGTTGTTAAATCCTGCGTTGAGATTTCACTACCTTGTATATTTTTCAAATTATGTCTGAATCACTAGCATGTAGTTTCATATAGCAGTCCTTTACTAGAATAATTCTCATCGCCTGATTACATTATTGATTGATTGATTTTTTTTGTCTAATTTTGTTTTTTATGAGGTTCAACTGCATATCAAAAGATATATTACAGCCGTGAACATGTTGTTATAAGTCTAAAACAAGTCATGCTCTAGAAGTTATCAAATATTTTAGATTTTTCAACTGGAGTTACACATTACTACTTTAACTTTCACTGTTAGGGGTTTTGTTTCACATTGATGTTATAGTGATCATTAAAAAAAACGTAACATGAACAAGCCTTGAAATAAATTGGAATATCGTCTTGGATTATTGGATTTGTTACCTGTTGTCAATCAAATGTTTGATAAATAGCAAATAGGTTAATCAACACAATAAGTTTTGTGTTCATCATTTACTGTGAGATTTTTTTAATAATCATATTCTTTCTTATTATTTTTAATCATCATCATGAATCTGGGTTCATTATAACGAATTTTTGAATTTAATTTCGGTGCGCTTAATTTTTTTACGCAAGAAGAAATTTAATGAAAATAATTTTTAATGAAATAAATAATTCAATTTAAAAGAATTTACCTGGATTTCTTAAAACAGATTTTCCAAGAACACCCAAACAACGGCGCCATCATCGGTGTTATTCACATTCCCTCCATGCTAAAAACAACTAATGGCATCAATACAATAAAGCAATCCCTAATTGATTTCTAGGGTCATTGTCCCCATTCCTTCTTATTGTACCTTTTAACTTGTGAACTCATCCAATCATACTTAAAGGCCTGGATGGCACTCGACGCACCCGGTGTAGGATCGGGAAAACATCGAGCCCAGACAAAGTTTTACCTAATTTATATTCATAGACTCTCATCAACTATTTACTAAATAATTTCGAAGCTAATTTACTAACTGTGGGTCGTTCCCAGTTTTCGCTCCTTTTCACATCCATTACCTCAGCTTAATTTGCTTTGCTTGAAACCAAAATTTTATTATGTATGTACAAAGTTGCCATAATGGTTAATTAATTCAATATACTATTCTTAGTATCAGAGTCACTTTTTCCTCTTATAGTTGGCCAGAAGTGAATCTAACATGTTATAATAATATATTAGAATACGAGATGAAAAATGTTTTATTACGTTTACAGATAAACAAAATCCTTAGACAGTAATGAAAATTTCCATCGAACAACAAAATAGTATAATTTTAGTTATAACTAGAAATTTCTGAATAACATTTAAAAATGAGCTTCAATCTTACTTGTGTAATGTATTTCAAGAGCTTAAAATTTCCATCGGTTCTTATAATAATACCAATTTTATTATTAATTTTAACAAATAAATATGTTAGCATCACGTATATGGTTACAAATAAATAAAATGAATTGGTTTGATTGCATTTAAATAAATAGAAATTAGGCTTTTCAATGCGTAGCTAGATATATATTTTTCCACGCTTATAATAAATATTTAATTTGAGTCATTAATTAAATACATGTTATTGTATACTTACACCTAATATGCGGCAGGCAAATGAAGACTCATTAGAACGGGAAGTAGACGACAGTAATATGGCACTTCCAAATTTTTAGTAATAATGTAGTAATAATATTACTGACTTCCAAATCAAGTCAGTAATATTATTACTACATTTGTGGTTGATTAAAATATATACAATGTGTTTGGGTTAAAGATTTATCACCATGGTAAAATTTTAATTCTTAGCCCATTTTGACCTTTTTTGCTAATTAAATATTCAAAATGCACAATTATCGAATGGGTACGATGACTCTTCACCCATATTCATGGCCAACTGCGTGCATTCTTATGATATCAATTTTCCAAAAGTACTATTAGGGCTTTTTTAGGATAAAAATGAATATAGATTTTTAAATAGAATGACCTAAAAGCTACCTATATAGATTTTCATTTTTCTACTATACAGGGTGTTGGAGAAAATCAATAAAACATGTTGAAAAAAAATGATAAGAAACCTTTTAAATTAAAACTTCTCCATACACTTGAAGCTGAAGATCAAAATCTAAGAATGGAGTTCTGTTTATGCGTACAGGGCATGTACTAAGAAGATCCTTATTTTTTAAAAAACATCTTATACCCCGATGAAGCTACATTTATGATAAACGGTGTTGCGTCGATACACCGTTCATAACCCGAATTGGATAGTAGAATGTAAAAGACAATACCACTCAAGAATAAACAATTTCATTAGTATTGTAAATCAAGAGATTATTGAGCCATATTTATTCAACGAAAGTTTGAATGCTGCTCGTCTTCTGAGATTTCTACAAAATGAGTTTAGCGACGCACTTGATGAGCCTCCTCTTGATTATCGCTACAGTTTACATTTCCAACTTGATGGAGAGCCCATTCATAATGCGGTTAATGTGAGAAATTGGTTAAATGATTTTTTGTTTCATGTTTAAGAGCAGTGCTTTCCCCGTTGTTGCTTTTTAGGAGGAATCCGTTCTCTGTTTTGATGATGACGTTTTTATTGTGTTTCCATATAATTGCCATTCACACTATTGATGTTTCAGTGGTTGTAATTATTAAAAATGTGTGGTGTTGTTGATCTAGTAATGTTGGCCTCTTGTTGAGTGGTATTGAACATATTTGCTTGCATTTCATTTGTTAAATCGTCCTTTGGATTGACTACTTTTTTTGCTGGGTTCATTGCTATTGTTGGAGTACTGCATGATGATGCCTTAGTCCTCCCTCTTTTTTTGGACTTCAGCTTTTTGAAGCCTTGTAATGAATCGGACTCTGAATCTCGGGATGTATCCCTATACTGGTTCATCGCGCCGTAAATTACAGGGTTTTATTACTCATTTCAATATTATTGGAAATTTGTAAATACTCCGAAAAATCTATTTTATTTAGGTATAAAGACTAAAAAAAGCTGTTTTGCGATCGTATTTATTCTTCCGCACACAACCTATCATTAATACTAATATTTAATCCAAAAACTGTTTTGTCCCAATTAATAATTTATTATTCTAGATTAAATTGAAATTAACATAAATTTATCGTAAAAAGGTTAGATTTTAGTATTTAAATAGTTCAAGGTTCTTTAATATTAGTAATACATTTTTTTTCGAACAATCGTCAATCAATTTTATTGTTAAAATAAATTTTTTGCCGATTTTAAAATTTGTTTACATAAAAAAACATGTTTTATTGATTTTCTCGAACACCCTGTATAGCAGAAAAATGAAAATCGAAATAGGTAGCTTTCAAGTCATTCTATTTGAAAATCTATCTTCATTTTTATCCTAAAAAAGCCCTAATAGCACTTTTGGAAATTTGATCTCATAAAAATGCACACAGTTTGCTCTGACTATGGGAGTCATCGCACCCACTAGACAAATGCGCACTTTGAATATCTAATTAACAACGTCAAAATCGGCCAAAAAATAAAGATTTTACAAAAGCGGTAAATCGTTAATGCGGACACACTATATATATACAGCAAATTGTTAATAAACTTCCCTAGAGGTTATATTTTTCGTCATAATCCTTAAATATTGAAAATGTTATGAAGTTCTTCCCGCAGCCTTTTCAAAACAGTTGTCTCTGCTGAAGAATAATAACAAGCCCAAAGGCACGAAACTTTATGTACAATTGTATGTACCCATCGTTTTGACAAGGACAAATTCACCGAGGCTGCATTTGCGGCGGTTTGGGGATGGATGAAAGAAATAAAACACTGCCTTGAGTACAAATTTATCTTGTGTGGGTTGGCGCCGTGTGCATGCACATGCAAATACACATTTTCACTACACATGCTCCTCTGTCTTTTGAGAATTGATTGATTTTGTCGAGAAAATAGCAAGAGATTCCTAGACGCTGCTGAAAGTGAAAGCCATCTCGAAAGGAGTTCAGAAACCTTCGGCTGCAAACACGCCCTCGGGAGCTTCGTGCCTTGGAGGAAAATTAGGGAAACGTGAGCTTGAAATTCGTGGGTTTCGAGAATGTCGTCGATTGCCCGAGGATTAATGGAAATCCTTAGTAATTGTAGTTTCCAGAAAAAAGGGTCTTGAGGCTGCGCAATTAATCAGGGGCTTGACAGTGTGCATATGCGTCGAGTTAATTAATACGGGCACCGTAGGGACGAATAGAATTAATAGCTGAACTAGGGCAAGCAGGATGAATTGGCAATTTAGCAAATTAAGATCATCCATCAAGCTAACTTTAAATAGGGTGAAATGGGGCCCAGGACTGGCCGAACGTCGGTGTATCACACCCTAATGATAATGTTTACTGTAAAAGAAAAGCGAGCATTCTAAATCATAAGTTAGTAGTGCTGACGTTGCCAGTGGATCAATATTACAAGCAGAAACTATGGAAGCGAATAAAACATATTTATCAAGAAAGTTAAAAATGTAATATGTTGCAAAAAAGATTGATAGAATCTTTCTAGAAAGTATCAGGAGAGAGTATGTAGTAAATATCTAGGGTGTCTGGCTGGTTCATGTGGAATATTCGGCCACATGATTGGACTGTTTTAGTATACGTACATTTTTGCCTACTTTAAAAAGTTTTGGATTCGATATGTATTTCACTTTTAGTATTTTTTTAAACTGGTGCATGCGACTACATTATCGCTAATAAAAATTCAAGGGAAAAATTTAATTATCAGAGTAGTTTTTCTAATAAAATGTATGTTCGCTTCTATGCCAAATTGCAGAATCCGTCCAATTATAAATAATAGCTGAATTACATAAAAAAATATATTTGCTTGATATTCCGGAGTGGAAATTTTATGAAATATCTGCTCAATATTGATTATACTAAGAATTCATGAAATTTTTTCATTATACCTTGCGCATTTCAAATTTTCATAGAAAAAAATCCTTTCAGTATCTCTAGGAATGGTACTGAGAGAATTTCGTAGGCAATAAGTCAACAAAACAATTGATAATTGTTTTGTTGACTTACTGACTAAACCAATTTTCAAACAAGACCTCCGCAATACATAAAAACAAAGCAAACTCGAGTTACCCGCCGACTTTATTGGATTTCTTGGAAAGGGTTTATTTTATAACCCTTCCAAACTCAATAATTCAAAGCCGCAAACCCTGAGTCGAAACGCTGCTTCGTCACGTTTACATGCTAAAAGCTTTCCCTTTATTAAAAAAAGACATGCGAGCGCAAAATTTTGTTCCAGCTTACGAACAATTTATTATTAACTGATCAGTAACAGTTTCTTTTATTAAATGCAAATTTTCACAAATACTGCTTTTGGCAATTTGGATTCAATGCGAAACCGCCTTTTTATGATGATAACCACCCCAAGTTTTACCTACAGGCAGATGCCTTTTGATCGGATCGATAGGCGTCTGGGATGCCTCACAGGCGTCGCGACGCCGGCGAGCTACCTGTTGCTCTCCGTCGGTCCGAAAGGGTGAAAGACCCCGCAAAGTCCATAGAAAATACAATCCAATATTACACTGAAAGTACCGAAGAACCGAGAACGGTATTGTCATATTCAAATCATCATGAATTCGCAACATTGAAATCGAAGTTATCCAGTTATGTAGGTGTCATTTCCGGTCAACCGATTATCGCTAGCTGCCTGTTCATAGTTTATTTTAAAGGTAAAACTGTGTATATGTGCTTGTTGTCATCACAGCTCCAACGAAGATAAATTCGACGTTCGCATTGCTTTACAGATAATGATTTATAAAGTTGGTAACCCGTGCCATGTTCACTGACAAGTGATCACTTATCATCCGATGCGGTAATGGGTCGTGAATAAAATTAATCATTTTGAAAGAATTGAGCAATGTGGATCATACTGATAATGTAAATATATCAGGCCATACAGAATACAATATTCAATATTGAACCACTACTTTTGTCAGTCAGTTTAATGGGTACGCGTTGGTAATAAATATTTGTTACCATTTGTTAGAAAATTATAAAATTAACTAATATTGTTTTGTTGAATATTTTTCTGTTCTAAATTTGGACCATAATTTGACAAATAGACTACGGTTTTATTTAAAATATTATTGAGAAGCGTGCACCAAAAATACACAGGTATCTAATTTAAGATTTTAGTTATTATATTATTTCCGACTTAATAGGAAACAGACACATGTGTATTATAAATTGAGCAAAAATTCCTTTAATCTAGTATAATGTCCGATAATCAGCGAAAAATTTCACTTTAATTTTCTTCATTTTAACCAGCGCTAAATATAAAAAGTTATAAAGATGGACCATCCCTCATACACATAATATCAGAAATTTTTGCTCCTTGACTTCTAAAAATTATAGTTTTCCATGAAAAATTTTATGAATTAGAGTTTATTTTTGTTAGTCTGTGCATACTCGAGAAAATCTCGTTAGTTTTTAACAAATGTTAAGCAGATGTTTCCGAAACGTATACTCCTGGATTTAAAAAAAATCTGATTTGTCTTTGTGCAAAACTAGTGAAATTTACAATATTTTAAACGGCTTTTTCTACATTTTTGTAAAATCCAATGTGAATCTGAGCTACCCAATTCTAGAGTTTTAACCAGTATTACCAAACCCCCTAAAATTTGTAATCTTTAAACCTGAAAGGTACATTTATATTATTGTTTGTAAAATTACCGTATAAAAATATGTATTATGATAGTATATAAAATTACGAAAATACGCTTCTGAGTGAATTCATAAGGAATGTTAAAGAATCAATATAATTATAAATTCTCAAGTAGGAGTGAAATAACTTTACAGGAAAACTTCAGAAAATTCTACGAGCAATTGATACATTTTTAAGTAAATGCAAGGTTTTGTTCTTAAACATTATACTTTAATAGATTTTCAATAGAAAAGTTCGATAAAAATTTAATTTGAAAAGTAACACTCCGAAATGAAAGTATACGACAGGGAGATTGTTTTTCATTAGTTAAATTAAATCAAATAATTTGAAGCGCAACAAATTGCTGCTCTCATTTTTTCAGTGGATTGATTTGATGATAGAATTACAAATAATTAACACTTTATCAGAGCAATTTTTCCCTCTACATGATCTATAAGTTTTAAAGCATTATTTTAAAGTTTTTATATTACATCGTTGGATAACGAATGCATGCCAACAGTTGGTTTATACAGCGTCTATATAATACCAGGTGAGGCAGAAATTAATGAGATATTATTTTTAAAAAACAATGTTGCTTGATGTGGAATAAAGGCCGAAGATTGAGTTTAATACCGCTTATTCTATAGGTATAGCTTATTAATAAATATTTAATAATTTAAGGAGATTAAAATTTAATAAAGGATGCAGAACATTTTTGAATTTCGAAATAGGTATTAGGTTGTTCGGAAAGTAATTTCGTTTTTTCCCGACAGAGGATTTAATGGTATTTTTTTGCACTTAACCTCACACTTAAGCCATATAATTTTTATATGCTTTGAGAGCTCATATAACAAGGCTTGTGTGTGAAACATTTCAATTAATTCTACGCAGTAGTTTTTGGTTGGTGCCCTTTTAAATATGGAGAGCGATAAGCAGCATTTTCGACATATCCTACTGTTTTACTACAGAAAGGGTAAAAATGCTGTTCAAGCCAGAAAGAAATTGACCGATGTGTATGGAGAAGGTGTGTTGACAGTACGCCAGTGTCAGAACTGGTTCTCTAAATTTCGATCTGGCAATTTTGATGTCGAAGATGCACCACGTTCGGGAAGGCCGGTTGAAGCTGATAAAGACGCCATAAAGGCATTAGTTGATGCGAACCGTCGAATAACAACACGTGAGATCGGATTGAAGTTAAATTTATCGAATTCAACAGTTTATGACCACTTGAAAGGCCTGGGATTATCCTCGAAGCTCGATATATGGGTTCCCCATGTTCTCACAGAGAGAAATCTGTGTCGCCGCATTGACGTCTGCGATTCGCTTCTCAAACGTGACAAAAATGATCCGTTTTTGAAGCGCATCATTACTGGGGACGAAAAATGGGTTGTATACAACAACGTCAAACGCAAGAGGTCATGGAGCAAAAAAGATGAATCGACTCAAACCATTTCCAAAGCCGATATTCACCAAAAAAAGGTGATGCTGTCTGTTTGGTGGGATTTTAAAGGAATCGTTTTTTTTGAGCTTTTACCGGATAACACAACGATTAATTCGGAAGTCTACTGCCAGCAGCTGGACAAACTGAAGGATGCACTTCAACAGAAAAGACCCGAACTAATCAACAGAAAAGGTGTAGTGTTTCACCAAGACAACGCGAGACCTCACACAAGTTTGGTCACTCGCCAAAAGCTTTTACAGCTTGAATGGGACACAATGCCACACCCACCATATTCTCCAGACCTGGCACCATCGGATTATTATTTGTTCCGGTCACTCCAAAATTTTTTAGACGGTAAAACTTTCATCTCAAATGATGAGGTCAAAAACCACCTCGATCAGTTTTTTGCCAGCAAAGACAAAAAATTTTATGAGCGTGGAATTATGCTACTACCAGAAAGATGGCAAAAGGTGTTGGACCAGAACGGCCAATATATAATTTAATAAAGCATTTGTTTATTATACGAAAACTGTCATTCATTTTCACATAAAAAAACGAAATTACTTTCCGAACAACCTGATATATGCCTAACTTACCTATTTTTTTCACGAGGTGTCTTTAGTCTTCATTTTATTATCAACTTGAGCTATATTCGAAAGACTTAAGCAATTTTAGATTTTTTTACGAATTTGACACGCCACTGATTTATTTCCTTTAGAAAAATTTAAGCGAAATAATTTAAATTAATTTTAAAAAGCATCGCTCATAGGATGATCCGTATGTGCTTAAAGCCTGGATAAATACACTCTAATTCACATGCAGCTTTCAGATTAAGGTTTCCTCTTGTCAATCTTTTGCAAAGTTTATATAGAGTGTGCATAAAATCTAATATGGAATAAATTAATTAAATATATTTATCCACATATCGATGATATAAATGCAAAATCTAGTAATCTAATATGAAATAAAGTTATTGAATTTTTTTTCATTAAATTTGGAGTCTTGTGTTCAGGTTTCACTGCTTAATCTGATTATTTCCCACAAGACAGCATAATCTTTTTTTGTAATGAAAATGTCCTATTGGTTTTTGAAAATAAAAGAAAAACACACCGAGGTTTTGCTCTAATCACTAGATGTACTATGTATAAGTATAGTTTAATCTTTGTACCTACATATTGATTTTTATTTTCTATTTTATTTAAATTTTGATTCTGATTTATAATGTAAGAATATTTGAAAAGTTTAGCAAACGAAAAATCTTCGGCCACAAGGCGAAAATTACTTTCTCTGCTACTAAACTCCATAAGTCGAACCCATTATAAATAATTTGGTCGTACCGAGTATTTCTATGGCAATTTCCGTAGACGCACAGTTTTTTTGCCGGCGGTATCGCTCAGCATTGTACATTTTGTAAACAAATAGGTTAAAAAACACATTTTTTAGCGCGCTTCTTTACAAAGAGATTCAAAACAACTTTAAAGTGAGGTTTCACTTAACCCATCACTTTGTTTAAATTACTCGGCTCATATTTCATGTTTAACTTTATAAACTATAGTTTCTGGGAACTATTCAGATTTTTACATCTTATCTTGTCGAATCGATTTTCGTTCAGAAAAACGTTACAGAATTAGCGTGGAATTCGACAAAAAAATCAGTCATAATTGAGGCGTTTGCAGCGATCATTGTGTGGCACGATGAATTAATAGGATTTGAAAACCACTCTTTAACTTCAAACACTTCAAAGCCACAACAATACGCATTTCAGGTTGTAATGCTAACATGAATGGATTGGTAGGGTTTTAACAGACCAGCGACCCACCACTCACCGAACTGCTCCCCTAATGCTCAAATTTCATATACATAAGTACATTGAATATTATGCATCGATTTTATGATCAAAATTTGTTTAGTCCCGACAGTTTTGTCCTAAAGCTATTTGTATATGTATAATATGTTACTCCGCTACATAGGGGATTTAGCCGTGTTCGTTTCCCAAGGTTCGGTGTCTTTTACAATATGAATGCTAATTTTATGGTCTACAGGCTCTTTAGATATGAAATATACGGCAGATATTAATTTTAGGAACATTAGAGCGACTCGGTCCTGCCAATTTAAAGGAGTTAAGGTGTGATTACACCGTATATATTCGGGATGTTAATACAACGTTATGTGCATATGTACATCAATGTAACAAATCAATGACAGAATGAGTAAAATTCTGCGATTAATCCATTTTAGACAATTAATCATTCAATTCACCAATACTCGTATAAGTAGCAATCGATGTTCCCCACCCTTGACAGCCACTAACAGTGATTTGTAATTTATAAATCAACCTCCCTAATTAACATACACATATGCCCTAATACA
The DNA here is from genome assembly GCF_039881205.1 of Euwallacea similis. Lineage (NCBI taxonomy): Eukaryota > Metazoa > Arthropoda > Insecta > Coleoptera > Curculionidae > Euwallacea > Euwallacea similis. The sequence goes on from NC_089630.1 coordinate 2,863,102, forward strand.
TATGTATCTCTATTAATATTTTTACAGATAAAGACGGCGGGGAGTCATTGTTATTCCCGATGCCCAACACACATTTATAACTGAAACGACGATCAATACTGAATTAAAGAGAGTTTTAGGTTCGGTGCGTTTAACGGAGAGACAGGAAAGTTTGGGCGAAGTAGTTCCTGAAGCGATCCAAAAATGTGATCGGGTTGTAGAAAAAATGTGACATCATGAGACTTGCCGAAAATTAAATATAAAGTTCGTTTTTATATAAATGTACTTCAACGAAATGATATTCCAACGTAGCTGAAATTCGAAAGTGGGACATTGTGTTCGCGCTGAAGGCAATATCAAAATGTTTTATTAAAATACGTTGGCGAAAATTTAAGAAAAATTATTACGACACTGTCTTCAGTCCAAACACGTGATATGCATATAGTTCAGTACAAAAAGAAGGTAAAAAAAAATGGATGTTGCCGAAAAAACGACATTATGATACACTTACCGGAGTTTAAAAAGACACAGTTGCCAAAAATTAATAATCGTCAAGTTGGAGAAAATAAATAAAAATTGACATTATGATGCAGTTGCCTAGACTTGAAAAGTTCATACTTTAGTATACGTGCGCCTGACAGTCCATAATTGTGACAATATAGCCGAGCTGCCTAAGGCTGAAAATGCGGAAGAAAGAATTGAAGAATGAGTGTACGTACATATTTCGATAAAGCCATCAAAATTGTAACGAACTGTGTAATGCAAGTTCACGTTTGTCCTGTTCCATATTGTTTTCTTTAGAAAAGGAAAACTTCTCACTAAAAAAGGTATTTCGATTAATTCAGTCAACAAAAGCAATATGTTTCAAAAGGATTTCGTAAGGACAGCCCCTGTGATACATAAATGTTAATTTTCGAGGGTTAATCCTGACATTTTGTGTGTATAGGAACGAACGAAACAGGAATAATGAAAAAAGTATGTGGAAGCATTAGAAGACCCACATTTATTGAAAATGAAATATTACCGTTTGGTCTGCGTATCTCCATAATATAATAATGCAATGACAAATTGTTGTTATTAAATCTGCTGTGTGAGTAAGACTATGTGGCTATGTCATTTAGCTTACTTCTTTAAAGGAACAACTTAATTACTATCGCTTAAAAGATACTTCCCAGCCTTAGCCGCTTTCATTTTTAAAATCGTTCCCGCATCATTATATATATGAATAATCATTATACCATAAACGCACCAACGGTAGTCCAGGCTCGTCAGTACCTACTTTCTGCAGAACGGCATCGAATGAGGTCGTTGGTACGTCTGTTTGCCAGCGTACCACCCGATGCATGGTTCCTTTTCCCTTTAACGCATTGTTCGGTATGTGGAGTAAATCCGGGTAAAAAAGCAAGAATGCGTAATATTAAGAGAAACTCTATGAAAACTCCCCGGAACGTCTGTCATTGTGACCTTATAGGGCGTTAGACTCAGGAAGTTTCCCGATGCGTTGTTGAATCAAACGAAACTCCGCCACATATGGACTGTTAAATTCCAATCTTGGGGGTCAAATTTCGCATTTATTACATGACGAAGCAATTTCGAAGATGTATCACCTCCTGTTATATCGGAAAATCGCGCCTAAATCCATCACTTTCGAATTTGCTGCCCACTTGCTGGTCTGCTATTTATCGATCACTTTTTCGTCTTCTAGGGGGGTTGAATCGCAAATCCCTTTGATTCAGGAGGATATTTGCATGTCTGCGATGAAATCTCCTTTGTTAAGTATCTAGCGGATATTGTTAAAGTCTGGTGGCACTTAGCTGGGAACAAAAAGAACCTCCTTTGTCTGAGAAATTAAACATCATTATAAAGGTCGGTAAATAACCTCGTAATTGCTGCGCCAGGAAAATGATTGCAAAATTTCTTTCAAACATCACAAACATGCACATTAAACGTAAAGGAAATAAACGAGCGGGCGGTTATGATAGTAATAATGATAATTATAAGTTACAATTGATAAGATAATAGGATTATTGTTTCACCTAAAGAAAATGTGTTTTACCGAGCTTTTTGGATGGTTTCGCATTTATAGTTGAAGTAGAATTCTTGTGCAGCCCTATTAATTGCTAAAATTAAGTTTAATTTAAGCTTTATTGGGTGCCTACAATAATTATCATTCGGGCGTTGCTCTAATGGAAGAACTTTTTTGTTTGTTTCAAAACCAGCCATTTTTGTTAAAATAATTAGTCTAAATCACGAGATAGCAACATATTTTATGTGTCCCCGCGGCTATAACAATGAAAAGCTATAAAACCGTAACATTAGTGTCTATTTCGTTATAAACCTTTATAGGAGAAAATCGAACTGTTTTAATTCACTAAAATGGCATTGATTTATAGTTTCAGGGTTATCTCCATGAGCCGCAAGATATCTGCCTAATTAAAATACTTAATTATTGTGTTATCAAAAGACACGACAGTTAGAATTTTTAGTTTTAATTTTGTAGTAACTTACACCGAGATGACTTTCTTGTTTTGATTTTTATTTCACGTTTCTTCTTTTTGGTAACCTGATCTAACTTGATTTTATTTCGATTTTGAAGTAACTCGAAAAAATCCTTTTTTTCTCATTTTGATTTTTTTCTTATTGCAATTTTCAAATGAAGTGAACTTCCCCAATTTTTTCTCTGGTGCACGTTCAGAAAGCTATTTAAAAATTGAAAGTCACGTTAAAATATTGCCTCATTCGTGATTGAAAATTAAGGGATTATTGGACGAATGAACTTGACGCTTGAATCTCGATATATTATCAAACATTATATAACAAATCCGATCAATAAAACGAGTTTAAAAATAAACTCTTGTCAAGTGTCAGAGGAAGTATCTATAAGGAGCAAAGTTGCTTTCCTAAATTAGAAAACTGAACCCTGAAAGCTTGAGAAATTTAACTGAAAGTCATACAACATTCATGCATGTTTGAAAATGAAAGTGGAGTTCAAGCTGAAAAATTCAGACGCAGTAATAATTTTGCTTATTTAAGCTCGAAAAGCATTTAAGCCTAGAAGCACGACTAAAGCTTAAAAAATCCTACTAAACATCAACTTAAATCATTGCTTTATTCATGATTGAGAACTAAGCAATGAAGACGCTTTTTCAGATTTGATAATTGAATTCCGAAAGTACGTTAAAAGCTTGAAAATGAAGTTGAATTATGTTGATCTTAGCTATTTCTGAATCAATTCCTTTTTTTTTGTTTTTCACTAGGTTTAAATTAGAATTGAAAAGATATAAACCGACCTAGCAACATTTACAAACACAGTACCATACTGTGAGTCGTTTCTTTACTACTTTTAACCCATTAAAATGATCATTAATCCATTTCGTGGAGCTTCTCGTAAATGTTTCAGGACCTCAAAGTCAAACATAAATCTATCATCGAACCCAAATTAAAACACCCCAAGGTTCATAATTTATATTGGCTTATAATTTCCAGGGCCAAGCCGTAGTCCAATTAGCCAAGACCGTGCCAGACGTTACCATCTTCGGGGTTTGCTCCAAGGGAAAACACGAGGCTTTGAAGGAGGCAAACGCCCCTATTGATCATCTACTTGAAAGGGGGTCTGATTACGTCAACGAAGTTAGAAAGGTAAATAATTAGCAATTCCAGCCTGTTGCGATGCAAAATTGCTGTTCGCAAAATTGTATTTTTGATGGCGCCGTTGGAAGAATGATGTTGTATGTATGTTTACGTTCCTGTAGGGAGCTAATAGAGTTTCATAACATTGTTTAGATATTTCCCGATGGAGTGGACATAGTTTTAGATTGCCTGTGCGGCGAGGAATCTAATAAGGGCTATGGTTTACTTAAACCCATGGGAAGATACGTCCTTTACGGAACATCCAACGTAGTGACAGGGGAGACCAAAGGATTTTTCAGCGCTGCCAGATGTGTACGTACAAAGCTAAAATTATAAACACTATTGTTTGCAAATTGTTTTTTTATCACTGAAAAACAATCGTTGTTGTAGTGGTGGCAAGTAGATAAAGTTTCTCCACTGAAACTCTTCGAAGAAAACAAGAGCTTGGCGGGTTTCAATTTACGTCACTTAATGTACCAGCAAAATGGTGCCACACACGTTAAGGACACCGTGAGCAAGGTGTTTAAGCTGTTCCAAGATGGTAAAATCAAGCCGCTATTGGACTCCTCTTGGGCTTTGGAAGACGTAAGTTTATTCGATATCGAAATGTTGCTTCCACAATTTTTGGAACAGAAATGAGCAAGTTAAAAATTTAAATTTTTGTTGATTTCCGAAAATTTGAGAGTCTGGATATAATTTTCAAAGACTGGATTTATTTTTTTTTATACTTTAGAACATATATTATTTACGTTTTGTTAAATCGTGAGAAGACAAACTATGTGCTTAAAACTACCTATGCGATTTTGAACGATTACAGAGTTTAAGAAAATTTCCGTGAACATGAAACATTTGAGCTTTATACGTAGTGACAACGAATTTGCTATAAAGCTTCGATGTTATTCCAAATAAATCTTATACGTGTTGTATAAACAATCTTTATGTCCTCGAAAAAAGGTTATCGGCCAGACCGGTCTGTCTGCCCATGATACAAATTCTTAACATTAGATAACTAAACATTATTACAAACCAAACTTATAAGCTACATCTGGAAGTGTTCCAACAGGGCGGTTGACGGAAAGAGGAAGCGGGATTGTCTTGTCTGTCTTCTTACGCAAAGTGGCTTTAGCATAGTCCAGTTGTGGGAATTGTTCTTCCACTTCTTGTGCAGTTGTAGTAATCTTTCGATTATTTTTGTCATGTGTATGCGTTCGTACAGTAATTGGTTGAGTAGATTGTGTAATGGGTTTTCAGGAGGTTTTACTTTTGTAATTAGTCTCCGTGTACAATCTATTCCGTTATTTGTATATATCGTTTAGTTTTTTCTGTTATATGTGTCCGTAATCTAATATTAGTCTGCAGATGGATTTGTATATTTTTATTGCAGTTTTAATGCTGAACCCTTTTTTCTTGTATGTCAACATTCGGAAATGTTTTGTTCTTTTGGTGATTTCCAATCTGATGCTTCGTATACGTTTAATAAATTCATTGTCGATTGTTATTCCAAGGTATTTCACATCCTTCTTTGGTTCCGTTGTGTCTCCGTGTGTTGTTAGTGTTGGCGAGTCGGCTTTGATTTGGTGGTCGGTTTTTGGTGGCACTTGACGTTAAACCTCCATTTATGGAACCATGGTATTGTTTTGGCCGTTATCGTCCGAAGTCCCTCTACGGCTTCCTCCGCACTTTTGTCATGCGCAATAAACTTGCACAAAATGACATTTTCTTACCACACGGTTTACTGCATCAATGTGCGGCTCGTGCATATATCATATGCACATATCCGTAGAAAATGAGTAGCGCTTTGTGTTCGTTTATAATACACTATTTTGATTAAATAGAAGAAGGAGAGAATATTTGATATTTTCAATTTTTAGCGTTTACGTAGAAGCAAGTACCATCAATATGAAGCAAGTAATAAAATTACAAAATGGAAATTTCAAAGCAGTTTCCTTGTAAATTTCCACTTGGCAATTTTTGCAAAATGCAATTATAATTTTATTACTTAATTTATATTCATGGTACTTACCTCTGAGTAAACGCTAAAAATTGCAGACTTATATATTTTGATTTTAGGATTGGATGCGATTTATTAATTTATTCGTAGAAATTGAACCAATCCGTAGATTTTACAGCAGACTTATTTTTTTGGTAAAAAATTTCTCAATTGTCTTAACATGTTTTGCAAGAAAATCTATGAGCCTTTGATAGGAAATAAGACATTTTAGTGTTAAAAAATTTTATATGTTTTTGTGGCAGTCAATTATTCATAGAAATTGAACCACTGTTTAGTCATACTTAGGAAATTTGCTACGAAAACTTTAATGAAAAATTCATCGAATCTTTGTCGATTCTGTGATTCTTGATTATTCGTAGAAATTGGACTGCGGTATGCAGTTTTTTAAGGTTGAGGGACGGGTCGTTCAGTGAAACATTTTCAAACACTCGTTCTTTTGCTGCAAAACCCATAAACGTACTTTTACGTGTTTTCTAGGTCGTGGAAGCTATGCAAAAAATGCACGACCGCAAGAACGTCGGCAAGATGATTTTGGACCCTAGTCTAGAACCGAAACCCAAGCCGGCTACTCCCGCCAAGAGCAAGGACAAAAAAAAGCAGTCCTCTGAGGAGAAGAAAGACAGCGAAGAAAAGAAGGAGGAAAAGAAGGAAAAAACCGATGATAAAAAGGAGAAAGAGGAAAAGAAGGAAGAAACGATTACCAACGGCACCGGCGAACCTACTGAGGAGGCCGAGAAAAAGTAAGCTATCGTTATTTTATCGATTATCTGTTGACAATGGATGATATTTAAGATTACCATGATAATCAATTATTGCGCATTAACCAAGATTGTTAAGTACATAGTCAAAATCAATTTACCAAAACTTACTGTCTATCCATTCCTTCATGTAAAATCCAACTCTAGTTGTAGTATTATTGTTTTTTATTACTATTGTCGCATTTTTGTAGGTATTTTTAACGAGGTTTCACTCCAGTGCTAAACACAGTAACACCCATTCTTTGCTCATAAGTAGAGTTCTAAAGGATTAAAAAAAACTCTTTATGTTAGGTGCGTTAAGATCTCGAAGTTTTTAATAACGGACCGTACTGTGTTATAATCAAAAATAAACGAAAAGTCTGTGAACTAACGACCAAAACGGTAGAATAAATAAAGTGAAACGTCTCAATTTATTTTTTTAATAATGTAATTTTACGCTCTCGCTTAAGACGTGCTTCCCTGTGACGGAACGCGCCTCTTGAGTCTGTGTTTTTAAGTTAGATGTACGTACGTATTAGTCGGTATTATTTTTGGATGCTCCATCCCGTTTCTCAGTAGACGTTTACTTGTGTTAATAGTTAGGTCTGATGATTTTTTAACGAGTTATACGGCGATTTTAAGGTTTAAATGCCTACCACTTAAAGTAAGGAATTTATGTTTATGGGAGTATCTTCTTATTCCCAAAAATGTACCATGTTCTCAGTACTACTATAAATTCTATTCCTAGTAAGATATTTCCTCTTAATCTATCAAGACCAGCGAAATCAGGCCAATCAATAGCTAGGATTTTTGATACACTTACACGGTAGCGAATTTCCATATCACTATCATATTTTTGCTAAAAATCGCCATTTTTATGGAGCCATATCACTTACGAACGTTTTCTTACTACAACTTTTTAATCGAATTTACATAATTATTATAATTAGTTTGTAGAGATAATTTTTAACGCTGAACTTTCTTCAACCTTCCTTCGCTTTTTGTACTCCTCCCGCTCACGTATTCTGTGTAAGTATTTAATCTTTGTGCGAACAAAAATCTTATATTTTCGTATCGGTGCGCGTCGAGGTGAACATATTTTACTGTATTTGTATTAAGTAAGGGAGCCGCTATCGATGTTCTGTTTGAAAATTTTAGATTATCCGATTACGCTAAAGTATGTTAATATTGCTTGAAATTATATGTAAATGTAAGACTGATGTGTTAAGCTACTGCTTATTATTGTTTTGGATGCCTGTATAATAAAATTGTATGATTATAATACTTGAGTATTGTTTTTTTTTCGACAAGACGAATCAGTAACCTTGAATTTTTCTGCCAAGGTTTATATGCTTGTTATTTATTGCATTTTTGAACGTCTGCTTTAATAATAACTCTTTTTCTTAGATGTCTGGCAAAGGCAAAATTATTTTAACAGGGAATCCCAAAGTTCGCGAAATAAATATTTGTATATGTACGTTATAGCAGTGTGCTACAAGACGAGCCAAGTAGATTATCCAAGATGAGCAATGCGCAGATGCTTATCCAGCAAGCTGATGCCTAAACACTTGAAAAAAGTCACATTTTTGTTGCGTGACGAATAATGTTTTCTTACCATAACTTAGTGGATACCTTATTTGCTTTTTATGTCTATATTGAATTTTAGAAAATAATGGCAGAGATATGTTTTAAAACACATTGAGAAAAACGAAATAATAGGGATTAGAGAATGATTTTGCCGATCCCTTTGGCCGAGTATTCGGGTTCGACGGGCAAAACGTCTATTCAGGTAGAATTAACTTAATTCATGGTGTATAAACACTTTTTTGCTGAAGACAAAAAACAAAGTTTTGCACTCTCCAGATGAGCATGCTAAAATGCCAGACAAGTTTGTGTTTAAAATAAAAAAGTTGGAGACCATTACCAGTCGAGATGGGAGTCGGGAAACTTTTCAAATATCATTAAAATAGCACATTAACTCTAACTTCCACGATCCCCATATTTTAAAATTGATATCAGAAACTTCGTCATGTATCACAACTTAGACATGGAGAGTTTGGATCTGTTAGCGAAATGATGCCGCATGTAGTAACGTCTCGTGTCACGTACACGTTATGAATTAAACAGATATTATATTTAAATCTTTTGAGTAAAAGTAAAAGGCCATGCTATCGCACCGAGAGATGGTACCGCGCGTAAAGCATATTTTGTCCAGTATTCAACTGCCATTTTTGGTCAGGAATAATCAGTCAAGAGGAAACGGAGACATAGTCTGGCAGCAGGCAGTAGTTAAGAAGAACAAAGCGTTGCCTTGACTCCTTTGGAGCCAATAACAGGTCTTTTTGAAAACGATGATCTAAGCCCTTTTACATGAATTAACCAACGTAAAAAAATATGATTTAAGTCGCATAATATTTGAATCATATCGTATTTTCGCCCGAAATCATAAGACGAAAGAAAGCGACTCATCTCAGCTACTTATCAACCAAATTGAATTGATCAGCAATGATCGCTAGCCTCTGGGATTGGTTGAAAATAAACTGATAAGGGCCATGCTGTTCCGAGATTGAATGCCCGGCGATATTCCCAAAACTTATGACGAAGCACTATTTTAAATGTAAAACATGTACGAACCTGTAGTCGTTACACTGGAACTGAACTTAAACCAACCAGTTTCTTCTATCAATGATTTGTCGAATGAATGTTCGGTTTCTTGGACATGCGGTAACGGATTTTTTGTCTGGTGGTGTTTTGGAACGTTTGAAGGTCGTAATGACTGGTGAGCCAATATTAGAATTGTCGAACGTGGAGCTTTCAGAACTGCAAAAAGGGGTTCAGAGTTTAAAAGTTTTAAGTTGCAGAAGCCTGTTATGTACTGTACGGTGACTAATGGAGCATCAAGTGCTAGTGTGGGTTCAGTCCAAATGCCGCATTTATATATGTAAGATTTCGGTATCGTTATGGAAAGAAAAAAATAAAACAAAAGCAAGTTTTGAGGTACTTCTTTACTTGTCAAGGATCCGAGTCAGAATGCCCCCCGTTACACATGTCTTATCCATCCCCGCGCTCTTTTCAAGAGCATTGATAAGCCACATTCCAGGCCTTTTCCCACGATTCCCTGACCCATCATCAATTTTTCTCTCGCCTATGTTAAGGAATTCATAAACAACCCTCTATCGTTTTCTCACGCTTATCTTAGAAGTAATTTACGGCTAACCCCCATGTCATTCTCACATGGTATTACTTGATAGTCTTAACATAAGCGAGAAATGCTCACATATACGTCACAACATGTAGCATGATGTGCAGAATATTGAGGATGTTCTACCTTCAGTTTCCAGTCTTCTTGGCGAAACTTGCTTTATAAAGGAACAACAAATTCAGTTGAATTCCAATTTTATTTGGGCTGAGAACAATACCGACTTATCAGTTTCTGTGGGAAGTGACGTAAAGACACAAATCCCGAGGATTTTGGAGGATTACACACGAGGACTGTCGGAAGGGGAGGCCGAAAGGAAGTTCTAGAAGGTTCTGACAGAAAATTAACGTATGTTGTTAGAGTAATATACAGGGGGTTTCATAAACATACTAACAAAATTTCAGCAGATGTAGAGTTCGTAAAAAGAAATATTTAGATCGAACAAAGTTAGGCCCGAAATCGCTTCGTTTTCACATCACAAAAAGCGCACTTGGAAACCTATACCAGTTTTTTGGTAGGGATAAGAATAAGAAATTATTTTTTATCTTGAAAACGGCTACTCGAGCAACAAAACACTAAGAGGCCTTTTTTTACTAAGAATTGATGGAATATTAAAAAATATATATTCGTATTAAAAAAAGTCAGTGGCGTACCATTTTTTAAATTAAAAACATCCCATTGAATTGCCGCACAGACGCCACTGGGGTAGGTGGAAATATTCTACCTACTCCAGAACATGCGCATTTATCCCGCCATAGCGTGTCTCTACTTTCATGTCCGTATCCCAAACCGTTTTTGAAATATTTAAAAAAAAAGGAATTAAACACTCCGTATTTTGGAAATGAAGCAATTTCGGACCTAACTTTATTCGATCTAAATATTTGTTTTTATGAGCTCTACATCCCCTGCAAATTTGTCGGTACATTTATAAAACATCCTGTATATAGAGGGTTGGATTTGGAACTATGTAAGCCTATGAGTATATGTGAACGTTTTCCCACTCTAATAGGGTACTACAGTTCCATCCTCAAAAAATGTTTTTTCAAGTTGAATCTATCGAAAATAAAACTCGTAATTTTAAATAAAAAACAAATCTTTACTTTGTTACAAACACTAACTTGTTGTAAAATATAGTTATTTACAAAACAAGTGAAGAAAGTAACTCTTAAGGTACGAGTATGAAATGTTGCGCACAAGCCATAGGAGAGGGCGGCAGTCACGCGGGCGAGTTGAGAAATTTTCTTGCGAGTTATGTACACTATTTTTCTCACGAGCATGAACCATGTAGAGAAAAATCAAATAAAAAGTTCGCCTGGCAGTGCTTCGCACCCGAAGGAGAAATCCGACACTACATCATCGTTGCAAACCTACGCCTAATCACTTTCGTAGGGGCCAACTAGGCAATGACTTTGAAATTTCACAACATTTTGCCGAATATTATCGTTGAAATCTACGTCATTTTGTTATTTTTTGAGACATGTAGTGTGTAGCTAAGTAGGGATATACATATTTTGTTTAATTCACTAATAGAATAACATATTGCCACATAATATTTCTTTTAGTCGCAGCAGTTCGTTGCGCTGTATCAATCATTCTTCATTTACTTTTTCTAGCACACGTGTGCTATAGGTACTCCTAACGCACGCATATGTTCGTATTTGTTTTCTAGAGTAATACCTTCGTTTGTTTACTTTCGTAGGGACTTGTGGGAAAACACATTTCGACAATGCGATACGTCCTTAGTACTATTCTTCTTACCCTAACAAATGATACGAATTTCCTAAAACGCTATATTGTATATTACAAACAAATGGCAGTATCGTCAAGTTTATAAAATACTTACATATATTTATTTTACAGTTAATAAATGATCATCAGTTAATCAACAATCACTTAACAATGATTAACGATGAATTCGTTTGAGTTTGGTGGGACAAATAGCATCGAACTCAAGACGAATCTACGTACATCTGTTTGTGATTTGTGTTTCGCAGCTTGGCAAGCACTGAAGAACCGGCCATAAATAAATATTTAAAAAATTTAATTAGCGGTAAAATAGTATGATTTAACATCAATATCGCGACATCATAATACTCACAATTATTTTCAATTCAGAGGTATTAACTAGCGACGCACTCATTTAAGTCGTTCAGGTTCTTAACTGTATTAACTTTGCACTATTAAAATTCGCTAACTAAATAGTATTAATAAATTAGATTGACATTTTTAACTTAATACAAATCTCGCAAAACAAATCGATTTACATAGGTACCGCAGAATGGGGATACTTGGAACTGTGGCGTTTCCTAAGAGGGTTGCCACCATTTCTTTGTTTTCCTGACAAATCCTATTTTCGCAATATTGCCGAAAAGTTAGTACACGTGTTCCAAGTTTTCATACATATTCCAAGTTTTCGATAATTTTTTAATTTGCGTTTATTACAGGTATACTGCACTTACAGCAGCGGCCATAGAATTAAGATCGCCTACTTACTTTACTGAAATTTGAATATATTGAGAAAATCTGGCAACATTGTAAGGATCTATGTTTTCAAAGTATCTCGGGGAACCCCGAGGCTTCTATTTTATAAGAAGTTACGGGATTCCCATGTTTTACGAAAATACTAGATCAATCAGTCCATTTCGAGAACTGATAGACACCAAATTAAGAACGCTGTTGAGATGTCAGTTTGGCATATTTTTTGGTAATAATTTGTGAAAGTTTTTATAAGATTTAGATTCTGAGAACTAATCAAGTGTGGAAAACAATGGGAAGAGCAACAAGTCGCGACTTAAAGAATAAATTATTCATTTGATGTCTTCAGATTTGGTTTTCTTTTTCGTCGAAATCCCGTGATGACGGCGATTGATATTCAGAAAAAGATTTTTCCAAAAAATTGTGAAAATCACCAACAAAACACACTAACCACAAAAAAATATATACCTCGAAAACCGTGAGTTTTTTTATAGAAGTAAATTAGATTAAATCTGTTCTAAATGACCTCTTTTATCACCTCAAAAATGTTGGCAAACCGTCTACTAAACACCCTGTATACTACAATATTGCCTGTAGAAATAGGTCTTGGTTTCCCACAAAATCCTGCATTATATTTGCTACTTAATACGTAGACATCCCTCTTGTCTCTGTAGCGTATTAAAAGCATAATTTCTTTGTGTATAAAACACGATTGGATGGTTCCAATAGGATATTAGTAATGTATTGTGGCACACCCCTGTTCGATCTAATAGTTCCTATTAAATAAGTCTTTTGCGTTAAGAAAAAAACACAAAGGCGAATGGAGTTGTATCAATTATCCACGATAATCTTCCGATTACTGTTTAGTAAGTTTTTAGCTAGAAAAATAACTACTTTCTCAGAAAAACTGGGGGCATCGCTTTCAGGAATGTCGAATATATCGTAAATGTCCTTGCCTATACAGGGTGTCAACTTGAAAACTTTCCACCTTAATTATTTTGAAACGGGATAGATTTTTTTTAATTGTCGATTTTGTTATCGAGAGGAAACAATTTTAATGTAGAATTCACTGTGCCTCTCTCAACCTTCTACTCCCCAAAACCACCCTCTCAAATATCTTAAGTGGTAAAGGGGGTTAAGTGATACATGATTTTAAAGGGCTCTTCGTTCTCTACATTTTAGTACCTCATTTGATACATTTGACTGTTGCGTTATCAAGTTAGGCGTTTTCAATCATTCTAAATCCATTTTTCCTATTACTGTTTTGATAGCGTTGAAACTAAAACTTTTTTATTCAAACACGTCTTACGATTAGGAAATTCATTCTATGAAAATCAAAATATTTTATATCTAAAAAATTGTTTACACTGAAAATGATTTGGAATTTTTAAGTCTTATTGAATTTTTTCATTCCTTTCGAAGCGAAATAAGAATGAACTCTATATCTAGGAAACAAAGGTACAAACTTTTAATCTTTTTAGGATTTAGAATTTGTTATACATATATATTTTTTAAGGAAACTGTAGATCCAATTTTAGTTCTGGGTATACCGTTAAATCCCTTCGTGAATTACCTTTCATTTGAAAATATACTACAATAAGTACATTTTCAATTGAAAACAAAAAGATGCATTGTGCTCCAAGTAGCCCCAAATAGCATTTAAATTGGCACACACGTATGTTTAAATATGAGTTCCAAGTTTGTAAGTTTGAGGGTACCACAGAAAAATTACCATTATCACGGAAGTTATTGGAAATAATTCGTTATACGAGTATATAGCAATCGTTTACATACAGTATTGGCCAAAAGTGGATTAACAAATATAAAAGGTATTATTTAAGTATGTGGTCAAACTCAAGGGGCGATTCTTTGAGTGATTGTAAAACGACAATATTTCAAAAACCTAAAACTATTCAAACTAAAATTACTTCTTTTTTTAATAAAATTTGTGTTTGTAATGCTTGAATGGATGTTCTTTTATATTTTTAGTTAAAAATGTATGTTTTGTTCCTAAATAATAAAGTTTTTGTATACATATTTATTTTTAATGAATATCCTTTTATAATAAACTTCCGGTTATAACGGATTAAAACTAAGCTCCTTTGAGGGTCCATTATAACCAGACTCTACTGTATGTGTTTTCATGCATTTTCACAATATCTGATAATAGGTGCACTATTTAATTAATGTTTTAAAGAAGTCATTCAATTAGGTATTTGGTTGAAAAATGCCATTTAATTTAATGCACGCTTTATAATATGCATTATTAAAATTCCTATATTTTATATTTGTTTATCCACTTTTGACCAACACTGTATATCTTAAAACATCACAGAAAGGGTCTAACCTTGTTAGTTTCCTGTACAGGCCGATTAATTAGTTTTAATGCTCCCAGTATCCCCAGTCTACGGTACATACTTACATCTTTCTTAAAATACCTATAGTAAGCACCGCTTTTTCGTCAAATGAATAAACAGGCACTACCAGCTTTTAACAGGAAAAAAAAGAGATAAATAACGAATACGTTTTATTATTCAATAATAACTAATTTGCAACAAAAAAAAGGGTGTATAATAGAAAAATAGGGTGGACTTAAAAATAAAGCTGAGAAGGAATATTTGTTCGCAGCATGCATATCGTTTCTATGTTTGAGTTAAGTCATTTTCGTTTTATTTTAACCTAGTATGGAAGTGTACAGAGCGATGTTTTTAAATACTGTGAGACCGATGCGAAGATGGAAGTAGCCAATAACTATCAGGAGATACATATCTGATTCAATTTAAAAAAGGTGTACATTTCATGGGTTAACAAAATTACACCCGAAATCATATGACCATATAACCATACAACTTTCAGTTTCTTTTAGGAAAAACTTAAAAGGCTTCGGATTTAAAAAAAATGTAGGTCAATCCATAACCCAAGAAGATTTATGGAACCGCATCAGAGAACAAATACATCACTATAAAAATTACATTAATTTATTGAATGGAGTAGAGTTTAATCTTCGGCGAAAGGTGCATTCATGCATATGAGAATATGGGTACCGTTTTGAACAACAGAGTTTAATTGAATGGAAGATTTTAAGTTATATTATATTTTAAATTATTTTATAAACATAACTTTAGTACTACTTTTTGCTATTAAGTAATTAGTTTCATATATATAATAATATTTAGTAATTTTGTGTACTGTTATGAAAGCATTCCAAAATATTTCTGGTTAAGAGTGTCTTAAAACAAATTTAATTTACTGCATGCATGTCAAAATTATGTATATTCTGAATACTAAGTATTACTTGTTCAATTGTATAAATAAATAAAGACATACATTTTCAAAATTTGGTTATTGTATGTTAAGACATTGAAATACATAGTTTTTTCGCCTTTTTTAGGACATTTTCAGAGGCCAAACTCAACCGTAAGAGGAAAACTGCAACAAGAAAAAAATGGATATTCAAATCATTAATTCATCGAAAAATGAATTTGTTTTGAGGTTCTCTATTTGCACTATTATACATATGTGTTAATATTTGTCATTCCGTTTTGTACACGTTTATAAGCAGATGTTAATAAATGGATTTCTGAAAATCATATGTTTATTATTATTTTAAAACATTTAAGCCAACTTTCCAATTAAATTAATTGATTTATAAATCGAAAAAAAGCAATACTAATTATTAACTTCAACTATTTCTTCGCAATATGGCGAAGCTATTTTTGCACCGCGAATTTAGCCAAATCTTTAAATTTTGTCAGTTTTGTTGTGTTCCTATTTTCATTCCATTCAGAATATAAAAACCTTATTTACCACTCTTTTTGTTTGAAAATGCAAAACAAATCGGCGGGCAATATTATTTTCACTTTTTAAAATTCACCTAAATTGACCGGTAATTTATCGATTAAATATGCAGTGACGTCAAATAGTTTTGCTTAGCGAAACATGTTACAACCCTATCAAATACGGATGCATTCTGCCCACATACCATGGCATACCATAGGCTAAGCCACCCCACAGATTTCAAGCTTGTGGTCGATCGATAATTTAGTTGGTTACTTAACTGTCATAAATGCGCGTCTCCACATTGACTGATTCTAAATCGGTCGATAAATTCACACACATTATGGTGCATCCCGATCCAACTAAACTATCGGCCGAATATTTAGTTTGCAAGAGTCCTTAAACATACGTGTGTGTGTATATTCACCGTTTGTAAATTACTGGAGCTCCAAATGTTCAACCGTAAAGCTATAGAATTCATTCAGGTTCTAAAGGCAAAAATTGTATTTTGATATTTATCAGCGATTCAGAGCTACAGGGCGTTTTTAAAAAACATATTTTTTTTAAGAGGTTATACATTTTTTCGTGTTCTCAATTTTTGCTGCCAATTAACATCCTCAAAGTAGATTTTAAAATAATTTCAAAATACATTTAAAAACATTGAGAGGAATTATGACTTAAATAGGGTCCTCTATACATTACTGGTTAAGTTTCATATATTGCACGTATAAATAATGCAAAAACTATGTTATTGTATTTCTGGATGTCATTTTGTTGGTCTTTAAATTGTACAACTTCTTTGCGTTTTAAACAAATTTGTACCTATTCCTAAAATCTCCATACTGGCCCTCATAAACCAGATAGGTTCTGATCAAATTTGTAGATATTCTTCTATACTCTTACTCATCCTCATAGAAAATACCGTTGACCTAACTAATTACTGACCTACCTCCTACATTTGCATGTAACATGTTTCTCCATGTTGGAGACAACAGTCTCGATCTCCCTTTCAACCTCCTTAATCCTAATTTTTAAGTATACATTCTTCATCACTTCCTCTTGAATCAGTTTCCTGATTTTGCTTTGGTACGCCGGATCCGCCATATTGGCCATCATTTGCAAGTATTGCATCTTAAAATCGTCCATCAGCCTCTTTAGACTCCCCGGCATAGAACTATGATTCGTAGGAGAAGAACTCGAAGACCCTGACCTTTTCCTTGAATATGTTCGACGGTTTGCTTCTGATGTCCAATTGTTGGTATCCAACTTTAGGCTTCTTGATCTGCTGTTTGGAGGTTCTTTCCTCTTGCGTCCTCTTCGCTTCTTTGCTACTGTAGGGGGGACTAAGTTTTCTATTTTATCGTTCAAAACTAATTTGCTTGGTTTGATTATGTTGCTATTAGGCGTTTTTATCGAGTTTCCATTCAGTTTTGGAGTTATATTGGATGATTTCCTTACTTCCGGGCCAGCAGTTAGGGCCTGACTTAGTATAGGTCCAACGGCAGGTGCGCTCTCATGATCATTGGCGATGCGAAATTTATTCCGCCCTCTCTTTTTAGGCGGCGGTGTAATCCCTAAGTAAGTTTCACTACTAGCCCGGCTGTCGGTGGTACCAAAAGAATCAGACGACCTCTCAGGATCTTCCCCATTGAAACTATACAACGTGCCGTTTTTCTTGGCATTAAAGTAGTTTTCCAATTTGGTTCGATCGATTTCCTGCAGGTAATAAGTTACAGGCTTATCAGTCCATGATACCGAACTCGTACTTGGAGTGATCTCGGTAATGTTCATTATCGTTCCAATATCGCTTAAATTGCGGTCGCTAATTCGGAAATTTAGGGGACAGAAGCTTTTGGACGAAACGATTTTAGTGCCGTGTTTCAGTTCTGCGAATCGTTGCTTCAGTTTATGGTCGACGGATGGACCGAACGCAAAATTGTTCACGAATAACACAGTGGCTTCGGAAAATTTTTCTCGATAGATGTCATCGAAAAAGTCACCTTTGAGAAGCTCGAACCGCCCGCATCTCTTACCGTACCATTGCAACCAGAATTTAAATTTGCTCTCCATTGCTTTGGCGTAATTTGCGGGGACGTCGGCCCGTTCGACGCCTATGCAAGATTTGCATAAAGCAGTTGCTGCGACCTGGAAAAGAATAGTTATAAAGTAGCAAGCGAATTAGGTACTTATTTCCAATATATTTATAAATATTGTATATTATATAGTATTATATATACAAATCGAACATTTTATTGAATGCTTATTTGAAAATTATGAATACTACTGTGGAATAAGAACAAACAACGCAAAAACCTCATTGTGTGATGGTGTCAGTCTATAATTCAAACATTATGAAAATTTATAGAAATAAAACTCCTATACATCCTGTATAACATAGAGAATGAAAACAATCCATTCTTATATGGCATGTTTAGCCGCTCTATTGTTTTGACCCCCTAATGTTTCTGGGACCCCCTGCCAAGTTCTGCGCTGCTGTATTGGATTGTAAGGTCCCTGATACTGTTAAAACACGACGAGTTAAGTTGATTTATATATGGTTTTACAATTTAAAAGAAAAACTGAATTTTGTACAAAATTTGGTAACTCAATTAATCTTTTTACTACTTAAGTAATTTAAGGCAATTTATACATCAAATATATTTGAGATATACATATGTGCACATTTTGGTAATTAGCAGTTAATCAGTAAATCAAAGTAAAAGTTTGAAATTTTGAATGTTTATGCAGTGGTGTGTACAATAAATATGGGAAAAATAATAAAATTACAAAGTATGCAGTAGGGCTGCATGCAAATCTGCTTTGCAGCTTTACTGCATGTGAGATTCCAGTATAATATCAGTCGCTTAATTACATATTCAGTAGCAAGAGTTTCTTCAGCTAAAATTAACTATAACAAATCTCTTGAACTTAATTCAGAACATTCATATGTGTAAGATTAGGGCAACAAGAGGATTTAATTTTTACTGACTTATAAAAGGCTTTTAATAAGATAGATTTCACTGAGATAATGATGATGCTAAAAAGATTAGGGGTGGTAAGTAAGACTTATATTCAATTTAAAGGATAGCGAGAGATCAAAACCTTGTACAAGTATTGTTTCTACTGTCCCTCAAGGGCCAAACTTAAGTCCTCTGCTCTTTCTGTTTGTGATTAACAATATAGGTAAAAATAGTCTTTTGCTAAGGGACTCATTTAAGCTCACTGTAAGTTTATTGTAGTATATGTCATGTCAAGAAGATGTAGTTGAATTGCAACATGATCTTGATTGTATTCTTTTATGGCATCAGTCAATGAATGTTAGATTAGATTTTATTATTATAAATATTATTAAATACTAAATGTCTGAGTCTTATCAAAAAGTACTTGACTTTTGCACATTAAAAAGCTAATATTTTCAGTGTTCACAATTGACCTTCACACACTGACACTTCTGAGTCAAATCAACTGTCTATATTGAGCTTACCTGCAAAACGACTTGTCCTACACCTGACCCAAGGTCCATGAACACATCATCTTTGGTTAAGTTAATCTGATCGATCATCTGCACAATCAAATCAAATGAAGTTTCTCCGTAAACATCAGGAGAAAAGGCCTGATACTTATTGAGTTCTTCAGCATTTGTTACTGCTGCACTATAAGTTTGCTGAATTATGTGATGAAGCAGTGCTCGACTGGCAACTTGATTCAGCCTATCACAAAATTTCTGGGTCCCTTTCTCTAAGGCAAGAATATTACTAATGGCTTTGTTGTATCGTTTAGTGAGTGCTTTCATTGACTCATAACACTTTACATCTACATTTTTTAAAATGTTCTTTTTTAGAGGGACGGCTAAGTCTGGGATGTCTTTGCAGCCCCATGCTATAGTTTCAATTATTTCCCTAGCTTCGTCGTAGCCCTTTTTTTTGTTTAAAGGCCAATAGTAAATAGCAGGAGCACCTCCAACTGGAGAGTTCAGTCTTAACTCCATCAGACCTTCAAGTCTATGGACTGCTTTACTGGGCCGTGGTCAAACCAGCCGCATTTTGACGGTCACTGGATTGAATCAGCTCAATGAACTAGTAAAAATAGTGATAGTATATATGATTCCCATTCCCTACAATAATAAACAATGAAAGAACATTGGGCTATAACCTTAATTAAAATGTAAAAGATTGGATATTTACCTTTGGAATAGGCAATCAACACTGGGCAATGCTGCCATTAGAACTAAAGCAAAATGATCCCTATGCTGCACACACCATAACAAACGAATACTTGAGCTCGACTTTCTAATCGACGATGTAGGATGTAATTCGTGCGATGTGACCGTAAAGGTAAACGAACCTAACCTAAAAAAATTGAAAACGCGCGGGATTAGGTACCGGAAAGAAATGAGAATTTGGAAAATTTTAGATTTTTTAAGAGAATTATGAGAAGCTGTTTCTTATCCACATTTTACAATTAATAATTAAAAACAGATTCATAGTAATTTAATTTTATCAACAAAGTTCAACGAATAACAACAAAATAACAAATCTTGACAAATCCAAAAACTTAACCGGTTGCAACCTGTCAAAAATCAGCTTTATTTGTCTAGTATAGAAAAAAATTCATATTGTGCGATGGTTCAACGGGAAGTAGTGTTACTATGCAAGATTGCTATAAAAGTCTTAAAGACGTGTGTCTTAAATTTTTTTTAAACCAATTATGAAAAACATTTTAACCTTGTCACGTTCATTTATCATTAAAATATTTTCAAATATTTCTTAATATTTTTAAACTTAGATACATTTGATTTGTTTTTGATTTCAAATACAAAAATATGAAATAGCTTTCATAATTATCTCCCTACACTGCAACGCGAAAGTAAAAATAAAATAAATTTTTCAAACTTGAACCTTGTGTGTCAGCAACAGTGTGTGCGGGCATCGATGGTTATATGGAGGGCATGTTTTACCTTTTACATAAAAAACAATTTAGTGATTGCAATCATTAATCATTAAAAAAACTATAACATCGACAAAAACGTTTATGGCAGATGGATACAAGTAAAAGTAAACCCGTATTCATATTATGATTGTGTTATACACATTTTGAGAACCACTGGATTTAAATGTCCACTAATCCAAAGACCTTGCGCGCCTTTTTTCCGATCAACTGGCGTTTTACGATACGCGCAGGCGCAATTTATATCCTCGATTAAAGACCTATAGCTGCTTCCACACTTCAACTTACGTCTCTGCCGATCGACTATTTATTCGCTATTAATTAAGCCGATGCTAGACTATCATAATATTCATATATACTTTGTTATTGAGATAGAAAGAATAAAGAGTATTGTTTTACGTAGGAGCGTGGCTTATAAAATAACTATTTTATTGGTGGTTGCACCGAGTGACGTCACGCGTTTTTGCGTAAAGTTACCCATTACGTCCCCTACTTAACCATTGATTTGACATTTCGTTTTCCTTCATTCCAAGCCGACCGAAGCGGACGTTGGTCCGCATTTTCCTAAATATTTCCAGAGAAAAGCTCTGTCTTTCCAAATTGTATTTGCCACAGTGTTTTCAGCACTCCTACAACTAAATCTTACTAAAAATTGCGAAACGTAGCTGAAGTGTTATGTAGATAGAGGTGTCCAACTGCTCGGAAAGTTCCCTCCAAAATACCTGTCTTGTACCTAAACTTCGTGATCTTTAAAATGCCTCTGCTGCGGAAAAAGATGTTTGAGAGGCATGAGGAACCAGAGTACCTCAGGGATGACGACGAAGTCTTTTATTGTGAAATCACCAACGAGATATTTAAAGACTACCAGTAAGTATTGGACATTGAATCTTGTAGGTGGCCAAATTTCTCCAGCTTTGGTGCAAACTCATTATAAAACGAATCTATAACGGTTCATTGTACTTGCGTTTAACCACGCCATGCTTTCGTATTTTGCCAATAATTTTCCTTTGGTTCCTACACACATTTCCTATCCAGTATGCAATTTTACATTTAAAGGTTATGTTTTTTGTTTTAGTTTGTGTTTTGAGGCAGTATTCTCAAATTTTCTAGTCATATGCACCTTTTTCCATTCTATACCTGCCAGAGGGCTTATAACAGTAGGAGTAATAACTGCTTTTAAACTTTTCTTCTTCTTAATATAAAACTTGTTGTTGTTACCAGTAAAAGACATGGATTATCATTTAAAAAACCTCAAACCTTAGGTAATAGTCGGAACTTCAAAAGCATGTCTTAGATGTTTTCTTTTGTTTTGTTTGAAAATAACTCGACAGAAAGAAAGAGAATGTAATGTCAATGTGCAAAATATGTGAAGCACTGAAAATTTCTTATCTAAATTGGTGAAGAATGACAGTTTTTCACATAGACCATATCATCATCATATAAAAAGGTTGATTTAAGGTAAATGATTGGTGGTTGAACATTGTACCTAATTTAACTGATTTTGTTTAAAACTTTATTATCTGTATTGGTGATTACTTTAAGTGGTATTTGTTAGTATTTACTTTATTTTTGTGTGTCTGAAGCTAACCTCTTGTTGAAGCATAAATAGCTGAGTGTTATCCATGGTTACTGAAAAAGAGTCCAAACATCACTTTTTATTAAGTAAAATACACACTGAATCTTAATTAGGGGTTTTCCTTTTAACATGGCATAGACCTTATAAAATTAAGCAAAAAACTGAAATATGTGCATATAAGTTATAACAGATTTTTTATATAAAAACCTAAATCCATCCCTGCATAAGATAGTAAATTCAATGTAAAGGAAAATAAAAAGTGCCACAAAAAATTATCAGTTTTTGCAAAAGGACAAACAACATTTAATGTTTACTGTTTTTATGCAGTTTATGCATGAAGTTTAAAAATCAGTGGTGAAGTTTGATTCCAGGTGTTATTTTGATAAACATTAATGCTATTAAATTGGCAATGGCCCATAATTACTTTAATAACCAATTAGTTGACATGTTGCTGATATATACTGGGAGTTTCACCAGAATGTCGCCGGGAGTTTCACCAGAATGTCGCCGGGAGTTTCACCAGAATGTCGTCGCAGCTTTGCGGTTGTATGTGAAGAGCGTTCTGTTAAGACATCGTTCTGCAGCCCTTAGATTTATTTATCTTCTTGGAAGAGCTCATGAGACCAGAAATCTAAAAGCAAATTATGGTGGATCTGCTAGAAAACTTAGGCCATTTAGGATGGCACAAATTGATGACCATGTTTTAGATATTGTTCAAAACGATCCAACAGCCAGTACCAGAAGAATCTCTGAGCAGGTTTGTGCATCTCAAATGCTAGGGTGCAGAATTTTAAATGGAACCAATAGCAACAATTTCAAACACCTTTGGTAGCCAATCACAAAGTGAGTAATTAAGGCTTGGTATTTATTAAAACTTTTATACGCGCATATTTTGGCTGTTTTTGACATTTTGAAAAAACGTTACCTAAAGATTTTGCTTAGTTTTTTAAGGTCTATGTCGTGTTAAAAGGAAACCCCTAATTAAGATCCACCTTGTATATATGCTTTCTTTGATTTTATTCTTTGATAATGGTTCCTCAGTAATGATGCAATGGAATCTTTCCTTTTAATCCTGTGACCATTATTAAAGGCTTGCTGACATATCTTTGACCCTGACTTTTAATGTAATTTTGGTATTCTTTGACAGTCGTTTGTAAAAGGCTGAGGAGTTTTGCCAGTATAAATTTTTTTACGTTGGCAAGGAATTTTATATAACATTTTTTATGTGTTTATTTTCGTTTTGTCTTTGTAAGTTTTTAATGCTGTGTGTTTTCTGATCTAATCAGATTTATTTCCTAATCTTTCATTTGTTATAATGTGTATTTCATGTGTAACTATGTACCTATGTATGATGTAAGGTGTGTAGTAGATCTATTTAAATTTTGCCTAATTATAGGCCATTTGAAATTTTGCAAACATTGGTCTATAAAATTATTAAGATAACTATTTTTACATCTTCCTCAATCATAAATTTTATACCAGGTCTTTTAAAATTAAAATTCCTGAGAACATAATCCAAATGATTAATTTCATACTCATATTTTGAAAAACTATCAACCATATATCTCCACTGATTTAAAGATTTAAAGTTATAATTATAAACAAAACTAAACAATTTTTAATATAAAAACAGTCATCCTAATAATTAGTATAGAAATGTTAATACATTGTTTTAATTATAGGAATAACCATACATACCTTGCACAAAGTGACCATTTGCTACTCATATAACTTACTGTTCTTCCCTTTGGCTCATGTGTGAACATTGTATTCATAGAGTAGTATTTTGCGTTTTTATAATATACTACTAATATTTAATTATAAAATATGTGCATTTCCACCTTAACCATATCCTCAAAATTTTATTTGAATATTTTGAAGCTTTCGTCAAGTGTCAACCTCCTGTATTTCCTTAATGAAGCATTTTTAGAGTATGGTTTATATAACAAACTAGAATTATTTTCTGACATGGAATATATGATTAAAATCTGTGTGTTACAACTTAAAGCATCCTTTGTAGTTCTCAGATTGCATAACAAGAATTAAAAGGAGACATTTTTTATTATTAGAAAACTAATTAAATTAAAAATTAGTTGTTCAAACTGATTACCACTTAGATGGTGACAATGAGTAAGATGGTATTCAAATTTTGCTTTCTTATTATTTTATTGTTAAAGTAAAGAATACAGAGTATGTTCTTAAAAATCAAGTGAAATTTGCTTTATGCATTGTGAAACGAAGGAAATGGTCAAATCATCTGATTAGATTATTCTCTTATTTTGCTCCTGATATTTCAAAGAAAAACAGTTTGTAGGATAGTAATAGGGATGTCTGGGCTTATACTAAGGTAATACAGAGCTAATGAAACGTATGGGAACCACATTTATATAAAAAAAAGTATCAGCTCTCAATTGTGCCTGTTCAAATGATGTGAAGATGCAGACAGTTATCGCTTTTTCCTAAATAATAAAACGTTTTATTTCTAAGAGAAATACCTAGGATTTCATTTCGTTCATTATAGTTGCGGAACATCACTATTTGAAACTTTTTTATTTGCCAATCCTCTATATTTTATGCAAATTATCTCTACCAAGGACCTAAACAGTAAATCATTGTCCTGTAACATTGCTCTTTTTTGCAAATTGGATATATTTATTTCAGACAATCACACTATTTCATATTCATGTCTTTTTACATTTGTCAAAACAAGACATTTATCATTAAAACTTAAAAAAAAATACTGAGAAACTGATTCAACTTTTTAGTGAATTTTCTGAGAGGATGTTCCTATGTAATTCTATGGTTTGGACATGTTCCATGACCGGCAAATCGAACCTGACATACCAAGAAGCCGAAGAAAGCGAAAATCATGCGCTGCAATGTCTTAAAGAATTTCCGAGCGAGCTGAAAGTGCCGATTCTCTACCTCTCCACTCTCACCAAGCGCACATTCTTTGGGGAAATGGCTGAAGACATATTCATTTATACCAAGGATCGATATTTTGCAGGCGAAAATGTTGAAGCATCGTTTACCTCCAACAAATGGAAAGACTGTCATATTATATCTGTAATCGCACCCGACGAGAAGTTGTACGCTAATGAAGTGAAATCCAATGGGTAAGTTAATTTTTGTTGTCTTCAATATTTTACTATGTATCTGATATTGGTGTTGAACGATTCAGTAGTAAAAGCCCGTCAGAAAAAGGATTTGTTCCTTCTGCTAGTTTATATAAATATGAAGTAGAACACATAAATGCTGCTGATAGCCGAATTAGTGAAATTATGATAGTCGATCACACTCAATTGAGGCGAAAAAAATCCCAATATAGCAGGGACAAAGTAAAACTATTTCTCAAACAAAACGTCGCGCAGGACAGTAGAGGGATTTTCGTAATCAAGCCTGAAATTCTGGACAAATATGAAGTGAAACGCTCAATTTGGGAGACTTTATTCGATGGACCGTTGCCAAACTTTCAGTCCTCCAAGAACTTTGAGAAGGCGGTGAATGGCAAGAAAAAGCAGAGACAGGAAACCATGGCGAAATATCTACAGAAGAACGGTTTAGTGATGAAGAAGGAGGGGCGGAATAATAAAGAGAAGAAAGGAAATTTGTTGGAAGCCATGAAGTTGCGACAGGAGGAGTTTCAAAAACAGAAGCAATTGAACGAGGAACAGAAGGCTATTGAGAAGCAGAAGAAGAAGGATGATGCGCTCAAGTTGGCACAGTACTGTAAAGATTGGTTCAAGCCGAAGGAGGATTTAGAGTTGGAAGATCATCAGGTGAGTAGTCGAATCATATTAAATTTTCAAGTCGCTAGCGATGATTGACATATAGGAATTACCCATACCAACTCCAGTCAAATGCAAGGTTCCTAATCGTTACTTTGGAGACATGATATCGATCCTGGAATTCGTTCATCAATTTCCAAAACTGCTCTCAACCAAAGACTTTTTCCCTGGAGGTTTCGCCTTAGAGGTACTAGAGAGGGCGTTGATTGAGAAAGAGGTTGCAGGACCGTTAACTGACTTGATTCAAATGCTGTTGGTTGCCATTTTTAATTGCCAAGAAGAAGAATCGAACAGCTATAATATCGGCACAGAGACGTTGAAAGGTTAGTTAGGGTAATATTGCTCTTTAGAAGTTTGAATCAGGGTAATTGTGACACTTAATAGGTTCTTAGATTTTGCATCTTACATTTTTACTTACTGGACGGTCATCCACTTTGTGTCTTATGTTCACCATTTTAAATATTACTTGTATTATTTAAATTTTGGAGTGACGGTAAAAACACGGTATTTGAACAGGTTTTTTTCCTATTTTTACAACTATTTATTAGAAATTCTGAACATTTTTCTGTATTTAAGGAAAACTTGGCATCTTTGATTTTTCAAAAATCTATGGCATAGTTTGGTTTTTAAGGAAGTGTTCGGATTTTTTAGTATGTGTTCATCGCCAGAAATGCAAACCGTATATATTAAATTTAGTATCATAATTATTTTTTACTAATTTGTTTCATCCTTTGCCATTTTCACCCGATGCCACATCTTATTTGTCTGTTAAAAAGCGACTTCCTAAACAGATATAAAAGAAGAGAACCTTTCGACAACTCCTACCGTGAAAGAAGGAACCCACTTGGCAACTTTAGCTTCAAAATGGCCATTGAAATATCAAGGATTGCCTCTGAGCCGGTTGCCACTGTATTCTTTGACGGTTTCCGAAGTTTTGAGACTACATTTATTGTCATCTGGAGCCAGAATCAAGGATAATGGCGCCAGGTGGCGATATGCACAGAGAGGGGGATATACCAGTGAAGATGATCCAGGTAAAATATTTTATTCCAGATTTTTGTCAAAATTATCAACATTATGAAAAAGTTTCTTATTTTATCCGGTAGGTTTGCACATGAGACTCCACCAAACCTACATACTCAGAGCTTTAGGAACTCACAATGTTGTCCAACTACCCATTAACGATAAAATCAAGATCATCTTGTGTTTAATGAACCAAATCCTAACTTACGCTGATGTCAGAGATATAATCGAGGAACAAATCGAGAAGGTGAAGGCTGCAAAGATCGAATTTAAGGCTTTAAAGGTGGCAAAAAGAAAGAGAGAATTGGAGCTGGTTACTCAGAAAACTAAACTGACGAAGGAGATGGGCGATGATGCCGAGAAGCTAAAATTTGCGTTGGAGAAGCTGGAGATGGCCAATGAGAGAAAGCAGGCAGAGATGAAAAGAAAAATGGAAAAATGTTCGTTATTATTTAATGAGAAACAAACGTTTTTAGGGTAAGTTCTTTGAATGTTTAATAGTTTGAAATTCCATACTTACTACCAGTATTGATATTTAGACGCGATAGAGCCTTCCGCAAGTATATAAAAATCGAGTCAATTCCCGGCTTATTTGTCAGTTGGGAGGAAAAATTGGCCGGTACTTGTATGGACAAAATAACGATTCAAAATCCGAATCTTGCGAACGCAAGCAAGCGCGAGCTTATGACTTACATTAAAGAATCATACCAAACTAAGGATATAAAAATAGAGCCTTCACTTCGTGTGAACGGTGAAACATTCCATAATTCACCTTCAAAGTCACCTAAAAGAACCAATAGTAAGTAGTAGCAATTTTAACCAGTTTTTTTTAAATTATACTCTTTGATTTAGATCATAAAGATTTGCTTTTGTGCACGGCGGATCCGCAAACCTGTCCAGTGCATACTGAAATTTCCGAAAGGGAAACTTGGGCTTTTTTCCATGAAAAAGAACAAATAGGGAATCTGATTAAAGCCTTGAATACGCGCGGTCTGAGGGAGGGAAAATTGAAAGAATTGCTAGAACGGGAAGAGGATCAGTTGGAGAAATTAGTGCTCAAAACTCCGGTTGGTTTGCTGAATCCAACGGTGGTTATTAAGACGGAAGAGGTGTCGGAGAAGCCTGTGAGGTTGAATGGTGCTAATAAAAAGAAAGATAGGTTCGTTTTTTAGTGTGTTTTAGTATCTGACATAAATACCAAAAAAATCCTAAACTAAAATTTCATAAATGTGATGTTTGTTGTATAGTAGTGGTTTAACTCAGGAATCAATTTTTAAATTGGATTCTTAAATTGAAACATTATATAGGACTTTTGCAAACGTGTGCAAACTATGAAAGTTTTCGTTTTACTTCTGTTTTTACTTATTTCTAACTATTTACTTACTTCCAACTATCCCTAACGAAAACACAACCTAAAACATGTTTGTAATTAAAAATAAATTTTATTTAGGATATGTTGTTATTCAAAGATAATATCACAATCAATGACGCAATTCCCTAAATGCAATATTCATAGTATATGAAAATATGTCTTACGTTTTTTTTCCAATTTAGATATGAAGATGCTAACTTAGGCTACCCACCTAACATGGACTCCGAGGAAGTTTTAGAAAATGCCTTAATAGAAAACATACTAGAAATGGAAGAAAAGATTCACGGCGGCTCGTTAGGAACGTTAAAAATTAAGGACCGCGATAAATGGAGGAACTGTTTGCAAAATAAAAATTACGACGAATTTAAGCAAATCAATGAGAGCAAAGCGGCCGATAAGGAGAATAAACATTTAACAGCAAAAAAAAGCGAAGACGGTATGTTTACTTAAATAAATATGAAAGAGAGAGTAATAAATGTATTTCACTTAAGAGCGCAGCAGATCAAATAGCCCCGAAATTCCTGACAAGAAGGAAGAAACTGAGCTGTATCAAGACCCTGGAAAGTTCTTGGGCACTACTATTGAAATCAACTCTGAAAATTCCGAGAAAGAAAAAGTGGATGAATCAGTATTAATTCAATCAGAAAACACTCAAAAGGCAATTGGCTGTTTGGCTCAAGCACTTTGTCATGTAGCAGAAGCAGTAGACCCTAGACATTTGAAACGACCTTTAGGTTTGCATTTATAACAGGAACTAAAACATTTCGTTATATTAATTCATGTTTGTTTCATGTAGGCCACTCCGATGTGAGGGCTAATAATAAACATAAAGACCCTCATGATGTGATGGAGCGATGGGAGAAGTCGCTGTTAGCGTCCACTAGTTTTAGCCAGGTGTTTTTGCATTACGGTACATTGGATCCTTGCGTGATGTGGTCGAGATCCGCTCTTTTAGCTAGATGTCAGATCTGCAGACGACAGAAAGATTCCGAGAATATGCTACTTTGTGATTCCTGCAATTTAGGACATCACATGTATTGTCTTAAGCCGAAATTAACTGTAAGTTACTTGTTTGCATATTGCACATCCCGTTTAAACCCGCAAATATCAATAGAACAAACACCAATCGAACTTAGTTACCAATCTAATACATCCATCGAAAGATTTTGAGGATTGATGCATTGGCGGTTTAATACCAAGCTCAAGTTGTCAAACTGTGTAATATATTATATGTAAAAACCATAATCGGCGTTAGTCTCTCTAATGTTCTTTTGTTTCTTTATTAAATTTATCTTTTTTCAATTACAAAATTTTGGATAGAATAATTGTTATAAATGTTTTCTTATATTTAAAATAATATGTTTAATATTGTGTAGGCTGTACCTAAAGGTGACTGGTTCTGTGATAAATGTAAAAAGGAGAAGGCGAAACAGGAGAAGTTGCTTAGTCCTGAGCCGGTGAAGAGGGTTAGGAGGATATTTGTTGAAGAGGAAGCGGATGAAGAAGAGGAGAATGATTCTGGAAACGAAGAAGGTGGCGAGGAAGAGGAGGAGAGCGACTCCTCTACAGGAGAGAGCGAAATGGATGATGACAATAAGAGGTTAGTCTATCTAATTTTGATTAGAAGTTAATTACACAGAGTTTGATTTAACATAAATATCAGCAATTTTTATTATTTCCTATAGAATGCCGCAAATTCGCATTTAACTATGTTTATATCAAAAACATTAAAAGATTCGGAGTTAATCAAATTAGGGCAAATGTGCGCATTTTGATTCTGACTTGGAATATCTTTTAAAAATCAAAAGGTTGCGAGTACTTTCAAAGATATCCATCTAATATTAAGATTTTTGTTTTTCTCACATGTAAAAAACGATAATTGGTAGATCGATGAAAAATTAGTTATATTTTCATTTTTATTTTAGTGACGGTAAGCTTGATCTATGTAAAATCTGCGGGTCGGGTGGCGAAACAATCCAATGCGAGAAATGCGAGCATAGTTTTCATAAAGAGTGTACCAGCCCGCCGATGAGACGACTTCCCAGGACTCCATGGAAGTGTCCACAGTGTTCTAACAAAGGAAAAAAGAGAACGTATAAACAAGCAGAGGAAAACGGATATAGTTCGGGTAAATATTTTACTTTTTTCTCGAAAAGTGCAATTTTTATTGAAACAAGCAGGTTCGTGTTAGGTGTTTCATTGATAATTATCGCTCTCGATTGCTGATAGAACTCCACTTCGCGTCCTTCGGTCAATTGTAATCAGCGTGCATTGAAGTATTCTTTCCGCACTTAGGTAAATAATTATTACCAATATTTTCAATAGTAGCGTTGCCAGATTGGGCAACAAATCAAACATTGCAGAGTGAGGAAATCGGAATTAACGTACCGAGTCTTATTGCATTTTGCAACTTTAACTCAGTAAGAAACTTAAATCTTCATAAAGATAGATCCCGAGAGCATAATAAAACAAATAAAGGTCTTCTCTAATGGTAATAATGCTCGTCTATTCAGAAACAATATCTAATAGATTTTGGAAATGGCATGTCTGAGATAAATTCAACAAAACAAGAACAGTTGCACCTGTTAGGCCACCATACAACTTTGTTTATTATTCTTTGATACATTGGACTTGTCTCAGACACGTAATTGCAATTTCGGTATTACTTGCATTTTTGTTGGGTTTTTCAAACGAAATTTGAGAGTGGTATAGTTTAACAGCTATTATAATTAAGTTTGTACATTATGTTCTTTGCCTAGATTCCGACAGTGTCAATTCGGCTGGATTCACATATAGCAAGCGACGCAGCGCAGCAAAAGCTAGCCGCAAAATTCACGCTTTTGCTCGAGTGCTGCGTGAACGCGAAAGAGATTCCAAATCACCCATTTATATTGAAAATGGTAAATTTCTACCTGTGCAAATAAGCGCCTAATTATTGTTTCGTGCTGCCTTTCATACGTTTTTTTTTGCGAATAGCACAGCATCATTCATCGCTTTAATTAACTGTTAAGCTCACAAACAATACTGAACACGTTTCGATGTTTCTTCCATTACAGAGTGCAAAATTAAGTAATAAATTAGTGCGCAACAACAACAAACAGTATACTATATACTATTATTTAATTGTGAAAAACGGTTTGTTGTTGGTATAGCAGATACTCCACATGCGAAGCATTAACAAATACTGATTTTTATGCATACGACCCATTTTCAAATCTTACACAGAATTCCGAAATTAGGTTAAATAATTGGAATAGCGCATTATACGACAAAGAAAACGAAAAATTCATGTAAATATAAGTCCACAATTCTTGGTTTTTTAGGTACAGGGTATCGAAGTTTTTCCAATTTTGGTTTATAGCTTTCATGAATCATTAGCATTGGGTATGCCAAATGATTGTGCGATTTTACAAGGTGTTTTTTTTTTAAACCAGGCTCCCTTTTACATTCCTCAAATTTTAGTACATTTTTTGGTAAAGTCAAAGGAATTGAGACAAATTTGAGGGAAAATTGCATATGTTATTCGATAGTTTTGCCTAGTTAAACAAGGAATGTAAATGAAATAAAATGAACTTTGAGCTTCGGTACACACAAAAGTGTAGCAAGGTTCAATGAGAAACAGAGAAAAATAAAATCAACACGTGCTAGATATCATTTTACGAGCCTTGTGATTGATATTCGTTGTTTTTGTTCGATATTTCATTACTGGGTAAAAGCATTACTCACACCCCGTATCCAGAAAAAGAATATTAGGTGATTTCGAACGAATCTCCCATCACTTGATGCAAATTATCTTAGCGAGTGACGATTGTCTGCCGAAGCAGTCATAAAAATTCTCAAAATGGATGCTACTCTACTAATGTACTATCATGCTCAGACCTTGACCTTCATCATCGTCAAGATAGCAATCATTCTGATGACATCCCTTTTACCCAGCGCTTTAGGATCAAGAGCGGTAAATGGAACAAATTTGTATAGAACGTTACTTACAAGCCCATTTCCAACAATTAACATTATATATTACACAGCGTTTAAGGCTCACGTGAATGCTGTTAATGGAGAGTACCGTAGGGACCAAAATATTAACTACAAATCAGCTTTCGGCCGAAGAAGTGTGGCGTTGGTTCTTGTTCGCCTTCTGTTGCTTAGAGTTAACATAATGAGTAAACATAATGCAAGGCACGTTTACATACGATAACCCAATTTCGTAAAAGTAGATATTTTATTCGCCCTAAGTAATCGAAACCTTTGAGCGAAAAGGTGCATGGCAACAAAGACATGATGGAGTCGATTACTGGATAGTGGCTGCATTAAACTAGGAATGCTGCGCCATTTGTCATAAAAATATGACTAAAATGCGTGAGAAATACCACATGAACAGCATGTTAAACAAATCAAGCTTTAGAATTAATGTTAATAAAAGTTGATATTTAAAAGAACCATTGAGTCTATCTAGTATTGCATTGTAGATTTTTTTACAAAAAAAAACAGTTTTAAACATTTTGATCAATTTAGTGTAAGTTAAAAAAGCTAGCAGTCTGTTTAAGGTGAGTTAGATTAGGTTAGGCAGGTATTAACGTATGGCAAAATTGTGAACATTTTCTGAAAGTATCATCGTCATGTTACCGATTGGCATCGTCATTTTGATCATCATTTTAAGAAAATTGAGGAGTAGGAAGAAGTTATTGAGAGATTGTGAAAGCAGAAAAATTATATTGACATAGCTGAAGAGGCTCTATTAGTAGGTTTGTGCGAATCGGTTTGGAAAACGTATTCAGTCTCTATTTCAGAAACTATATTAAAAATGCGTGTTTTGGCTGTGAGTTGGTCCATGGGCGAAAACGTTCTTACTGTTGCTTTAATTCCTTCAAAGAAATGATCTAAAGCATCTTTGATTTCCGGTCTTGACCCTGCTTCTGCGGTTTCGATACTTGTAGCACTTGGTTGATATGCTGGTTTTCCTGTGACTTTGCGTCGTTGGCCTTTTTTGACTATCTTTAAAGTTGATGTGTCTACCTGAAGAGGCTGAATTGAAACACTTTCTTGAGCAACGTCCATTTCATTCGGAGCGTTTTCCATATTGTGACCTTCAGTGAAGCCTTCCGAATCGTCACTGGACAAATCCATATTTACTAGGGTCAGTTTATCTTTATCTTTTGTGTATGGAAGGATAAAAGACATCTCTTCTTCATACTTCCATCTTTTAAATTTTTCTGCAGGTTGGCCTATTTTGGTGTTTCGGGAGCGGCATATTTTCCTATACTGAGCGCGCAGCGATTCCCATCGTTTTTTACATTCATCACCACCTACAAAGAAAAATATTGGTACAAGACTCGATGGGGATGCTTCAATCCCTATCGAATTCAATTGCCGGTTGAGCTATTCGATAATGCGACCGATTGTTACCGAAGTTTCTTTGAACTGCAGACGCGTTTGAACTTGCAAATAGTTCCTGGAAGCCATGAAATTTTCCTCAGGTCCCCTATTTTAATGAACATGTTTTTTGTGGCATTGTTAACTTTAGTCGATGCCAATTACGAATTTATGGCCGTCGATAATGGGTTCCTCGTTAACTCCTCGGAAATTAAAGATGGTGGAGTTTTCGCAACTCCAATGGTGGGAAGAGGTTTGGGAAGCGGGAAGGTGCATTTCGGAAAATCGAGCATTTCCTGCCACAAGCTTGAACGCACAGCGTGCAATGTTAAGAGATTCTCGCCAAAATTAACCAAGTAACCATGACGATATAAAGAACGCGTTATTGTGTTTAATTTGGTAACTGGTTCGGTTCCTTTGCAACGCAACATTGAATGTAAACTAAACCCTATCAGTTCTAGTAAATAAAATTTTGTATTTTCTTTTGATAATTTGCTTAACTTACGTTTATTAACTTGTTCTCCAATTTCCTTCCACAACCTGTTTTTGTGGACGTTGTCCCAATATCTTCGGTCGTCAAAATTATAAAGTTCCTCGTGACTTCGTACCAGTTCGATTAGTTTTTCGTCAATTTCAAACATTTTACCCTAATTGCACCTCAAGTATAGGCTGGACTGGTAAAATCACTTTGAACCGACCAATACTGTTTCGTTCACACGGTTTAAGCGTGACGGTACAGAGTCGGTTAGATCAAAATATTCCTCCCTAGAAACAGTGCGATCAGTGGACCAGACCGTGACTTGACTGCGCACTAATGTGACAACAAAAACGCAAAATGAATGTTACAACATTTGACCTGACCGTGACCCAAATACATTTCGTTGCCAGACCCTAATCGGAACGTGACGTGACCGATAATAGGAAGTTCTCGTGCACCCAACGTTAAGAATCCCCCACAGAATTACCGGACCGTAAGCATTAACAAGTTTGACCATATTTTGGAAGTTCTTGAAATTGCCGTAAGAGAATTAACGTTGAGCACACGAGAACTTCCTATTTCCCCTTTCTCCTCAGACGTAGCCCAGATTCATGCATTCGTGCGTTGAACAGTCGGGTGGGTCGAATTCGATAGTCTGCAACCAAATGTCGAACCTTCTGGTATAGACCATGTGACCACCTTGACAGAATAGACCGCGGGCAAATGTTATTACGGAGGTCTTGTCCCATGACGAGGTTTCCTCGTGTGGTGTGTACCTGTAGTCGATGGGCATGCCGCACATAGCGGAGCCATATGAATAGCACATTACTTAAAGAAGATGAAATAAGTTAAACGTAAATAAATAAAGTAAAATACAATATTGCTTATATTTAGCTTGCTTATTAGATGTCTCCTCTCGGGTTCCTTTTTTCCTTTCTTTCTTTTTTTCTTTTTGGGCGAGTACGATTCTCCCGCTCCATCTCACGCCTAAACATTCGTTTTTTCCGATAATCGCTGGTCTCCTGATTTACTTCTAGAGCCTCGCCGAATTCGTTTTGCATAAAATTTCCATCTAAAAGGGGCCAATTTTCTATCACTTTCTGGTATTTTTTTAAATTCACAAACTCGCCGTAAATGAGAGCACATTCCAATATTCACCATGAGCAGGCACCAATGCTAACTGTGTAGAGGGACACCTCGTAGATGTATTTCTTTGCTATGATCGCAATTCATTAATCTGCAGCGTCCAAATCAGTTGGATCGATAGGAAATCCGATGGGAATATACCGAAAACTGGGTACATATATGATCATTACCAAGAAGCTCGCATCTGATAGGAGTAACCTGTAGCATTACCGTTTTTAGTTTCTACGTTAACGTTACAATATTTCTTTGACGTTACGGTATTTTGCCATTACGATATTTCTCTGAAGGCATGCTGGAGAACTTTTTAATATGAATCGTCCTTAAGTGAGACAAATTCCCGTATATGTTTCACCGGCCGCACTGAGGCGATGTAAAGGTTTCGTTGTCTTTAACTTAATTAACTCAAAGGAAATATAAGATTCCGTATGCCTTCACATTGGTCATCTCAGGGCGGTCAGTGGAAAACATCATTAATATTGGTCGTATAAAAGTGTTTGAACTAGGAAAACTACAGAAAATTACCTAAACTGCTTTTGGTGCGCACTCTGTGAAGTTAAGAAAGAAAAATATTTCCTTTAAACTATTCCAGAGAACCTAATCTTTGATCATTATTAATGTAGTGAGTCATAACAAATTCACCTCACTCTCTTCAACAATCATCACTTTAGTTATCATTTATCACCCTTCTACTCACTGCTACTGTACTTTCCTTGAGCGCATCTTGTAAACACTTAAGAAGGGTAAATTCAAACTGCAGAAGCCTTTTCATGCTTATATTCCTCAACGGAGGTATTTTTGGCCCAGATACAAGAAGCCCTCAGGAAATGGAAAATCATTACCACTAACTAAATTATTTTCCATTTACGGCATTGAATAATTTTTCGAGTACTAAATTCCATACTTGGTCATTTTTACATTTTACTTCCTCCAGCTTTAGATACATTTAATTTCATGCGATTTTTTTGTTCGGTGCATAATTTGGTTGTTCAGGGTGTCAAAAAAGGGTAACAAAATTTAAGTTTAAATGATGACACTAAGCACTGCGAATGAATTAATGTTTCTGGTGCCACTGCAGCCCAAAATAAAGGGATTTACACTGGTTTTGAAAGCGTTTCAATGACTTCCACAATGTAATCAATGTGACCATATCTTGACCAATAAGATCAGATTTGAATCAGAGAAAAGTTCTATGGGATTTGATTTAACAAGTGCTGACACTTGTCCAGAGAGTGTGCCAGCCTGCATATTCGATAAATCAGCCGGACATATTTTTTCTATTATTAATATCAAACACTGCTATTGATGGTAGATTTAACTTATAGTAAAGTAATGTCTTACAGCACTTAAACAGCGAAGATGGGCTAATGCACATCTTCGCCTTAAGATTTTGGTTTAGCGAAGCACAAAAAGCAGTTTTTGATGCACAATTTTGGGGGTAATAACTAGATCGTCATATTCGTATATCGTATTCAAGTGCTTAGAAAATTAAAAAACTCTTTGATCACACGTTTTCAAAGTATGAATTTGTGTATATAAATTCACCAGCAAATCAGTAATAATTCACTGCAGAACAATAAAAATTGGAACACTTTTGTTTGTTTTTTTCCGTAATTTTGTACCTTAGTTTTTTTGACACTTTGTTCAAAATCTTGTTAGTTTTTTCCTTTTAACTGGTTTTTTTAATAGACTCTGAGGAAGAAGAAGTGGTGAAGAAACGAGTCTTAAGGAGGGACGAAAAAAGGGACAATTTACCGTTAAATAACGCGGCTCTTCAAGAATTCCTCACTGATGTCATGAAGCACGACGCTGCCTGGCCGTTTTTGAGACCCGTATACACGAAAGAGGTGAGTGGCAGGCAACCAAACTGAGTTCAAACATAATTTGGTCGAAAAGTTCATGAATTATTGTCGTGTTTAAAGAAATGTTTAATCGAAGCGAGAAAGTATACATTTTTCGCTGTTTTCGTTTTGTCTAGGTAAACTTTTAAGTTTAATATTACCATTCTTTGTTCAATCTTGCCCGTAGTAGTAGTAGTAACGTGGAGGGCCGAGGCACTCCAACGTTTCCTTAATTTCTTTTGCCGTAATATATTCTCAGCCTTTCAACTCGCAAATCCCAGAAATCAAGAACAATTATGATGTGATGGAGCAGATACTCTTTAGAATTTTGTTCATCAAATTCTCAAAATTGCTTAAATTTCCTCCTCACAACACGCTCAAGATTTTTGAAGTATTTTTAACGCATAAGCCAGTAACTTTGGCCGGCATTATTTCCAGACTACCATCTATTTCGTAAAATCGAATGAAATTGTTTGAAATATTTGTGATTATTTAACTACACAAAATGATGCTTTGCAGACGCATCTGGCAGCAAAAATTCTAGAGAATTCTGCGTTCAAATGGAGCACTAAACTCCACTACGGAGTAATTTTATTAATGTTATTAATTCAAATGCAACAGCCAACATATCTCGCTGTTTTTCTCAGGTACCTGATTACTACCAAATTATCTCGGAACCAATGGATTTCGGAACCATCAAGTACAAACTTAACATAGGCAAGTACAGTGCCGATTCGCAAGTAATGAGAGACGTAGCCCTCATATTTGAAAACTGTATTACGTACAATTCCAGCGACGATGAAGTGTACAAGTAAGTATTGTTTCCAAGCAATTTCAGAGAGAATTGCAGATTATCTTAAACGACATGAAACATGGAACAATTTCTAGATGTGGCAGGCAGTTATCTACTTTTGTCTGTGAGAAAGCTGAAGAGCTGGGTCTGCCTGCACCTTCCGAGCTGGGCTTCGACGACGATGCAGACGAAAATCTCAAAGCTAAGAAAAGACGGAGAATGTAGAAATAGGAACGCAATTTATTCTATTAATTATTTATATTACATTCATAATTTCAATGGACAATTATATTATTTTTATAGTAATTTACATTACGAGAATAGTAAGAAGCATGTTCTAAGCGAGACGAAAATTTGCGACCGAGCTCCAGAGGGGGGGGCCAGTCATCTCGACGAGCGAAGTAACGTGTTTTGCTTTCGAGTAGTGTATAATGCTTTTTCCACGACCTATTCCTGTTTCATCATAAACTTATTGAAATCTTAATTCTGCCAATCTCTTAAAGATGACGTTTGTTTTTTTTGCATCGCGAAATCCTGAAACATCACACTTACTTGTCATGAGAATACTAAGACATCAGTGCGAGTCAGCTGTTACCTGTGCGTAATAATATTATATAACAGTATGATGTTCGTCATATCGCACTTGCCTGTAGTTGCTGATTTTCTGTTATAAATTATTCTAATGTTACTTGCAACGTACAGGTAAAGAAGTAGAAATTTCTTTTCCGTGTTACGCCCTGATAATTTTTCAAATACTAAGACACAATAATTAGGCTATTATTATAATATAGTATTGATAAAACAAACCTCTTTTTGCAAGTTGGTAGAAGCTATTTCTTCCGGTGCATAAATTGAAAACTTACTGTTAGTGTTATTTCACAATTTTTGATATTTGCCGCTATTT
Source organism: Euwallacea similis (assembly GCF_039881205.1). NCBI lineage: Eukaryota > Metazoa > Arthropoda > Insecta > Coleoptera > Curculionidae > Euwallacea > Euwallacea similis. The sequence continues at coordinate 2,902,148 of NC_089630.1, forward strand.
GAGCTATTAAATTTCTACAAATAGAAGAGGGCAAATACTCGTTTTATTTTAAATAACAAAAGGATCTGAATTAGGATTGAAGGTTTATGTAAATATCAGTGTCATCTTTTTTATCGTTTGAAGTTTTTTGGTTACATCTGTTTACCAATTAGTACACAATTTTTCAACTTCAAATAAAGTTCAAGTTTACTACAAACAGAATTTTAATTGGCCTCAGTTTAGGCTAACTTCCCTCCCGTCGTTCCCACACATATGGCAATAACAATACAACTAAACAAATTTTTGGACACCACAAAACATGATGAGTTTTGAACGACTCGGGATCTTCTGCTTTTTTTGACACGTGAATCGGTAGTTGAAATCGTATCATATCAAATGGAACAGTTATTTTCTGGAACAAATTATTTACACAGAAGTAAGTACAATGAATATGGAGTAAGTAAATAAGTAATAAAATCACAAAATATATTGTAGTATTAAAAAATAATTCAAAAAGGATGCTAATTTGCAAGATTGACTTAGATACAACGTTTTAACATATAACAACGGAGTTTTGTTGTGTTAAACATCTTTAACTATGAAATTCGTATGAAGCATCGCATCTTAAGTGGGTCATTCCCGACCTTAAAGAGTTTTTTATCATTTACCAATTACGTACACATTTAGAGCATTATAATCGTTTGGATTTGATCTGGTATATTCCTATAAGAGTGATGTCTGTAATGTTGGCGTCCTTCATATATTTTGGTTATTTATGAAAGCACGTTCACCGATATTTAAACCCTTAAAATCAAGTTTAAGCTAAAAACTACATTAACGCTTTGGAGCTACAGTGGTTTCACAAATCGTTATTCTAAATGATAATTCACATTTTAACCAGAAAATAACCACCGACTTTTTGTTTGTCGAAACGTATTAGTGCATGTTTATTGCTGACTCACACTAGCGGAAACAGCAAAACACCATGAATATTGACTATTAGTCGTTTTCTTCACTTTTTCCCAGATCCTGCACGATTTGATCAATTGGATAACAACTTGTCTTCCATTTCAGGAGTTATCACTTTCGTTACTTCTCTAGTGACATATTCAATTAAATTCCTGCGTTGCAGACTTTTCTTTAGCTGCTCAACAGCTACATGATAATCTAGGCAGTTTTAAACTCCTTTATGGACGAGTATTTGTCTAAAAATTGCGACTGTGATCGTATCACCTTTAGACTAGACCATCACTTTCTTCGATATTCCTCTTCTAGCTGCAACAGAATATTTTTTCTTTTAGTATCAACAAGGGATGTCTGTCCTTCCATTTGAGTGCGTATCTCATTAAGAATTGTATCTTCAAGCACTTGCTTCAAGTCATCTCTATCTATAACACCTATTTGAGTGCCGTTTAATTCAATGAAGAATCTTTAATGACCTTGATGTCAAGATTTTTCTTGCACACATTCTCCAGATATTTTGCCATACCAGACCCAACGTACTTAATAACACATATGATGATAATTAGCACAGATAGTCCAGTGTAAAACGTATCGTATTCCAACATGTAATATTCTTTGCTCAGCATGTTCCCAAGGTGATGGGGAAGGTCCAGAAGCCGGTTTTAGGAATAAAAGTCTTCCATCATTTTTTTTTAATAAAAACTAAAATAATCTTATAAGGGGAAATTTGCAGTATTTATCCACATCACATAAATCGAGGTTTTATATTACTTTTCTCGGTTCGTGTCGAATTGGCCTCGTCAGAGCTGATCTACCTCCATTGGCCACTGCCCACTCCTCAGTAGTACCGGCAGAACCTTTTCTGTCCTCTCCCTTACTATTTCCTTTGGGGTCCACCCTTGGGGTCGTCAGTTTTGACTTTGCATGGTGGTGGTTTTACAACTTTTGGAGAACACTTAATTATAGTTGTTTCACGCTAGTTAAACCGATAAGTAAACCAATCAATGGATGCTGAGTTTTGTTATAGAGAATTACAATTAGATAATTGGTTTCTGAGGAGTTAAGTGTGACCATTTGGAGCAATTGGGTCCTCAAAGTGCAACGCGTTGTATTTAACTGTGGTTGTCTTTAAGGCCCCATTAGAGAGTATTTTGCTATCTTTCGATAAGCGAACTTGCAGATTTATGTTTTGCTGCTTTTCGAGAAATGTCTGCTGAATAGCTTATTCTCCGGAATTGGCACATTGTCCAAAGTTGTCTGCTTTTTTGGTATTGGGTTTTTGAAGATTATGCAGGGCCGTTGAAGGTTTATCACTGCAGTACAGTCTTGTTAGGAAGGCCTTTGAGACATATCCAATCCTAATATTAAATCTTATGGTTGGCATACTGATTTTTAAGTAATGTAAAGTTGAAGTTCAATTATTGGTTGGGGTTCAGAGACACATTAACACGTTATCGATTAATAGAAAAATGTTGTGTTAGTTATAAAGCGATTTTCGCCTAGTATAAAATTGAAAATTAAAATTTTTGTGGGAACATTCAAATATTATTTTGCGCATGCGCAGCAAACGAATAATGATTTCAATTAAGATAAAAATCCTGACTGAAGACTATTGTGTGTTCTTGTCAACAAGATTAATTGGCCTCAAGGTTATGTTCTGTCCTTTTTTAACAATCCCGTTCAGACGAAGAGACGAATAGATTCCTTCGACTATGAATTTTTTCCGCCATTTTTCTTAACCTCATTTTAGTAATTTTTTAGAGTTCAGCATAAAAAAGTAAATAAAAAGGCAAATTAACTATCAATAATGAAAGTAAAAAATACGGATATTAGCTAGGAACATTATATGAATAACTACATTTTGATTTGAATTTATCATTGAAAAAAGGAAACTCTTCATAAAAAAAATGGATCCGGAGCGATACAACGAAGTGATCTCTGTTATCCGGAATTTTAGAGGCTTAACTAAGAACTGTCTTAAGCTGTTGGAAGAGACCTTTCCCACGTAAGTACAGCTACGTTTTTGAAGTACTTTGCAACCTCTTTTCACGAGTCACCTGAACTAATTTAAAATTGGAACCTTAACTATGTCTAACGAAGATGCTAAAACAGTCAAGTGGAACATCAAATTTTCCCTTATTAGACCTGGAAAGTAATTATCATTAATTATCAATTCAGACAGTTAAAGAGTTAATCCATGTAGTTTGTCAAAATACAGAGTACAACTTGGTTGCAGTGTTCATATACATAAAGTCCCCTTAAATTTGTTAATCTGTACTTTTCTCCACATAAGTTGGTGTTAAGTTTTAAAATCAAACTGTTCAGTGCGTCCACATAAATACAATCATATAGATTCGCTCTTCATTTATGTCTTTGCACACAAACATCATCAACTGTACTTGAGAGATATATTATTTCATGTTAATTATTTTTTCTAGCATTAGCTCGGATACCCTTTACAGCATCCTAAATACCGAATTCCAAAGAAAAATGCGCTACAATTTCGGCAAAACTCAGAATAACCGTAACAAATTCTGGGCAATGTTTAGGAAGGGCATTGAAAGCAATCAAGGTCCAGGGGTGCTTGTAAACCTTGCGGAAGTCCACGATGTCTCTCCTTGTTTACTTGCAAGACTAATTTTACAAAAATACTTCGAAGACCAGGAAGATAAGAATGGTGAAAAGGAAAAGGAAACTTCAGTGAATATAAATCGTTACTTGAAGAACACTTGTTTGATCCCTGATGTCGATTTAGCTTATGAAGTTTTTTTGGTAGGTTTGTATAATCCCTTTAATAATATTGATTACAAAATTTCGTTTCTTAGTGCACAATATTTGATAATATATACAGCCCATTGGCAGATGCCATGAAAATGTAAGCTTTTCTGTTGTTTGCATTGACGAATTGTATTGAGAGTGTTCAATGCAGGTCACTCGGCCAGCAGTATGAAATTCGTCTTCATAAAGAGGCAGTTGAGTTAAATCTTTCATTTCGTGATGAGGAATATCTCAGGAAATTCGGCTACGATAAAACTCCAGATCTCAAATTAGAAGTTCCAATAGCAATTGACGGCTTTGTTATCAACTGGATCGAAAGTAAAGCCCTGTTCGCCAACGAAGAAGTTCATAGGGATTACATGAACAGTCAATATTTGAGTTATTGGAACCGGTAAGTGTTACTTTGTTTACTCAAATGCAGTAGTTTCCTTTTCTCTTTATAGCTTCGGTCCTGGTTTGGTAATTTATTGGTTCGGTTTCCTGAAAACAATAGTGGAGACGTCTGATAAGAGGTTTATTGTTAGGGATCATTTGCCTACAAATATTAGGAAAATTTTAGGAAATATATTTATCCAGATAGGTAATTATACTTTTAAATTAGTTGATCGCTGATAGCTTTGTAGGCATAAAAAATATTATTAGGATATAATAAAATAACATTCCATTGCAGTCAATTTTTGTGTTTCCAATTTACAGTAGAACCCCGATTATCCGAGCTCCGGATTAACCGAGTCACTCTACGAATCTAAAACTCTGATTATCCGAGATACGCGTGGGTTTATGCTCCGTATTAACCGAGCTTTTAAAATATATATGTGAGCATTTCTTATTATTATTAGAAAAAAAAAGCTGTTAATTAATATTATCTGCAAGAAAAGAGGTTTAGTTATAAATTCGTTTAACGTAAGAGTGAGAAAAATGATAGAGGGCTCGTTAGTGGGAAAAAGAATGGAATGTTGTTTATTCATTCTTTTAATGTAAACATAGACGTTCGGGTGTGGCTCCAACGTATGGGGATCTAATCTATTCCCGATACTTGAGTAGTAAACGATATCGCAGAGACTTACGCGTTTTTTAACTTTTCCCTATAAGAAAAATCTTTCTTGCATTTAAAATCGTCGGAGCTGTCGAGGAATCCCCCTAGCTCGTGTGAGAGGTTTACTTATTTAAGTTTTTGCACTCTTTTAGCGTGTAAATTTGTGCGCGAATGCAGTGCGTTATTGCGTTTTTACGAACTATACTCACATTTGGTTGGAGTTTTGATAGTTAAGTGGAATACGAACTGCTTTGTTTGAATTTTCGTTTGTCGTATTATAATGATGGAGCAAAACAAACGTAAAAAAATTGTCGTTCTTATTGAAGAAAAATTAAAAGCTATCAGAAGAATTGAAGCAGGAGAGACAATTAAAGTTGTTGCCCGAGATTATGGAGTAGGTGAGGTAACAGTTGGAGACTGGAAAAGAAATTGCACAAAAATAGAAAAGTGGTGTATAAATCAAGCTTCTTCGTCTTCAGGAAGAAAATCAATGAAAACTGGCGACTATGAAAGGGTTAACGAAGCTTTATTCATGTGGTTTAACCAGCAAAGGTCAAAAGGTATGTCTCTATCAGGTCCAATTTTACAACAGAAAGCATTAATGATTAGTAGGCACTTCCTCGAGATAGATCAGTTTACCGCCAGTTCTGGATGGCTTGACCGCTGGAAAAAACGGTACGGTGTACGACAACTGACTGTATGTGGAGAAAAACTGTCTGCTGATGTATCATCAGTTGATAAATTTAAGCAGGACTTTAAAAAGCAAATCGAAAATTGTGGGTATACATGTGATCAAATTTACAACTGTGACGAAACTGGTCTGAATTATAAAATGCTTCCATCAAAAACATTGGCATCTCGACAGGAAAAATCAGCTCCTGGGCACAAACGAAGTAAAGAAAGATTAACCATAATGGCATGTTCTAATGCATCTGGCAAGCACAAAATCCCACTGATGGTGATTGGCAAGTCTGCACGTCCAAGAGCTTTAAAAGACATCTCACCCAAAGCCCTACCCCCAAAGTATATTACAAAAGTCAGAAGAGCGCATGGATGGACGCGACCTTATTTACTACCTGGTTTAAAGAAGAGTTCGTGCCATCTGTAACTAAATTTTTGAACAGGAATCGTCTTCCTATTAAAGCAATTTTGTTAATGGATAATGCCCCTTCTCACCCTGGAGAAGGACTTCACGTAGGCGAAATTATTGTACATTTTTTTCCTCCAAATGTAACCAGCATAATGCAACCAATGGATCAAGGAATCCTCGAAAACATTAAAAAAAGTTATAGGCGTTTATATCTTGAACATCTGTTAGAATACACAGAAAAAGAGGATGTTATTAGTGGCATGAGAAAGATTATATTGAAAAATGTTATTTACTGGATAAGTCAAGCTTGGGATTCTGTGTGTGGTACCACTATTCATAAATCTTGGTCACAAATTATTGATTTTAAGGGCTATAATGACAGTGAAGATGATACTTCATTAAATGAATTAGCTTTGAAAAATCGTGGGGAAACGTCCTGTTCAAATTTTGACAGCAAGACAGAAGAAGAAAAAAGTTTACTTGAATTAATGCAAAACTTAAAAGGTTGTGACAATGTGACAAAACAAGATGTTGTTGATTGGGTTACAGCAGATGATTTAGAAGAAGAAATGAGTATTGAAGAAATAACGAATACCTTTCAGGAAACCGAAAAATCAGATGATAGTGACGATGACGAAGCGGTGGATGATCAGCCTCCCACTAAGATCTCTCATCAAGAAGGTTTTGCTTCGTGGAAAAAAGCTTTGAAGTATATCGAACAACAACCAGAGGCAACCCCAGCGAATTTGCTTTTTCTTAATAGATGGAAAAACATTGCAGCGAAAAAAAGAAGATGCAATATGAAACAAGAGCGCATAGATACCTATTTCACTGTTTTATAATATACTTATTTATATGTTAAAAACTTTAATAAATCGTTTAAAGTATTTGTGTTTATTTTTTGAATTAATAAAAAATAAATCCGGATTATCCGAGTTTTCAGTTATCCGAGAAGAGTATACCCCCACGTTACCTCGGATAACCGGGGTTCTACTGTACCAATTTTCCATTTATCCATTTTCATAAGTGTGCTTGATCCTGAAAGCTTTCTTTTTTAGTTTTCCCAATAGTGATGAATCAGATCATTTGCATCTTCTAAAAAGATGCAAATCACTTGCTACTTCCTGTGTGTTAAATTATCGTTATTCTTATGTTATCCCGATGGTGGTAAATTTCTGAACTGTGGATTAAAATTTTCCTAAACCATCAAAAAAGTATAAACCGAGCATGCATAATCATTTAATCGGACATATTTAGATCTTATTACATCTCAAAGCAATTACATTTTCGAGAGTTACTTTCATCAAATTATGTGGAAAGAATTTCTTAAAAAACAAATACGTGGGGATGAATTTATTTACTCATGCTTAAATTTTGAGGTTTTCTCAATTTTTGACGACCTCAAAAAACCAGTTAAAAAAAAGATTAATCATCTAGAAATACTGGATGTCACATTGTTTTTTTTTACAAAATTTTGATTCCTTTTTTTGGCAAACGATATGCATTAATCCATAGTGATGAAATAGGAGTAAATAAGATCACCTTAATTTTTACATATCATATGCTCCGTTTGTGCTCTAATGACAAAATGGTATCATAAAAGCACTAATACATGGTGGCCTTCCGATCAAGAAATTCCCTCACTTAAAGGGAAATGTTGGCAATCATTTGCTATATCTAGTTCTCCTAGGTTATTGGTAAAAACGAACCAACATAATTTTATTCAAAACTTATGGTTTTGATACATCTAATTAACTATAAATGTTGGTGTAATAAGTGTAAGTTCGCCCAATAGATGTTTAAAAATTGGAGATTTCACACCAATAAGTCTTTTTCCTTTGATTAATGATTTAAAACCAATATTCGTTAGCCTATGTCACTACAAAACACGCCCCTTTAACTGGTAAACCGAACTGATATGATTAAGACTCAGTTGTACTTAAACGTTCAATCTAAACTCCGTCAGAAGTTATATTCGAGAATGTGACAGATAATCAAAGGAATACATGTCAAATTTGGAGCTTAAACCCTTGGCTTAAAAACCTTAGCTACACAATGTAACTTAAATAAAGCCATTAAAAAGAAGAACTAAAACCAGGGAGTTTAGAACCTAGGAGTTGTTGAACATGTTGATAGATTGGGTTCTGTTTCACCATCACTGGACTCTTTGAGACGCAGTGATATTTCTGTTGTGAAATCTTGTCCAAAAATGGCTGTAACAGAGTATTTTGGATCAAGAATTGTTTTGTTGTTAATTGACAAAGAATTCCTTTTTTGCGAACCTGAACCATGGATAATGAGCCGGTAGGACTGAGAAAACTCGCTCGAAAGCTACTCCTAAGCAGGTCATTTTACACCAAGGTTATTTCATTATAAGGATACTTAAAAATTTGTTACTGGGATAGTTAGGAAATAACGCTTGAAACTGTGCAAATTACTCCAAAAAGATTATGATAACAATATTACTAACCAAGAACTAATTTTTCGTTGTCATTCATAGGTTGTTGGAAGAAACAAGGATGGTGAGTAAATTTCCCCGCTGTGTAACTATGCTGTATCATTAAAAGACCCTCAAAAGTAGTAACAAGAACCGCGTTTTTCGATTTGTGGTTTCGAATGAAACATGATTTAAAATTGTTTTATGGTTCAAAATTATGGAATTTTTAAATCATATTTATACCAAAATTTTGATTCCAAAATCAGGAGTTGGCAGAAGATGGTCTAGAACTATTGAAAGGTACTGAAAAAATTGAAATTTTATTAGATTATTTCAATGTCCAGGTTTTCTGCATTAACACTTCACTGTATACCATTAAACCGTTTTATATCCCATTTCATTGTAAAGGACTCGTTATGATACAGTTTTGCAGCCATTAATTGATTAATTACGGTTCTAGTACATTAAAGCAGGTGAAAAAATCCTGGTAAAATAAAGCAGGTAACTTATGTGTTTACTATGGAGCTAACAATGGGTGAACATTAACTGTTTTTTTTTTAACCTTATATCACGTACTTATTATATAAATAACCATTATACATTGTTTGTACCAAGAAACGAGCACTTCCAAGCTTATAATTCCGTATCTAAAAAAGGTTAATTGGAGACTCGAGCGTGAGCTGAATTCTTCAGACCTTAATAATTGTACGTAGGTGTTAATAAATTAATCTTAAATGCTTGTTAACCAGCTTAATTGTAACACATCGTATTTGGGTCTACCGTGCGAAACACGAATACTTAAAGATAAATGTCAAGATTGCAGCCGGCGTCTTGATATGGAACTGTGCACAATTTCAACAAATTTTATGGTTTTTAATGGATTGCTGTTTACTCTATCCAAAAGCCAAGTATTTTTAGAATTTTTGGATAGTTTGTAACATTCATGTTAAGCGAAGAGATTTTCTTTTATTTTTTTATATGTGAGCTCAGACTTCCATCTTCACTTGCTCTATTTTGCGGGAATAGTATGAGTCAAGCCTGGGTAATGTTATTCTATAATAATAAATGCTATATATTAGTCCTAAAAGCATAAAATTTCTGAAATAATTATTAGTGACAATAATCCAGAATTTACAAATTATCCAGAATACTTTGCGCTTGGGCCCTGCTTTATTAGTTCACTTAAGGCGTCGTTGACGTATCGTTAAGAAGTTAATCTTTACTTTTTGAAACCAGTTTATAGTTTTAATTATTCTTTGTTATCGCTGCCAGAAAGTAAATGGAGCGTTGTCTTCATAGTCTAGTTTTTAGTCCTTTCATTCTTTCACCGCGTTGCAGAACTTTCAGTAAGTAGTGGGTATTTAGGCTTTGGCGATTGTCAGCTTTAAATATTGTGAGAACCTGCTTTCTTAATTCTCGATTTTCATTAATGGCTGGCTGTACGTAAGCTTACATGTGCTTACATATAATAAAAAATTATTAAGGTTAACTTTAACGATACGTGTTCTATAAACTGTACCATGCATATGAATGTGTTTAACTGCTTAATAGTACCTTAACGATACGTTGTATGCAATCAATCTATAAATCAGGCTTAATGCATGTACTTTTAACTTCACATTTGTTTACTCTATTTTTTTATTTTTTGGTCGGGGTATTCCATGCACTTCATAAAAGTAATATTTGCAGATCTCTTGATAAGATTTGTAGGTAATAAAAAAGGACAAATAAATGACAATATAGGCAGCTTTGTATGTTAAATAACGCTAACACCACCGGGTCACGGCTGAAGTAGCTAATGTGTGATCTACGTGAGAGTGAAATTGTGAAGGTGATAGTAACTGATCAAACTGTCGAGTTAATATTATTTTCAGATTGTCATCCTCATGATAGTCGTGTGAAATTTGATCCTATTTGCGTTTAGATTTACCCTATTTAATTATAGGACTCATAAATAGTGCAAGGACGTTCGGCCAAAAAGTGTTATTCCATACTTTCAGGTAATTAGTTTTCAATTTTATTTATGTGCGCAGCATTTTGTTCAGGCTTGTGATTGAAATAAGGACGCGTCGATGGCAACAAATAGTCTTATATGATGGAGTGAGTATAATTCTTTGGCCAATATGGGGGAATTTGTTAAAAAATGAATTGAATTTATTGCAATTTACTTTAGATAATACTTCCTGATTTGAAATTCTCATAAAATTTGGTCGAAAGTTATGGTTGTAACATTAAATTTCGATATAGGCTAAAGAGCTTATTTCAGATTTTTTCTCAGGAATGTGGGTATCTCCCAATTCATTTTAAAACTTACTTGGAATTACGAGTAAACAATTAGACCCTGAAAACGAAATACTTTTTTTAAAGAACGAGTTTGGATCTTTTAAAAAAGTCTACAAGTCAAAACCAGACTACCCTTAAAATTTTAATCAAAACAAACAACACTTCTGGATACTTTACAATGATAGTTTTTCGATATACAGGGTGTTAGTGAAATAACTTTCGTAAATTTAACCAGTGATTAAGAACATAATTTTGAACAAAAAAGTTCCTTACAACAGGGGTCGTAAATACAACCATTTCCCTGGAAAATCAAAAAAACATTTTCTGAAAATTGGCAACGTCGCCTAGTATTTATTTCATTTTCACACCTACCTAAGTAGCCGCACGAAGTGGGTTTGCTTTTTACACGTTTTTTTTGGGTCTGATAGATTTTACAGTACATAATTAATAAAATGTCCTAAATTCATGGAATTTAAAAATTGTATGATTCTTATTTTATTATTTTGAAAAGCCATTTACCTTGAAATTATTGTTATCATCTTTAATTAGCTTAACATGACACATTACACATTTTACACCACTCACATCACATTCAAAAACACAAATTTATTATTGTTTTTGGTACATTACATGTTCTAAATGTTCACCATTTGAGTCCATGCATGCTCTACTCCGGGTCTCCTTGTTGAACTCTTGAACAAGATTTAAAATTTGTTTTTCGGCTTCAGAACCAACTTTTCTCTGTCGACCTCGTGTTCTTGATATAAAGAAACAATACTCCCTGTATCCAGAAGATTTTGGGAAACTCGCATAATGTTTGTCGAGCTGGAAGTTTTCTTTCTGGATAACGATTACCGTAGTAAATGCGCCGAACTTTTTCAGAATTTTGGAATTCCTCTACATAGATCAAAAGCATGTCATGATACTCGCGTACAGAATACATTGTCACGTAGGTACTATTAATAAGTAGGGATAAAATCACTTAAAGCTCGCCCAAATTAACTTTGCGGATAATTTGTTGCGTGTACCGACAGAAGATGCATTTAGCGAGACCGAAATCACACTAAAATATTAAAAGTATGGAAGGACATACAGTCCATGACAAATTTGAAAAATAAGGGAGGTTTTTGTCTTTTGTCTCTTCTTGATGGTCACTAATGGGTTCCACATGTCCATGGCGCCAGGCATGTTTGCCCAGGATCATATGTCACATAAAATGGGATAAAGTGCAGATGGTTACATAACTCATGTACTATTGAGGTACTAAGTCAATCTGTTTACTGCGCATTCCAATGCCTTATCACTTCACCCGCAACGTGGGTGAGCGACCCTCATAAGGGCCATAAAAAACAACCCTGACGAAAATAAACTTCTCTTCCTCGGTAACGTTCAGTGCGGCGTTGCCACTTACGTTTTTTTTTACCGCTTAAGTTATTAATTAAGTTTTCAATTGCTTTTAGCAATGTTATTGTTGAATTATTTTAAGTTTTTTTGTTACGCGTCAAACAACCAAAATGTGTCAAGTACATTTTTCCACATTTTATTCAAATTTTAAACCTTATTATAGCTTTTCGGTTACCAACTTTGACATTTTTTTTTGAAAAAACTATTAGGTTTTCGACCCCTGTTGTAAGGAACTTTTTTGTTCAAAATGATGTTCTTAATCACTGGTTAAATTTACGAAAGTTATTTCACTAACACCCTGTATAGTTTGTTTGATATTATACAGGGTGCTCTGCTTAATTGGTGGATATTTAAGTTGCCCCTGATTTTTCTCTGTAGAAAATTATAACCTTCTTGAACTTTCACTGATATTAGGATGCTTTCTATGGTTTATGATAAAAGTAAGTACCTATTACTTGGTAATAAGAAGGTAAATTATGGGCAAATAGTATGGTATGCTGCTGCAGTGTTCGGAATATTTGGTCAATGTGCAAAAATGTAATATTTCAATAATCAACATAAATATTTTAATAAAGTTATCATATTTTAATAACCATATCCACCGCATATCAGTGCAACTATGAAAGGATGAAGTAAAAGTTATTACTAATACATATTTTCACTAAGTGCTGCAAGGAGTGAATAAGTGTTACACATTTACGCGTAGACATAATAAAATTTGTCAATTTAGGGAGATTAAAGAAAACTCTCACAGGGGTGCGCGTACGAGTAGATAGACAGTGATTTGGGATTTCAATTTGTTATCCTTTAATGGGGTGAGTTTAGGTAGAGGTTAACCATATTTAGAGGCAAGCGTTAAATTTGGAGGAAAGGGAATTTATACAGACTGTCTAAATATTGTTACAGAATAAAGAAACATAAGACAAAAAGTTTTTAAATGGGATAAAAATTGTTTTTTGGTAAATAGCTGAATAATTAATTTCGCATTACAAAAAAAAGTGAAGAAGACCTCCTGCGCTCAGAAAAGAAGTGTATGTGAAAATATCTAAAAAATTCAAGGATTAAAGGATAATAAATCTGAAATTGAATTTAAAATTTTTAGTGGTAAGGCAGAAGTACATAGATGCAATCAATATAAAGTAAGTACCGATCTTGTGAATTTTTTTGTCTATTCTATATTCCTTACATTTCAAGAAAGTTCAATGAAATGCAAATAGGAACCTTTCGCTAATCTAACCACTTACTTATGAATAATAAATAAAGTCCAATAAAACAAATAAATAATTAAATTCATGCATGTTGATTTTTTTGCTTAGGTATATTACTTTGCGTATTGCTTATATGTTTAATCTTAGGATGCTGAAGAAGTGGAAATGAGGGTAGATTAAAGTCGGTTGAGAGACCAGCAGTTGAAGTGGGCCGAGTCAGTCCTAATCCAGTTGCTAGATCTCTCATCGTTTCAGAATTTTTACTCATATAAGTTCTAACGATGGATTAAATTAGTTTCGAGTTTTTATTTAATTATGAATTATTGCACGTTTCCCCATTATAGCATAACTTAGTTACGCCATTAACGAATATGATGATCTGAATTTGTTGATATTTGTTTGCGATCTTTCGGTGGGCCTGACTGAGCCATCAACACTTGCAGTAGCCTCGGGATGAAATCGGATATCAGAAACGAAAAATTTCGATTGTAATGCGTAGATCTATTGTGTTTTCGCTTTTTTCCCATTTATTTTCATTGCTGTTTTTTGCTCTAATATTAAAAAAAAATCCATCACCACAAAGGTAGCGAAATGCAGCTACTAATCTATACATCAAAGTGGAGACGCCGGCCAGGCTGACTCCACCCACTTCATTGTTGATCTTTCTCGTGGGCATATTGAACCTTGTGCGGTCCTCTCCCACTTGCACAATTCTTATGTTCCGATTTGAACCGCAGATACCTCTATATCCACAAATACTGTACATGATGAAGAACGACGGAAAGAAAATTTTAAGTTAATTAAATCTAAGATAATACAACGAATACCGTTTGTAGTAAGTACCTCAAAAGGAGCTACAGATTTCTTTGAGAAAGGAGAGAATTTGGGGAAATGTGGAAAGTAAACTACGCGTCGATTGACGTGGTATACTCGCATTAAATTTTGAGGCCACCCAAATCTAATCCTACAATCCTTTTCCGGAAACCGAGTTTTAGAAGCCGAGGTCATGCCGGATAGAGCTGAACCTTTTAACGAGATCAGATACAGCGTCACGTCTTCTGTGAAGTTAATGATATAAGGTCGATAGAAAAGTACTGCAGTTTTATTGACATTTTCAATAGGTCTCTCTAATTATGTGAGAAGCACTTTCAGGTGATTTATTTTACAAATCGAACCTTGACGACAAACATCGGGCATCTCGGGAGATGATCTTGCGTTGTTCAAGCCAATGGCTAAAAAAGCAACTAATGTCGTTTGTATGTACATATATGTAGGTGTTTTATGACCTCACACCGTTGATTTCATCTAAGGCTAACCAAATACGGCACTATTGACTAGTAGACCCTCAAAAATAACCTCTATTTTCATCTTTTTCCCCTCAACGACCCCGTTCACCCATTAGCTATTGATTAGCGACGACGAATCTCTCGAATACTTGTCCAATAAAAACCATCGCTATCAAAACTTGAAAACTGGAAACTACTGACAAGCTAATCATTATTAAAATTTATGGCAGCCGTAATGGAAAATTCGTCCTGCATATCAAATACAGTCATCCGCTGCATAATTCTTGCCCAATTAGCAACCGGCCCAAGTACCTCACCACCATACAAGGCTCAGGTCGATTGTATTCGACCGTCCCTCGTATCTAATTAAATGCACCTTGTGTTTACTTAATTTTAATTCAGGTTTTTGTCGAGTTAACTGGAATCGAGTCAAGGATTTCGCTGTCTTCGAACTTTGCCAACGTACATGCGGATTGTACTCCAAACGAGCCACTTCGCCTTTGCCGCAGTTTAAATAAATAAATAAACAAAGTTGCGAAAAGCTTTTGTATCTGAGTGCGCTCTTTCCTGTTCCCAGTTGGTCAGGATAGTTCCGGCGGTTTTGTTGCGTGGAAAAGTTGGATATTGCGGAGTCGCCATCCAGGAAGTTTACGTGCAGCAAAGTTACCATGGAGAACAAGGAAGAGAGTGGCAAACTTGAGGAGCTGAAAGCGGTACACAGTCAACATGCCAGGATTTTGAAAGAGGTGAGTATTTATTACAGTTTCAAATTTTGTCTCCTTTTTTGTACCTATAAATGTGCCACATATGTACCGTCTCTATGAGATCTATTTCTGTGTATAATTGTTCCCAACTTGTTCAAATTAAGTTTAAAAGTTAAATGGAAAAAGTTTTTGTTTTAATTTTCCCTCTTAGTATGCAGTTTTCAAGATTTTTAAAATAAAATATTTAAAATTATGCATGGTATTAACACGAAAATGATATAAAAAATAATTAAAATTTGTAGTTAGATCGTGTTTAGCACTAGTGATGTATAATCCGAAACGTTTCTAATAGAGAAATAGTAGTTTTCCATGAGATATGTTACTTTACCAAACATTTTTTATAAAATTGCAGTTCGTTTCGGTTTTACCGGTTCCTAAAGATTTCACTATGTAACTGAACCACCCTGTATATGTAGCAATATTGATTATTTCAAAGTTGGAGATATCCCGTTTCATCAAGGAAGCGTCAAAAAATGAACATATTTTTCCTTGGCAGTCTTCGGAAATATCAATACTAGCGAAAATACGAAGTGTTAAAATTTTATTAAAAAAAAATTAAATTTGTTAGTTTTTGCGAACCCTCTGAGATATTTGAACGAAATTTCGTAAGTGTTAATAGCTGCAAGGGACGGATCATTTTTTTTGGAAAAAGTATTTTATGGTCCACCAATGGTGAGCATACTAGCAGTTATCGTTAAATATTTTTGAAGCAAAAACACGTATTCTACTGCTTTTTCAGAAAATAATAATGATTATTGAATTCTCTGTTCAATGTTGAACAGAGTTTTCAACCCACACTTTTCGAGTAAAAAAAATAAAAACCGTTTTAATGCACGTCGCTAAATTAAATTGACGATTTTCACATTACACTGTACTCGGATTCTAGCGGAATCGGAAATATCATTAGGGCTATTTAAAAAATTTTCTTTAGAAAAGACATAAAAATAAATTATAATAATTTTTTCCAATATTTTTTTAGACATCTAAAAAGTATCAAAATATGCTATGACTTTTCCAATGTGACCCCATTATAACTTCTGATTAAAATCGTCATTTTTAAACTTTGAATTTAAATAGCAATTCAGTTAGGCTAAGTTAGTAGCGAGCATTGAAACCATTTTTGTTTTTTTGACGAAAACGGCGCGTCATGTTAAAAAAAACTCAACACAGTTTTTCTTTTAAAGCTGAACAGATAGTTGAAACATTATTTTTATTTTCCAAAAACACAGTGGCGTGCTGTTTTTTTTCCTAAAAAATCTTTAATGAGCAGCTCGTACGCACAGTATTCCTGAAAATTTTTATTATTTAAAAATCTACGCATCTTGAAGAGGAACTGGATGGAGCATTACTTTTTATAGTTTTGCCCTTCCTTTTTGACAAATCAGGTAAAAATTCATAGCTGCGGAGTCGTAGGAACTAACGTTATCCTTGACCCCGTATCTCTTATACGCCAATTACGCCGGCGCATGACACATCTCTTGACGATAAAACGTCAAGAGATGTGTCATGCGCGTCAATGCATGGCGGTCTTCTGTTTAAAAACTCGAACCAATTTTAATGGAATCCTGGCAATGTTTTTACGTCCTTGATCATATATGTTCCAGATAAAATTAGCGCCATTTCAGTGGAATTAATTTGTTATTAAAAGTTTTATATATAATGTTTTCGCTGTCACATAAAGCCTCTATAAGTAGGGGTAAAAACGTCCATCTTAATTGATAAATTTCATTAAAACTGTAATAAGTGTAGAACAATGGCTAATGTCCTGGTTTTTACCGAAGTTATCTTCCAGATAAAATTATAAAAATGCTTTATTTGCCTTGTAATTTACATACGTAATTATCACACTTGTTCCTATAAATAATCCCAATTTTATCAAGTCTGCTTGCAGTAAAATTTACCCTAGAGGCTGAGTAATTCGCCCAAAAATTTACTTAATTTTCTTCTAAATTAAGTAAACTTCTAAATTATCTTTCAGCTAAAGCTTACTCTAAAATTATACTCCGAACCTGAAATTTTTTCTAAATCCGACTGGAACAAATATGTTTCGTTGGTCTTCAAATTTTAATTTCTGGGGAATTTACATTCATCATTATCACGTTTTCTAATTTTAGTAAGTTAAACACCAATTAGGAAGGTTTTTTTGAATATGACTGTATCCATCAAAAGTTGGTTAGCTCGAGTCCGCCGGATTTATTAAATATTTCTGCATACAAAAATAAACGGTCTTCAATATTTACACAATGAGAATCCTGTAAACAGCACCATCATATAGTGCTATATCCTCGACTATAGCTTATTTAAATTAAGTATTATGATAACTGCGTACATGTTAGAATTTTGCTATTTTTGATTTTGGGAGTCACTGAAAGGCATATATTATAGTTCTATTTCTACATTGTAGTAAGGTGTAAAGGTTGATTTATACAGGGTGTTTCCTAAATGTTAGGCAAAAATTTAGGAGACTATTCTCTGAGTAATTTTAAGAATTTTTTGTCCTTTGCCTATTTTAGGAAAAATGCTTTGTTTCCTAGATACAAGGCAGTATAAATGTTTATTGACTATTTTTTTTATTTTTTATTAAAGTGGTTAAAATAAGTGTAGCAAGATAGTGTGAGCCTTGAAAACACGTTGAACGTCATTTAATTTAAATACGTTTCCAAATTTGTCACTTTTAATCTTTTTTTATCATGAATACCTATATGATTGATTTGATTTGATTGAATTAATGGGTGCAATTCAATAAAAAACAGTCGTGGCACATTTGAAAGAGTTCGGCTGTTAATTAGGAGAAGATTAGAAGAATGCATCCAGGTTAGCGGCAGTTATTTTGAATAATTATTGTAGCTTTTAATGAATTTTATGAAAACCTTTTATCACCTTGTCTCTAGAAAACAAAGCATTTTTCTAAAAATCATCGAAGGACAAAAAATTCTTAAAATTACTCAGACAATAGCCCCCTAAACTTTTGCCCAGCATTTAGGAAACAACCTGTATATGAACATTATGGTCCCAATAAACGAACACTAAAATTTGCGTAGTGTGTGTACTGAGCCAACAAAACATGCTGAATGTTTTTCGAGTAGTCGTTAAAACTGACTTGCTTAGAGACTTAGTGCTCGACAAAGTATGAAGGTGTGGATGTATTTTGTACTATTCAACTATTTGTGTATACTTCTACTCCTAAAGCAACAGATCCACTTATTTTTTGTCTACACCTTTTTTTAAGGAAAATTAATCGAGGTGGAAAAAAATATTTTCAAATAAGCAATTGTGTTTATGAAATGTATCCTGTGTTATGAAGCTCAGGGATTAATATGTACGTAGTAAGGTCAAAAAGTTTCCGTCCTGACACATTTTCGGTTTTTCTAGGAAGTAGCAAAGCTTTATTTATATACTTTAATCGTTTATTTACCCTGGGGGGTAAAAGTAAGTCAAATCGAGGAAGCAGTCATTTAGTTAAAAAATCTTGAAGTCCAACTGATGATAAAATTTTACAAATATTAAAAATTAAGTATCGTGCGGTGACAAAGTTTTTAATCCTAGCAGGAAAATCGCCAAAAGAAATGAAAGAATGGAAAGGTGTTGTATACGGTAATTTGTCTCCATCCTATTTCACCGTGAAATACTGAGCTCGGCAATATTGTATAGACCGTAAAAACATGGAAGATGATCCCCGTCCAAGACGCCCTGTTGAAGTGTTGACACCGAAATCAATAGCTGTTGTAGAAAGGGAGGTCAATTCAGGCGGACGTTTGAATACAACAAAATTGCAGCAATATTAGAGTTTCCTAAAACTACAGTTCTAAGAGCTCTACACGAACATCTTCATATAAATAAAATTAGTGCAAGATAGGTACCAAAACTTCTTTCGACGTTTCAAATGCAACAACGTGCAGAAAGCTGTAGACAATTTTTTGTAGGGAAAACCCAGACGAGTTTTTGAAGACAATTGTGATGGGGGATGAAACCATGGTCCCTTATTATAACTCTCCTTTCAAAAAGGAAATTAATGGAATGGTGGCCTCCCGGTGAACTACAGCCTAAACAAACCAAAATCTCGCAGTCAACTAAAAATGGCAATGCTCCAGTTGACACGACTGCGGTTGCAAAAGCTGCAGTGCTTAAATGCGGCTTTCAAGAATTGGACCATCCACCCTACAGTCCTGACCTGACCCTCAATGATTATTTTCTTTCCTCAAAATTACAATCTGACCTGCGTAGTAGGAAATTTTCTAATGAAGTCAAGTCAGCAGTTTTAGAACATTTTAACATCAAAACTTTTTTTTGGCTTGGAAATATTAATTAGTCGTTTTGAAAAGTGCATTAAAATAAAAGGAGATTATGTTGAAAAATAAAAAAAATGTTTTATTCTACCATCCTTATAAGTATGTTAGGGCTGAATTTTTTGGACCTTACTACGTATATGAAAATATTAAAGAACAGAATGCCTGATGGTTTAATAAAAATCCGTTGTGTCCATTTGTCACAAGTCGAACACTTTTAAAAACCACACAGAAATATTAAGTAAAAATGAACAAAGGAAATACGCCAAACAGGCTGAATGTATCGAACTCTTGTTCAGGTCGTTCGTTCTATTGGTTCAAAATTGAAAAGTTTAATTTTATCGGAATGGAGAGTTTAATTCCAATGTTCCATTTGTACAATGAAATTGACAAGTTCTGGTCAAATCAAATTGTCAGGCAAAAGTAGTCGATTCAAGGTTGAGGTGCTACAGCTCTCGATCGCTGCAAATTCCCTGATCGTGCTCATTAAAATTTATAGCCTGAACTACCCTTAAGACATTAAAAATTGGAATAGTTGATAGTGTCATTGCTTTACTTCGGAAGCGACGATCTAGGTTGCATTAATCGCTATAAGCTGATTTTCAACCAATCGGATTGGCTGGCTCTCACCGGGGATCAATCTGATCGGAACTGGAATCATCGGAGATCACTCCGATTGGTGGAGTATTAGCTGATAGCGATCAATCCGATCTAGATTATTATTTTCGAAAAGTTCTTTTGAAAGAATTTGCTGCATATTTTATAGTGAATATTTCATGAAGATTTTTCACGGGCAACCTTTGGTTATTTACCTAAAAAAATTTACAGTGTATATTTGCACTGAT
The DNA here is from genome assembly GCF_039881205.1 of Euwallacea similis. Classification (NCBI taxonomy): domain Eukaryota; kingdom Metazoa; phylum Arthropoda; class Insecta; order Coleoptera; family Curculionidae; genus Euwallacea; species Euwallacea similis. Next base: position 2,922,507 of record NC_089630.1, read on the forward strand.
CCTGTTACTGCGCATTGATAAACAGCTTCTTTTCTTAAAGCTAAGTTTAAAGTTAGTATCAATGTTAAGGTTAGCCCTGCTAAAGTAAAAATTTCCTCTATAAACTAAACTTTTTATATGCTAAAATAAATCACTGATTTCCTCCTTTAGTATACCCTTAACTCCCTCGATATGAATGTACAAGATGGATAGGACAGAAACACAAAAAATATCTTTTTTCAGCAAAGTGCCAAAGTTTTGATCTCTATGTAAGGCTTCTTGATCCTTGGAGAGAAGTTGATTATCAAAATGTTTAAAAACATTTCCAAAGTTGTTAAGGCTAATTTTCATGCATCCGTCATCCGACGAATTCAAATTTGCACAACAATTACTTCAGATAAACTATAAATCAATGGTAAATTAATCGAATACAAAATATTGAACAAGAAATTAATGTTAAGAGCTTCAATCGGTCCCACTGCGTACAGGATTGTAACACATTAATCAAATTGTTCGTGTCGAATGATCCGTCTCATGCATCCATCGGATGATGGATGGAAATACGAGTGGGGTGTTAGTATGAATGCCTGAGAGCTGAGTCTCATGCATCCGGCATCCGAGAATGTTCTATAATTAGACGCGCAGTCTTCAGATAAAGAAGAAATATTTTAAACTTTTGTTCAATGTCGCGTATTTTTTACCCCGATTTCTGGGTTAATATTTTAGTTTTAATTATTTTCTAATTAATTTACATTTTGTTTCAACCTATTAAATATGGTAAGTTCGGATCAGAATATCTTTCGGTGACTTGCGCGTAAGAAGATATCCTTATGCGCCATTAACGCATTTGGTCTACACCGCCTTGTGCGCAGGGCTGAAGAAGGCTCTTGCAGGCAGGAGAGAAAAAACCTTTATGGATATAGAGAAAGTATTTGATGGTTCCTTCGACGTCACCTTTCAGAGCCTGGCGGGGCGGGATCTAGAGCTATCTCTGTTGTGGTGGATTTGGTGCATGTGGTCGCAGAGGTTGATCTTGATGGAAGTGTATGGAGAATAGGCCACAGTAGGGGTAGGGTAGGGGTAGTCTCTAGTGGAGTTTTGCCTTCGCTCCTGTGCAGCTTCGAAGGGAAAAGGCTATTGGAGAACTCATTAACGCTGGGCTGTACACTTAACCGATAACATTACCAAGGAACTAACAGAACCTGGAAATATTAATTTTCTCCCATATCTCAATTAATAATACCGCATATTTGTATTTAATTTGTCATATTTTTGTCGTGCTAGTCATGTGTGCAATACATCATTTTATCTATAAATTTAATATTGGCACGAAGAAGAGGAACGACGTTATCATTTGCATTCATCTTTATTATTTTTTCCATGAAATTTTAACGGAAGTTCATAGTCACGTAAACTCGATAAAAAAGGATAAGCAAAATGTGCAAATTATGTATTTAATTAATTTCAGTGATAGATATGAATTTTGGAAAATTGAATATGTCTTAAATACTTAAAAGAGAAGCACCTCCAGATCTCCTGAAAATATCAATCAATGTAATTTAAATTATTCCCCATGTAATTTTTTCAGTTTATAATTCTGCTTTAAATTCGGACTTGATTTGATATCAGTGTCCAAAGAGAAAATCCTGTGAACTGCTACCGCTATTACAACTTCAGATATTTTTGAGAAAATTTAATGTAAAAGTAACATTTAAATGATCTGTTAAATGAATATTTAGTTCTAGAAATTTAGATTTTGTTTTTGAGTTACCTTTGGAAAATCTGAATTGGTTTTGTTTAAAAGCGACTTTTTTTATCGTTCAAAAGCCCTCAGAAGACCGCTAATATATGTATTAAAGACCTACATTTCTGTACGTCTGCATTGTTTACTTTGGTTTCATTTTGGGTAAATAATTAGATAATCTTTAAAAAAACAGGAATATATCAACATATTTTTAAACGAGCCTAACATAATAATATTCCAAGCTCGAAAATAAAAAGGAAAAAAACTCGCATTATAAATAACTTCAAAGGGGATGTCCCTATCATTGCCAATATAAATATTTAATTATGTATGTTTTAGGTATAATTAGAGTGTTACGTCAAGCACAGTTTAACTTTTTTAACGAATCGTCACTTTTGGAGGCTGTTATAAAATAACGGAGGTTGAGTAATTTTGAAAAATAATTAGTATAATACCAAATAACAAATACAGGAAACTAAATTTTTGACCCCGATATTTCCATATTTCAAGCCACCAAAGACTGCAATAGCGGCTTCTTTAACATGACGAAAATACGATTATTATCATATCCACCTTGTACAGCTACTACTATGAGGTGTCTGAACAGATGGTATAAACTCATAAAAATGTCCAACGATAAGTACTTAGAAACAAGGTAACTGTCTAGCATTGGAAGACGAGTAGTGTCCTTTATCGGGTTTTATTTATTGCTATTTTTTTTAAAAAAGGAAGTAGACGGATGCGACATGCTATAATTAATTATTGTTATAAAGGTGTAATTTGTGGTATTTGCATTTATTACCTACTTGGGGGTCTAGACTTCGATCGAGGACGAATAAGAGGAAAAACAACTTATTGATATAACTAGTAATTCATCTTTTATAAGGGGGTTTAAAAGAATATGCCGGTGTAGGAAGATCTCCATGGGTGGGCAGCGTTTCAAAAGTGTATCGGGTGGATCTTAAAATCGAAATTATCCAAATTTTATGAGACCGAGAAAAATCGTGTCTAAATGGGAACGAATAAAAGATTTCATTTTTTTTTTTGAGCGGTAATACATAGAACTGTACTATAATTTACTTAACAGAAAGTGCGATTAAACAAAAAAATTGGCGGAAGAAATATTAATTTAAAGAATGTGTAAAAAATGATACGCGAACAAAACGAGATAAAATATTAGGAAGAATATGAGAAAATACATGAAGCCAACCTGTAGCGAAGGATAAATTTAATGATGAACACAAGTATAAATTTGATTAAGACAGCGTGACAACGAACGACGATTCAGGAAAATACAGATATGGAAAAATACCAATCAAGATCAACGAGTCTATGGACAGTAATAAAGCATTTTATGGCATCTGGCATGGTGGTCTGTTTTACAAATTATAGTATTACTAAAACAACGTTTTATTCATTTTTTTATTTCCTTGTGGGCGAGACCCGGGTTTTCCCATAGCAGCGTAGAAAAACAAAAATTTATTTATGCATTTTTCTAAAAGTCATCCGGTTTTAAAAGGATGACGAACGATTTACGAACCTTCAAAATGTTGAATCATAAGTAAGGGTCATCGATTTTTGCAACTTCAAACACTAACAGACACTGATTTTTTTTTGCAAACTGCAAAATTACGAGGTTTCAAGGTCTATGACTATTATTAACATATGTACTTCGTTATTTAGAGTCTCTAGAAATTTTCAGGGTTTTATTAAGCGATTCAGTTTTTTTTAGGTATTTAGACTTTTTTAACCTCTGTCGATATGATTCTATTTTTTTTGTTGTTGCTAATTCTTCTGTGAAAATTGTATTTTGTCCACTAGTCTTTGACGAAATTCCTATCTTATAGTGATCAGTGGGGTATTAAGAAGTAGGTGGTAACGGTGGGTTTAGCAGTAGCTAAGTGAGCACTAACTCTAGACGGTGCTACGTTTTCCAATAGAGAATGTTTTCAGGTTCGTAACAAATAAGATGTGCACCAATTTAAAAAATCCTAGTTGGGGGTTAACAGGCATTTATGGATATAGACCATCTTTGGAAGTGCGTAATAAGGCTTCACGACGTTCGAAAACATTTTATTTTACGCTCCAAGGAGACTAAAGACAACTCACTGACAAAACCTCCTAATAGCAATTTGCACTCTTTGAAAAGTACTCAGATGCAGTTAAGTGGAAGAATATAGGAACTCGAACACAATTTATCCCCACAAATTTACAAATACATTTGTGTCTACCAATACTGATTTTTAAAGAATTTAAATTGCTATTTTAACACAGAAGTCTGGCCAAGAAGACAAATTTTGATGAAATTTGCTCTGTTTTCGATAATAAAAAAGTCCGTAATTCTATTAAATAAAATTAGTAACTAATTGTCTCTAATGCACACACACTTCGACACTTTGTCACTCATCTATAAATTGAATGTTCCTGCAAATACTTTTGCAATGAAGTAAAATACTGGATACACATAGGAGAAAGGCATTTTCATTACCTAATGACTGCTCTTTCCTAAACAGATTAATATCGTTTTTATTGATTAACTAAATGTATTGTGGAAATGGACTAGCAGAATGTAGCAGTTTAATTATATTTTCCCCTTATCAGTCTTTGCAACACAAAAATCGTACTAATCTATGTAATTACTACAAAACCGACAACTTAGAATTTCAGAAAAGTTTAAATTCAGTTCATTAAGGTCATTAAGTTAATGACAAATAAACTAGACGTTGTGTTGTTTTAATGGTCTTCCAGTTCTTCCAAGTCAGCTAATTAATAGACTATTATCCTTTCAAATTACGTAATTTTACAGAGTTGGTACTTTTTTAATTTTAGATTTTGGTTTTAATTGAATTTCGCTTTAAAGGAAGTTTTTATTATCCATCATTATTAGTTCTAAATTTAAGCGTATAGATGATAATTAGGAAGGCAAATACAATAATTATTATTTCATGCTAATTGCTCCAATTAACACGCGCATGGTGGCACTATTTAATGAAGTGATAAAACCAAAATCATTTCTGACGCAAACATATTATCACACGGTAAGTGTGGTTTGAGTTGCGTTTAGCTAACTTAGAATTCATTTACATTACTGTTTGAAAATTAGCATCAATCACGAATAAAGTATATTTGAAAAATTACGAAAACGAGCAAATAAACAACGAATCTTTATTATTTAAGTATAATATTTATTATAATATACTGAGTGTTGCAGAATAAGTCTGCCAACTGTTTACTGTAGGTTCCTGTGACCGAAATAAGAAATAAACTTCTTATAAACATGTGTCCCAATGCCCTTTGTTTTCGCGATACAGGGCGTTAGAATTACCTCACATTTTCGCCTTTTCATATTTTTTCTATTTCTGATAGCTCAACGACAAAATATTTATGACTGTAAACATAAACTGTTTCATTTAAAAATTGAGAAAAAAATTATTATACTGCCGAATAAGGGATGAGGAGGCCTTTCGAAAAAGGTGTCACATTTATAGTTAAAAAAGTTTTTCATCCCCCCTGGTGCCCACCCTGGTGAGGTCACTTATCTAAAATGTTCACTAAAACGAAGCCCCTTAAACTAAATAAATGTATTTTAGGATTTTTGTTAAATACCGAGTATTTTAGATAAGAATTTGTTCCATACATTTTCGCCATACTGTATGATTATATGAACTTTATTTGTTATTTCGGTCACTGCACACTGCAGTAAGCAGTTGGCAGACTTATTTAGAAACACCCTTTATAGTTAAATATAGGTAAATTCCAAAAATTATAGAGTCCAAAGCGATTTGTTTTTAGGAAATTAAGTAACTGAGAGTAACTAGTGGATATGTTTGTTAGTGATTTCAAATTGCATAAAGGAACTTTTAATTTAGCCTTATCGGTTCTAAAGCTGAAATATAAATCATACAATGATGAATCAGTTTGTGCGGTTTTTATTCTCGGAAATTTAAGCTCGTTATCCTCCAGTTGGTCTCTGCTTGTGGCTATTACAGGTCTCGAATGTTAACAACTTTTCAAATACACTGCGTGACATAGAAAAGAGAACACCCCGTAAAAATGATTTGATTTAAATAATTTTTGGTATGCATGTTGTTTACGCCAAAACAAATACTTCATTAAAAAGTTGAACAAATTTAATTGTTAAAAACTAAAAAAAATTTAATAATTTGTCGGTCCTCCGCGGTGTCTTTTACATTCTTGTACACGTCTAGGCATGGATCTAATGAGGTGATTGATGTCCTCTTGGGGGATCTCATTCCAGGCTAACTGGACAGCATGACACAGCATCGCTAGGGTTTGCGGGGGATGGGGTAAATTATGCAACCTTCTACCTATAATATCCCATACATGTTCGATCGGTGAGAGGTCTGGAGATCGAGGTGACCAAGGTAGCAAATTGACTGCATTTTGTTGGAAGAAGTCCATAGTCACTCTAGCCACATGTGGTCGTGCATTGTCTTGTTGGAAAACTGGATCAACAAGAGTTTCCAGATAAGGCACAAGATGAGGTTCCAGGACTTCTTGGATGTATCGCTGGGCTGTCATACTGCCTCTGACGAAAACTAAAGGTGACCTGCTACCATATGCAATGGCACCCCAAACCATTACCCCAACAGTCTGATGGACATGCCTCTGTATTGCAAACTGAGGATCCCATCTTTCACCCCGTCTCCTTCTTATTCTTGCCCGACCATCATGCATACCGAAACAGAATCTGGATTCGTCACTAAACACGATATTATCCCATTCCAGAGTCCAATGTATCCGCTCTTGGCACCACTGTAGTCGATTTTGACGATGATTTAATGTGAGGGGTAACACGAGATAGGGACGGTAGGAAATCAATCCAAAACTTCTTATGCGGCGATAAATGGTTCGTATCCCAATGGGCCTTCCATACTCAGCGAACCACTGATCCGCCAGCGTCCTCGACGAGACGAACCTATCTCTTAGGGCCATAATTCGGAGTCGGCGATCTTGGCGTTCTGTAGTTCTTCGAGGTCGTCCAGTACCTGTTCTTCTGCCTGTTTGCCCTTCTTCGAACCATCCCTGACAGCATCTCACTATAGTGTTTACACTACGGTTCAATCTAGTGGCGATTTCCCTAAATGACAGACCAGCCTCTCGTAGACCCACTATTCGACCCCTATCAAACTCGCTCAATTGATGAAAATTTCGCTCTATTCTGGTTCTAGGCATATCTCTACGCAGTTTCTAAGCACACTACACTCCAATAAATGTTATTTTCCAGTTGTATTGTTGATATTTTATTGCAATTTTTATATTTAAAAAAAACCTAAAATTCCGAATAACTCGTAAATACGTAGATAAATATGAGTGAAATTTTTATCGTTTCTGCTATACATATAAACAAACATGCATACCAAAAATTATTTAAATTAAACCATTTTTACGGGGTGTTCTCTTTTCTATGTCACGCAGTATACTATAATTATCTAAAATTGGTAGTAAAACTAATAAATTCCAGAGTTATAAAGTTTTAGTTTAACTCTTATTTAAATATTACAAAAACTAGTATATTTTTAAAAAAATCCAACTCCATTATTATTCTAAATCAATAATCATATAAGCAGAATTGACTTACACGATTTTCAATAAATTTCAACCTATAGAATTGACAATAGCTAATAAAATTTACAATACCCACGACCTTTTGAATGTCTTTTTCCAATTCTTCACGATGATATGTAAATTATCAGTTGACATGCTGGTTTTTGTATTTAAATTCAGATTTAGGTATATAAGAGACCATCAGAAACAATTTAATTTTTTTTTTGAGCTGGAACACTAAATTGAGAAACGGCAAACAATGTATCGTCAGTCAATGTTAGGTGAATGTTACGAAATCTTGTATAATTCATATTGTGGATGGTTCAGTTTAAAGGCAAATTAAAATTTTTATTATGACTAAGCAAAAATCTCTTACCTGATCTGCTATTGGAAAACTCATTTTTTCGTGAAGAATTTTCTCAAGAAACTCTATCAAAAACAGACCAAAAATTTTTGAACCAGCGATCTGAAAACTTTGGACAGATATTTAAAAAAATTACATTAAAAGACAAAAAGTGCGTTTTAACTGCAGGTTCTCGACATGTGGTTAAAAGGAGAAACATCAATTAAATACACAGAATTAAGTTGTGTTTGATAGGTCTTAAACCTAGCAAGAAAAAGTCAACATAACATAGTTGAAAGTAAAGAAAACATGCCAAGAATGCAGCGTAAAAGGTAGAGAAAAACTACGTAGGATGTGGTATATAGTAACAATCCCACCTAACAGGACTAAGGTTTAGAATTTGTAATAAATAAAATAGTGAGATTTGAAAATAAAAGTGAGATTGAAACTAGGAATTAGATGAGCAAGTGCATGGAGGACAAAGGTAAAAAAGACGAACCAAAAGATAAATGAAAGAAATGATATGGCTCCAAGGTAAATGAGAAATTAAATTTACATTTTGTCTAAAACAAAACGAGCCCAAAATTGAGAGAAAACAGACGATTAGCGCATTAGTATTTACAAGAAAAAAAATAAAAAACAGAATTAAAGTACTTACCTTTTACTTTTAAGGTACGTTAGAAGAAGAGGAGGAAATAATAGTAAAAAAGACAATAAATTAAAGACAAACTTTTTTGAAAAATAAGTTGAGTAGAAATTAAACTTCATTGTGCACACTAAACACAGTGGACCATGCTCGATGTAGAACATGGGCAAAAATTGTTTTATAAAGACCGTTTCAAAGTATAACGGCACTCTCACTTCATTCAGGCAAAATTTAAAACGTAATACACGATGACTATGAGCCGTGATCATTTGAGTGTGAGTGTGAGCGTCGCTTGACTCATATTAGGAAATAGACTGAAACCAATGATAAAATTCGAAACTTAATAAAGAAAACTATTTTAAAACAAACGAATCGAGAATCAAATCGATAAATAAAATTCTAATAAAACAAGACGAAATAGCTACAAGTTGAGAAAAGAAACCAATACGTCATGGGAGAAGAGTTGAAGGTTTTAAACAACGAAAAGGATTTGATGTTGAGGAAATCGAGATTAAAAACCAATTAAGCACTCCATAGACTGAAAATTCACCAGGCAAAGCAAATCCAGAATTGGAATAAAACATACAGTTAACATACAGCGAGATAAGGAAGAAAAATCGATACTGCAAAAAAGCGTTCAAGTTAAGACGAGAAAATATGTTAGAAGAGAGTAAATTAAAAATAGGCAAAAACTATGAAACAATGAATATGAATGCCAAAATTTTGAGAAATATGAATTATAAAATTCAATAGAACACGCAACAAAAAGGAAAGAGCTCTTGTGCGGTGCTTTAACTCCCTCTTAAATCGACCATGGACCTCAGCATAGTATATCTCACTGCCCCTTTGGTTGTCCGGAAGGCCCTTCTGAATTCCGTCCGATAGTGTTTCAGCGTGCCATTCCACCAAGATCCATATGTAAAGTGTAACTAAAATATCACAAAAATTGTTATGAAATGAAAAAACGTCTGGTTTAGATTAAATTTTCCATTCTTTTCCTTGCTAGCATTACTAGGACCGCTGTAATAAATTATATCTCTTTCGAGGACTTAATCAGGTGTTCTGGCTATTATGGCTGTCATAAGAAAGAAGTAATTTTGAATTTTATTACTTATTCACCGAATTTTGCTAGATCCGCCTGGAAAGATTAAATAAATATGCAAACATACGTGTTTTCGTACTTTTCAATTTCAAACTTGTGACGCCTTTACTGCCCACCTTCGTTTTTTAATCGTTTTGGGCGCTTATCAACAGTTTTCAAGTCATTGTTCTCTTGAATTCCTTAACGATCACCTTGAATGCACGGAAACGAGTCGTTTTTTTCTGTAGCGGATGTGTATATTTGACCACGAACAATGTCTCATATTGACCCATATACCTGCATATGTTTGACCTACCTTCACGTTAATTTATTTGCTTACAGGACGAGGAAGTTTGGATTTCAAGCGAAGATTTAAACACGGAAAATAGCAGTGACGAGGATCGATTCAGAGCGAAGCACGCCTTTAAGAAGAAGATCAAATTGAAGAACAGGAAGAGATCGTCTCCTAATATCAGACTGCAAAGGCCCTCGATACCTTGTGTTCCTAGCACCTCTAAGGATTTGGGTACCTGTTCATTTTAGATATTATTTCTCCAACTAGAAAATTTGCTTTCCTAGATGACAGATTGCTAATGCCGTTAACATCAGAAGATCTACATTCCAGATCAACAGACGATTCTAGGACTTCAGACGAAGAATATCACGTACCTCCAATTTCGGCGGAATGTTTGTCAAAGAGGTTGAGCCTCGAGGATTGGAGGCCCATGAAAGGGGCTCTTAATATATCCTCCTTAGACGAGAGTAGTTCCACAGCTGGTAGGTCCATAGAAGTATGATTAATCGCTCTCGTATGTGGAGAGTGGTCATAATCTTCTCATTTAAAGGTCCTTGGAATTGTGATTGTTGGTTTTGCAAATAGTTCTAAATTGCATACTAAAGAATAAGGATTTGATACTCCTTTTATGAACTGTTTCTTGAACGTCTTAAAAGGCTATAGATATTAGAAAACCACTAATTTTGTTACAATTAAGTTACGTATTAAGATGTGTTTTAATGGATTTTTGAACCTAGATGCAATATATATTATTCCATTTATTTATGTTTAATAAAGGCGTATTATTTATATTAACGGTATTCGCAAAGAATTCAGTGAGTCTACGTCAACCATTCGATTTTATAATTAATATTTTTGAATCATTTAGTATTCAAGAATTTATTTTTTTTATTATTCTCATCAACAAAACGGCTTTTTTTCCCTGCCATCGCGTTTTCTAATTGAGTACCAGTCTGAGTATAAATTAGAATATTTGTCGATTTTAAAATTGTGGTTTCGAAAGCAGTGCAAAATCGTGGATACCGAAATAAATTATTTTCACATATTATTTTCAAAGAAAGTGTGTACTTAGCTGCAATAAAAAACAGAATAGGCCTTAAAAAGGAAAACAGAAATTAAGCATTAATCTTGACATGTGCAATTTAAATTTGTTAGTTCAACTACATTTGAAGAAAAAGTTTTAGATAGTGATGATTTTCAATAATAAAATTTCTTTCCAGTAGTCTTACGGGATTTTCTTTTTCAAAAAAGAAAAAATTTGAAAAAAATAAAATGTTCGACAATTATGATAGTTTTTTTTGTACGCACCTTAAATTTGATGATTCCATTGAATTTGAAGGAGACCTTTTATATCTAGATAAAGATTTATGAACATTGTCAAATTTTCTTATGCTTTTGGAAGATCTTTCGAAGTTCTCACTTTCCAGTTTTGTTGTTTTTCGCAAAATACAATTTCTTTTTGGTACATGATTTGCACTCTAGGTTTTTTTTATATATTCCACTGTAACTGAAGAATATATTTATAGAAATAAGATCGTGAAACTCATGTTTAAAAAAAATGCATGATCTACAAGATCCATAAAAATGTCAAGTATCGTCTTAATTTGACTGTTTACTCATCATTCAAGAAAGCAATTAATAATTAATTGAATGAAAATAACGTTTATTGACTAAAATTGGGATATCGCTGATGACCACGATTCGGGTTTTTTATGTACTTTTATGGGTTTTCATAGATCCACTGAAAATGTTTGCGTAATAATATCGATTATTTCCTAAGTCCTATAAGAACCCTTAAATTTAAAATATCCTTAGTGGACTGAATAGAAAAATACGGCCGAGGATGGGGTTGCAAGGCATGTTAGATTAAGAAAATAATTAATTTACGAAAATTAATTATTAAACTTTTCAAGATTTGTTAGAGAAAACTATGCGCTACTGATTTTATGATATATAGTATTCATTGACGTAGTGAAATCATTGCCGGAAGGTGATTTTGAAAGCAGTTGAGATTTTTTTTTGATAGTTTTATCGTACCTCCGAAACCTGTGGGACACGCCACTGTAATTCTTTTTATTAATTTACTGATGTAACTGTTCCTTAAAAAACATTTTCTAAAATTTACATAAAAGCCATTAACATAGTATAATTTCAAAGTTAGTTAAGATTTTTAAAAAATGCTCAGTTTGGTTTCTACCTTATCTCAGATTTCTGTATAGTACTCCACTGTTCTGAAGTGATTTGACAATTTTAGTATCGGATAAGTTTTATGCCCTAGAGGAAATTTCTTCGAGGTTTCATCAACAGTAAATGGTATATTAAGTATTAACAACAGCAAGGTCAGATTATGTATGCATATATCTGCTGTGCCCAATCATATGAATGTGAAAAGTGCAATTTCCACACGCTAATCAAGGAATGATTATGTTGTCTTTTTCCAGATTAAAAATGTAATGAAGATTATAATATAATGTTCTCGCGTCTTTGCTCAGGTGTTTAAGTATCTTTCCGTTACAAGTTTAATTATTATCATATTTTTAAGAATATTGAATGTTACTTACAGTGACTCACAGTTTAAAGTATTCACTCGATACTAAGAGAAACTAACTTCTCTGAAGGGTACAATATTTATTTCGAAAAAACGACATGATAAAATTGATTTAATATGACTGTTTTAGAAGCATATAAATTAATATTTTACCTCAGATGGCCACACTTAAGAAAGGAATTTTTTAAAATAAAATTATGTTCGATTTTAATCTCAGAGCATAAATGACGCAAAACGCAAAATTGAAAAATTAACAAGGGTAACAAACTCCTATGAATTAATATGGCCCTGCTAACACTTGGCTTTTATCAATGATTGCCTGTAAGCATCTAGGCATTGATTCTGTCAACTTTCTTGTGTCTTTTGGGGCAGTAATGCTCCAAGCTTCGGTAATATTTGTTTTTGTTTTTGTTAGATAGTGCATAGTTGTCTTAGTGCATTTTTCAAGTTTTCAATTATATTTAAATCTGATGATTAGGCTGGTGTTTTAATGACAGTCATAAAAGTGTGGTAGGACGAAATTACATTTTTTTAAATGGAACCCCTCAATTTTGTCGCTATTTTTGGATTTATCTTCAAATTTTAAGATCGGTTTATGTAAAATACCTTATTTTTATTCATAAATTTGCATTTGTAACTTAATAAACACCTATAAATACTTCTATATGCTTTGACATCCACTTATTCTAAATAATGTGTTTAATAAATAACAGAACAGCTTTTAATAAATAAATAACTACATGATTTAATTTTGGATAAATGAATATCAAAGTTTAAATGATACATAGATTTTAAGAATTTATTCCGCTACAGAAAAAAGTACGGAATGCATAAACACGGATTTTGATTTAATTATGATGTTTTTTTTTTGTTTAGCAGTTGTAGTCATAACGGGTAGATGTAGTTAAAAAATGGTTTTCATATATTTGCCCTCGCGCCCTTAAGACCGTGCCCCAATCACTAGATATTATGTAATAGAAAATCTGGGCAAAATTAGAAAACACAAAATTTCGAACAAGAAAGAACTAAAACGAGCGTTAATGAGAGAATGGGAAAAATACCATCAGGTTACACCCGAAAATTAGTGGAATCAGTCCCAATTCGTCCAAGTGAAGTAATAAAACAAAGGTTTACCGACGAAGTATTTACTACTACTTATTTACTTACTACTGCTAATAATGCGGTTACTAAAAAATGTATCATTAAAACTTTGAAGTTCGTCTCTGCGGGCAATTTGTTTGTGTGGTTGTTTATTTACTAGAAGCTGTTTAATTATTCATTTAACACATTATTTAGAATAAGTAAATTTCAAAGTAAATTATAGAAATATTTATGGTTATTTGTTAAGTTGCAATTGCAAATTTATGAATAAAAATCTATCAACTTATGAGGAGTATCATTTTTACTTTAAGTTCTTGTATACACAGTTGGCGGCACAATCTCTTCATTAAAACATTTTTGATTTCCCACTATTGTAGCCCAATAATTTGATTATATATATATATTTATGTATATTATATATATATATATATATATATATATATATATATATAATATACATAAAATTTTATTGGGTTAGAATAGTGGGAAAGAAAATTTTCTAATAAACCCTGTATAATTTATAAATAATTATTGTAGAAAAAATGAATTAAATCAAAACTGCTTCAACAATTATGTAAATTGTCATTGTTTTTCTAAGGTCAATGCCAAGATTACTGCAAATTTATGGTACCTATTTTTTGGCTCAGTCATGCTATGTCATATTCATTATGTGATTATATATACTGATTGAATATGTAAGTATATTCGCTCGTGCATAATATAAATTTCCCATTGTTAGTTTAGACGATAGTTGTAGACTAGCGATATCGAAAATTATTACAATCATTTACACACATTGTGACATTCTTTGTGATCTACTCTAAATATTTTGACTCTTACTACGAGGATAGTCCCAGAAGTACTCGACTTAACATTAAAAAAAAATATATATTACATTAAAATGTGGAAATCAAAAATAATCTAAAGGGGTTAAATCTGACAAATAGGGTGAGCGAGGAAACAGTTCGAAATCAAATTGATTGATTTTGGCCATCGCGAAGACGGAAGTGTGGATTAATGCGTTGTTTTGATGAAATAAGATTTTCTTTTTAGCCAACTACAGCCGCTCTTTACTAATTTCTTCTCTCAAACGCAGCAATAAATTTGTGCAATATTCTCCGTTTATTGTTTTTTTCTTTAGGGAGATACTCAATAAAAATTATCCGACTTACATCCCACAAAACTGATGCCATCACCTTTCCTGCAGATAAAACGGTTTTCGCCTTCTTTGGCGCCAATTCTCCCCTTTGGGTCCATTTTTTTAACTACTTTTTCATCTCAGCTGTGAAATAATGGACCCACGTTTCATCCATGGTTGTGAATCGACGCAAAAACTAGCTTTTCCTGCTATGAAACTTTACCAAACACTCCATTTTTGTTCAATTGTGAGTAATCGCGGCATCCATCTTGCACGCAGCCTCCTCATATCCAATTGTCCGGTCAAAATGCAATGTACAGTACGATTTTGTGGATTTTCACCACAATTTCTGGAGTGGTCACCTCACTGGTTTGACCACTGCAGAGCAGCTTAAACTTTGCCACCCAATATTTTACAGTTGTTAACGAAGGACCAGATTCCTCCAGAATAGACACAAATCAACGTAGCGCCCTCAAACTTTAAACATTTTGGTTTTTCAAGATTAGGTCTTTGTAATAGAGGTAAATTTTTAACGAAAAAATCGCCATCTATGTCAGGTCGGATACTTCCGGAACTATCCTCGTATTTATCAAAGCTTATGTAATGAAATTAAGTACACTGAAAGTGGCTCATAATTTATCCTCCTCTTGATATTAGTCGGAAAATTTCGCGAAAATGCAGATATAAACAGCAGGACTTTGTCTTAATAATAGGGAAAGTTTCCAGACACTTCTCTCCCTCATAATTTCAATTATTTACTCAGCAAAATAAATTTTTAACAGGCGATGCAAGAAAAATTGTTAACGAAGCTGGAAACTTTTACAATACGATGCTCGACAAATTGGAATCTTTAAAATCCTGTTCGGCGCTTAGAACTGTCCGAAAAGAAAAACTCGAAGCAGCTGAGTACGAAGTAGAGAAAACTTTTAAACGTCTTAAAAATACCCCCGAAGTGAAACAGAAGCTGAATTTTATTAATAAACGGGATGTGAAAATTAACGAAATTATCAATCGTTACAAGATTATTTTCTTAAATTTATATCATTTTTATTACCTTTCAAAAATATTGAAAAAAATAAGTTAAAAGAGGGGGGAAGCTTGAGGTAATTCTTGGAAATATGCAAGTTTGAAAAAAAAGTGAAAAAATATAAAGAATCAAAAATCTTAAAGAAATTTAACACTGACGTCATATGTGGAAAATTGATGACATCACAACTATTATTATTCAACCAAAATATGCAGTATTTTTTATTATTTTTATCCCAGATCTAGAAAATTAATTTATTTTACATTTTATGTAACACTGCATCTGAAGAATACTAAGTCATGTTGGAATCATGTCCATTTAATCATTAAAGTAGTCTTCACCAAAATGTCCAGAATTCGCACATAGTCTCTTCAAATCTCATTCTTACATAAATTTTCTATTCTCAATTAGCTCTAGAAAATTGTCCACTACATACTTACAGGTTTCGTTATTAGGGATATAAGAAAGTACTTATTTTTGCACAATTGATTATAGGAAAATTAATTCCAGATCTTCGGTTCGTAATGAATAGGACTTCCTTTTGCTCATAATGAAATCAAATATTTGGAGCTTTATCTCAAATTTGAACAGATGTTTTAGACTATATGCCCAATAATAATTTAATATTGGCAAACAAATGAGGATTCGACTCATCGAGGTCGCCTTTGAGCCACTCTTAAGCCCTAATACAAAGGCTACGTGGGGTGCGGAGTGGAAGTTAATTTGATCACGCCGGGTTCATAACAAGTGCCTAAATGCTCCCATAAATCAAACGATTATCCGGAATAGTCGGCGAAAGCCACAACTGTTCAACCACGATTTTCAATGGAATAAATGAATACATTCGTGGTGCTGTTTGGAAGCGAGGTGATCGAGTTTTGGGGGGTGTCATAGGCGAGCCCCTTTTACCAATATAGTTGGCCAGCACTGGAATATTATAAAAAAGGGTTTTGATGTATTTAATCATTAATGATCATTGCATCATTTTAATTAAGAATCTTTCATATGACGTGATGAATTAATTTCCTAATAAATGCGGAAAGTGAAGCTTCGTAGCATTATACGAACAATGCGAAGAAGAGTTTGGGCAAGCAGTCAAGTGCCAGAAAGACACTTTTCGCCAGAATTGGAAACTATATTTTTCTACGAACATATTGTGAACTCGGGTAACAAGGGTTTTCGTACGAGCTCTCAGTAAAGGGTGAACATTCGAAGCTTCTTACCATAAACAGGATGTAAAAGCCATAGAACCTTGCTGGGAAAGATGTGTGAATCTCAGAGAAGACTATGTTAAGCAATAATGTAGTATTTTCAAATTTTGTTTTCTTTAAGGGTTAGGTCGAGTACTTCTGGGATTACCCTCGTACACCAGGAAGACTCTTGGTGTACGAGGCCGTTGTACCGACAAGACTGAATGTTAGTTTTTTAGTGGATACGGGTGTAAACTTTAATCGATATTTCCACGTTCTTTATTGCATCGTCTATATGTAAAATCCAGGTATAAACTAATCGCAGCCAATGCGACACTTCCATCACTAGCTATGGATTTACGACCTTATGATTATATCTTAGCTTGCGTTATGATTTCATATAGAGATTCCTAATGGCAGGTACTTGAAAGCATATTCGAGTAGTTCATTTTCCAGCACATTAAGGTCTGTTCTAGACTTGCAAAATAAGCGGAGTGGGGTATGCCCAAAACGCAACTAACTTTCCAGGACAAAGTAATGGAGTATATAGTAGGTAAAGTGAAGAGAACACCAGAACATGGCCATACCACAGGCTGTTTCAGGAATTATTAAAAAATTATCCCGTTTGATCGGATGCTCAAAAGTCATTCTCTTTCAGATATTACATAACAACTGGACCGCCCGTTGCATAAAAGCTCATACGACTTGCGCAGGATAAGCTGAAGGTACCGAAGAAAGAATTTGAAGCTATGGTGAGATTGGGCTTGATATAGCTATTAAAAAGATCATGGGCGTCACCACTACATTTAGATGGTGACTATTGGGCCTAGAACAGCGGAGCAATAGTCGACCAATAAACTAATTTCCCTGTTGTTGATCTAGTTCAAGCTTTCAATCAAATTCCAGTTACCAAGGAGAATAATTAAAAGATTTTCATAATCAAAGCTTTTGAATTGTTCGAGTTTCCGTGCATAATTCTCAGAATATGGAATACTGCACAAACTTTCCAGAGGTTTATCGTTTTCAGAGATTTGTTGAGCAAGTCACCCACTAAGCTCAATTTATAGTTTCATTATTGTAAGTTGCAAGACACGTAACGTTCAGATATAAGAAAATACTTATCAATTATTTCGTTAACAATTATCTTCTACAGCAAGTTAACATAAGGCATGAAATGTGTCACATTTTATATTATTCAGTGCAGAATCTTAACGATACGCCTTACGTTAAAAAAACTGGAATTTCAGTTTCGTTTATTCTGGTCACGTCCCAACGTTACTTCTTGTAGCTGATATTAATCTTTCAACTTCCAAAGGTAAATTCGGCTTTGACTTTTGGTACTTTTAAATCGATATCATTATAGGAGCCTCCGACTCATTGTTTGAAGAATATTTTCAATATTTAGAAAAATTATTTAAGCGACTCAAGAAGAAAGGTGTGGTCATCAGCTCAAAAAAGTGAAATTTTGGACAAGCGGAAGTGAAGCTCCTGAAGTTGGGATATTTGATGTCCAGTCAAGATGCTTGTTCTCTACCCTTGTTATCTGGTCATATCCGTAACCAGACTCGTTAAAGAACTTCGCAGGTTTTTGGGAATGTTTAACTTAAGCGAGACAATTTATAATATACAGGGTGTTCCTGAAATGACTACAATCTTTGACCAAAAATTCCTTACCAGAAGTGAGGCGTTCGAGGCAAACTTACTTATCAAATTAATATCTTATTTTCAAAATAATTGCTAAACGCTTTTATTGATTTTCACTAATTTTGGAACTAAGAGTTACTACATAAATTAGCGTGTTCTGACGTAAGACGCATCTTTTTTTAATGCGTGGAAATATTAAAAATGGCGCGTGGTTTGTAAATAAAGGTTTGCATTTTTGTTACTTCTTGTACGAGTAATTTTAATTTTTTCCGCCACTAGATGAATTTATTTTGAAACTTTTTTTGTCTCATAAAATGTTCGCCAGGCATACAGTTTTCCTAAAAAAAAATTATTTGCCATACTTTGTCATTCGTCATTGTTGTGTAAACAAAGTTAAAAAAAAACCGACACGATGTCTGAAGATTCATTTTTTGAAATGAATTTATTTGTGTATTCACGAAATTGGTCAACATTGTGAACATTTGTTATCAGAATTAAACTGAGTTGATAGGTAATTAGAATCGAAACTTTTTTCATGTTTTCGTTCCGGCTAAACAACACTTTTGCTAGGTAACAATGATTTCGTAGCTACAGGTAAAATTTATCCAATTAAACATGAGCCCTTGTTATAGTTACATGTGGCAAAAAACCAGAAATTCCAAAGTCATGCTTGCACAAACCATCTCCCACAGTTCGACAAACATGGAAAAGCGAGGGTGCAACCGAAAAGCACAGATGTACAATAGGTGTATAATTTTCCTCTTAATAATCCATTGTCTACAAAATCCGCTTAACGACATACAGGGGAGAAGTGAAGGGCCTGGAATTACAGGCAAAACCCTGGAATAAGTTTGGAAAATTATTTACGCCAAAGAGTATACCTCGGGAGCCTTTGTGCCGCCGCAGAAAAAGGGAGGATAATATTTTGTAAATGCGTTCAAACGTTGTTCACCAACGATTTGCTTTCAGAGACAGACTTCAAAGGGATCTTTTTTTTTTGTTGTGGGACGTGGATTTAAGAAATTAATTAAAATTGTCCACAGTTTCCATTCGAAAAAAAGAGTTCGAAAAGCGCTTGGTTACGGCGCCTCGTCAAAAAATGCTTTTACCGCTCCCTTCCCAATTAGAAAACTATAAATAACAAAACACTGACAAATTTTTCAAAAAAATCAAATTACATGCAAAGAGCTTTAACAGAGGACGTGCTCAAAACGTTATTTTGTCGGCACTGATTTGTCGGTAAATCATTCCATCACAATCCAAACAGGGTGCGATTATTGGATTTGCAGCCCCGCGGTCCACGAAAAGGACCGCAGGGCGACGGGGGCTAAAACAGACATCAATATAAACGCCCCGCCTCAAAGGTTACCCGTTGCCATGAGAACCGTCAAGGGTGCACTCAATGGCGGCCTAAGGGTGGAGTTTCGCCCTTCAAAGACAGACGGTAGCTGAGTTGTCCCTGCCGTATACCGACGGTGGTTTTAGGTGTTATTGATGTTTTATTAAATTGAGTATTTAGTTAGCAAGAATTTTATTATTATAACTTTGAACGGCTCAGCGGCGGTGGAATGGAAATTAAATTTAAACGAGTTTTGTGAGTTGAGAATAAAGAGCGGTAATTATGAATTACGATTTTTATATTGCCGGAATAGAAGAGGCGAAAAGCAATATTTCCCAAATTTCTTGAGCGTTTTAGTTGATCTCTAATACACTATAGCTGCTTATGTATCAATAGCGCAAACTGTTGAACTATCGCTTGATGAGAAAAGGCAGATGCGTTACGCGAAGCGGAGCGCGGATATTAGCGGAGCGCAGATATTTTTCGAGAACGACAACAGTTTGTACTTGAATTACACACACGATTTTCGCTACAATCTTTCAAACAAATATTGAATTAGAAGGAGAAGTTTTCGTTAATTTGTGGGACAATAAAAGTAAATATATGTAGATTAAAAGCTTTCATTACCTGGGCTGTTTCTGCTAAATGAGGTTTCACGATAGGCATTTATAATATGTTTTCTGCATAATGTCTCACTACCTTAAATCGTTTAATGAAAACTTCTGACATGCACTCCGATCTATGTTTATGTAGTCAAAAACTCCAATTCGTTGTCTACCTAGTTTTATTTTAGTTGGAATTATACGTCACCCTTCTTGAAGAGCATAAGTTTTTTTTATATTTAAAGATGATAGTTCTTTAAATAACCTCAATTTTTCGCAATGTAAATCTTTATTTGTGAAAATTCTTAATGGAGTCATAATACAAGCTTTGAGCTTTTTTTCTGTAAGAAATGTTTCCAAGTCGACTATCATCTCGAAGAGAAATCGCTTAATAAATGTTAAACTCGTTTAATAATTCAGGTATGAAAGATAAACCAGCTCAAACTCTATTCAATAAAACAACATATCCAGCATATGAAAGAACTATAGATAGGAACCGATGAAAATATTTAAAGTTTACTAAAGTCTTGACATCCTAGAGGTGACGATGACTGTTTATTTTCTGTTATTTTCTTTCCTACTTGAACCTGAAATAATATCTAATGGATATCCAGCTTTCATTTTCAATTTTTATGGCTAACCTGATATTCTCTGAATAAGGGAAATATATCTTGAAGTGCTCAGGCATTAACTATCAATGACCTTCAAAATTTCCATAGTTTATAAAACTTCCCTAAATTATTGAATTTAGCTTGGTGAACTTTAAAAAAAAAAAACTTTTAACCTCGAGAATAGATCTCCGCCAAACTGAAACAACTAAAATTAATATTTTGGGTAAAAGTGTCTTACATTTGATTATAGAAAAAAGAAATATTATTATATTTAATAGTATATACGATATACAAAAGTATATCCCTCAGTAAAAATTATTCAAACCTACTAAGCGAAAACCAAGTGGCACCTGTCGGATGTTATCCTAAGTTACAAAATTTACTGAAGGAAACTGTAATTAGAAATGTCTTCTTGTAAAGTGTTATTGTCACAATGCTTAGTAAAATTCACATTATGAGTATCGATATATTCGATTTCTGATCGATAGTAGTATACTTAAAAAGATGTTAACTCGATAACTAAGATCGGATCGATAACTAAATAACATAAACTACACTATTATAATTATTAAGTAGTTATGAACTTACAAACGATAAAATAACAAACATATTTAAATTTGCAATGCAGCTTGCAGCGCATTGATTAGACCAGTGGTAGTTATCTAAATTACAACATGTAATATTATGCATGGGTGTGGGACATTGTATTTTCCTACCTAAATGACTTGATGAAATCTAAGTCTAAAATGCAAAAAATTCTTTGAAAGCACTCGTGTCATTGTAATGAAATGTTATAAGAATTATCTGTTACCAAAACATTTCGTTTGCAGTGCAAATTTTATATTTAATTCCATTAGTTGCTAGTCTAACAATGCCAGATTTGTTAAAAAAGAAAACTGTACGCTACTGCCCCTTTTCAAACCAAAAATGACTATTTCTTATCTCTGGTGAATTTTAAATGAAAAAGCTATCATAACTTTTTCTACTATAACGCACAATTTTTCATTAAAATAAAATGGTCAATTTCGTCCCCAACAACATACTGTTTTCAAATCTAAATATTTCTGAGGATTTCTAGAGATATTAGAAAAAACTGAAATTTCAAAAATCGATAGTCTGTAAAGTTCTACCGATAAACATCCTACATATTCCAAAAAATAACCTCTATGATGCCTTCACAGGCTAGTTTATTCGGGAATGCGCAGGCGATGCGAGGAGACGAAGACGCTTGACTCGCCATGCGCTTTGGAAATAAAACAAGTCATGAAAACTCCGAGACAAGTTCAAGTGTGTGTGTTAGCTTAGCATGATCGCTTTGGCGTGGAAAATGATAAAGTATATGTCCGTTTCAGTGGGGTGCAACTGAGCCCAACATCTTTTAATTCAAGGCGCCAGCGATGACATGGGTATCCTCAGAGTCGCTTTTATGGGCGGCCCACTGGGAATACTCTGAAAAATTGACTTAGCAGGGATTACTAGATCCCAGGAAATGTCAGCGGATGCCTTAACGACTCTTTGACGTTCAAATTCCGAAACGGATTAATTCACTAATTTAATGAACTCAAATTAACATAAATAACAATAAAGTAGCATTTTTCAAATTGTTCAAACTCGGGTGTTTCAAGAAAGTAGAAAAAATTTTAAGAAATTAAAAAAATACCTAATCATTTTAAACCGGTCTCAAAAACTTGATTTTGAAGTTAAGAATGTTTAAATTCTTACAACTCCAACTCGGCGTTGATACCGAGAAAAGAGAAACATTTTTGAAAAGGCGCAATTTGTAAGAAAATTAGACAAATTCCATAGATGCCACTGAAACCTTCAATTTGAAAGTTCTGGTAACTTTAATTTGACTTTCAAATAACTCAGGAGTAGGAGCTTTCAATAAATGGGAGATTGAATAAATTAATGGGAGATTTAATAAATTTAGGACAATCTTAGTCCTCGCGGAGTGCCAAGGTTGACTTTCTTATTGAAGGCCTCACTTTGGAGGAAAAAACGCCATTTGATTTAGTTCACGAATTAAATCAATAATTTATATCACTCGGAATTAATTAATGGTAGGTATAGCATAGCACAAAATTATGTGATAAATAACTCCTAGCGACATTATTTATCTGAATTAGAAAGGCAGCAGTTGCATCACCCTGTACAAAAAGAATCCTACAAGAGACACACAATACACATGTCTCCGAGATGAACAAATAAGCAGAATGTCGTCGACGACTTTCATATCTTTTAACAGGCATTTCGTGATCGCTGAAGAGAGCACTTAAGAATCAGCTATAGCCATCTCAGCTCGCTGATGACGTGTCTCTGGATTCCAAACAGACTATCCGGATTGCGAAGTATTGAACGCCCGACGAGAATAAATCTTATTACAACGAAAGAACGAGATGGAGTCAACATCGGTTTGTTCCGCCATCCTTAAATTAAACATTGCTGAAGTTGAGAGAAGCAGGACCGGATTGGGGGTGGGAAGAGATAAGGCTTTGTTCAAATAATACGGAAATCCTCTTCAGAGCCCATTATGAGAAATATATTTCCTTAACAAGACTAAATTAAATCCCTGTAGCCGCCAATATTGTCGCATTAACCCGGACTGGAAACAGAATGCAATAATCCCGACACGTCAAGAGGAGTCATAATCTTCCGCCCATTTAATTTTGTTTGGCGAGATAATCTCGAAATGATTAAACCGGCAATAAAGCGAAATTGCCAGTGAAATATTTAAGGGTGACAATATCAGCTGGTCGGGGGTGCGAATGCGAGCCCTCAGCAATATTGTACCATTTAGTCGGATCGTTAAAACGTAATGTGGGGGGGAGTGAGGATGATCCCTCTTTATCAGGGTTCACTATACCTCTCTGTCATGCTAATCGATAGGGTTTTTGTTTTCCTGACAAATGCGTTCATTGGGATTTCTACAAATCCCATTTTTACAGCATATTGAATAAGGTTCGCTGGTAGCATACTAATGAAACCGTCATGTTATGATGCTCCAAATATCAGCGATAAACACACATAGTTGCAAGAACTTGGATGTTTGGTTTGAGTAAGCTGTAAATTTGCCTTGACGAAATAACCCATAATGAACCCAGAAGAAATAACAGCAATCGTGTCGAAAATAAATATTTGGGGCCCCTTATCTGAAACTGCGTTTGTGGATTTCAGTTTGATATTTTTAGGCGGGCCGTAAATCAGCAGGAGAATGCTAAATATTATGCCCTGGCAAGTATATGAGTATAACTGATGTAATTTACAAAACAAACAAAACGCGTTGTTTTAAATAAACTGTTTAACGAGTTTCCAACAATAGCGATTAGAATTAACAGCTTTCTAAATAAATTAAATGAAAGAGTCAAATGTTAGTAGAGGGATTCAGTTGGTATTTATTTGCTCGAGAAAGTGATTTTTCTAGGAGTTTTATAATCTAGGCTACCCATTTAAAAAAGTTTCATGAAGATTTTGCATTACGGTTTAAACTGTTTTTCTTTACTCCGCCGGAGAACTATAAACGATGTAAACGTTGCCAATAATTTCAAAAATAACATAGGAGTTCTATTTCAATGGAGAGAAAACCGATTCAGGATTGTCTGAAATAGTTAGAAATGCGCACAATACACCGATCAGGACGTTTTTAACATATTTTTGCCAGTTGCTGATAATTCGCTATTGCATTCTATTGGAACAAACCTCCGATTGCAGCCTGCAAGAAAGCAGCCCAGCTCCTTTATAAACCATTGCGCAGATTATGTTAAATGTTGGAAAAGTTAGTGAGAAATTCCCAAAAGGAATCTGGGGTTCAAGCGGAAACAGAAAAAGAACCCGACGAGATTTGTTTCTACTTACTGGGTTCATCAGGCGTCAGCGTATCCAGAGTACAGACACATCATGCTGTGGGTATCTGAAGACATTCGCACATACAGGTGTAGCCTGGAAAGGACGGTAGGAAAAAAGTGGGAACACAGGCAGGCATCAGTTCAGCCTATTGTAAAAACACACAAAGTTTGCTCAATTTCGGAGATGAATTCAGCAGATACATGGGAAGAATATGAAAATAATGCAACTGATAGAAATGAGGCCTGAAACAGCTGATATTCGACGTCCATACATGCTTTAAGCAGAGTAACTGCGCATGCGTCTAATATGATTAGTCAGCGTCAGTAAATCGGCCACTTTTTAAAAAGCACGTGGTGCGCAGTAGAACACCGCAAAACTGTTTCGACCTTTTGCGAGATTTACATAGCCAAGTGAGATGCTTCACTTTCGATCTTTAACAAGGGACTGGCGTTATCCCTATGTTATCTAACAAGGATGAGGAGTTGAGAATGCCCATGGCAGTTTCACTATGGACACCTACAGTTATTTTCCCAGTCAGGAATGTTTAAAAATTGAAAAAATGTGAATGCGAATGAACGTAAAGCTTGATTTATAAACTGTTGTTCGAAGTAACACGAAACATTATAGTGCCAAAAGAAGGAAACGCATCAACAGCAATCGGAAAACGGCAACAGCAGAGTATATAAGTCTAGCTTACGTGTAGAAAAAGTAAGTTACGGAAAAAGTTTGTGATATGATATTTTATTTTTGCTTTTCTGAGTGGTTAGCATTAACTCGTGCGCCTAACGTTGTAATATACTGATGAAGACGCCGATCGACATCGAAACGTTCATATATTACATATATATTGTAAAAGTTTTGATAAGTTTTATTTCTCACTACGTACACAAAAGACCACAAGCCAAGAATTAATTCCTATAAGATTACAAAGATTCGAGAACGCAGCTATGTCTCAATGTAACAAGTTTAAAGGATGATTGTTTAAAAATGGTCCACCCAAAAAAACTCAAAAATTATTGCAGTACAAAACATTTCCAAAAACACGTAAATCTTTATTTTTTGAGGAACACTTTTTGATCCAGAAATGAATATGTTGCTACTTACCATCTCATCTTCATGCATCTCAAAACAATTAAATGGGAATACCCTTTTTATGATACATCAATGGATAACTAAAATCTGGCTGTAAACGATTCAGTATTCATTTCTGCTTTTTAAATGTGTTGTGAAAATCACCCTTCAAAGCTGTTATGTCTTACCACTACCTTACTGTCTATTACTGTATGGAGCATAACGATGCTCAATTTGAACAGTTGTACGAATAATTAATAAATTATTTGAACCTTACGTTCATTTTTTTTTTTAATTCATTTATTCAAATCAAATTTAATGATTTGGTAAGACATAGAAACTTCAAAGCGTGAATTAAAAAAACTCATTAAAAGAGAGAAATGTTTCCATATAATTTTTTTAAGCTGGGGTGCGTGAGTATGAGAGGATGAGTAGCAAAACGTTCACTTATGAGTAAATAAGTGCCCCTAAAAAATAAATATTTACGTGTTTTTGGATTTTTTTTTTATGTAATAGTTTTTGAAATTTTTTTGTGGACAGTTTTTAAAAAATGATCCTGTGTATTTCTTCACTGTGGGTTAAAACTATTAGCATCCTAAGTGATTTTTTTTTAGGAGATTTACCAGTCATTCTCTACTCAGTGTATCATTTAACTGTAAAGAGATCCTGTGAATGTTCTGTTAAAGCCTGTAAAAATATCTGCTCTTATCTTCATTATTATAAATTCTGCATCGCTTGAAATTGCCGTATTTTTTCTTTATGGTTTTTCAACTTTTTCAAACTTAGAATTGCTTTTCCTAAGAATCTTATTAATTAAATTACAAAATGACAATAATTTTCGTTTTCAAAAATGCCAAACACTCTTTGATTAAACCCGCTTTTCAGTTCAACCCATCAAAGATCGCAATCTTCCTATATAAATTCAGCACGTGTTTCTGGAATGCGTAGACTTACAGAGGGATGATCAAGGGCGAGAATATTGGTATAAATTTATCACCCTCCTTGAACATTAATTTGAGCGAAACAGTGGCGTTTCTCAAACATTTCCTCTTCAATCCTCATAAATCTCAATCTTGGCAACTTAATCTGTTTGGTATAAAGAGGCCGAAAAACCGGTAAAATTCCCGTAACCTACATTTCGAACTCTTTTCACACAGCTCCTTTCTCATCGCATGTTTTGATAAAGAAGTTTGTTTGGTAAACATTTTCACGGGCCTTAAGGTCTTAAATGCACTCGAGTCGAACAAATATGAAGATTACCGGAATATTAAATCCAGCAAAAGACATTCTCATCGAGTGCGTTTAATAACATTCAATAACGCTGTTCGACATGGTACACAATGACAGTATTATTACCAGAGCTTGGTACTTGACTGAGCGTGATGGATTTGATATGGTTAACTTAGTTTGGGATTTTTCATGGGGTGGATTCTCATGACTTCAGGGACAGGGACGTATTACACAAAAAAAGACGCAAAAATTATATCGTTGTCTTATGAGGAAACTTAAGTGGTTTTTTCTCCACGATTGATAAACATCACTTTTTCAAAAATAAGAAATTATTGAAGTTCTATTCTAAAGCTCTGTCAAGGAAGATTGCGAATTACAATTTTAGAGCTACAAAGTGTGTTTGGAAAATGTGCATTTTTTAGAAGTGTATAAATGATTTTCTGTTGAAAATTTTGATTTTTAATAAAAACATCTTTAAAGCAGTTTTTTTACGTAGATTTGAACAATCTAAGCTTCATTTTATAAATATAATATTTTCGAAGTTATTGAACGAAACCATAATTTATTAGATGGATCGCCCTATAAATTAATGCCTCATTCAATAGGTTGCTTTGAGCCGATTCCAAGAATATGACATTTGATATATGTATTTATCTCTAATATGGTAGTTTCTGAAAGATTAATAAAAAATATATTTTTGCCATAAGAAGCGATATGTTAAAAGGAGGCTGCTTTTCGCCAATATTATAAGGCAAAAAGTTCTTTCTAATGCATTGTCTCTTATAGGAAAAATACTTTTTTAATTCCTCTTTGAGGAACTATTATAAAACTTATATCATTGGAATCAGCTAATAAGCTAAGAGCACACAGGATGTCTCATTTAAAAAGTTAGAATTTAGCTGAATAACTCAGAAAATATTTCTTTTTATAAAATTTAACTTAGATCTTTGAAGTCTATGTAAAAAACACTTTTGAAGATGGTTTAATAAAAAATTAAAATTTTGAATTGGAAAAAAACTTAGAAATACTTCTCAAAAATGGCGAACATGTCTTTGGCTCATCTGCATCCTGGCTCAACTCTATCTAGTTTATCTTTGTTTACACCATGTGTTAAGACTATGATAGACGTACCTTTTGCTAACACTCAGTCGTGGTTCAGGTCTGTTAAAGCATGATTAGGAATCCCGTCTGAATAACCATGGGCCCGTTCGTTTCCCTCAATCCTAACGCGAATCAGGACAATCTAGGGTGACTTTCTTTATGTTTGTCAGTTTTTGAAGAGCATCTTAGCAGCTTTAGACTCATCTTGCCCCTTCAAATGACTCGTATGATCGCTTGACCGTAGGAGTAGATGTAGATCTCCCGTTCCGTTCTTGATCTGTCCTCCTCTCGTGTGACCACTTCAGGTACAGGCAAACCTCGGCATGGAAGATTACTGTATTATTTTACAGGAACTGAAGAAATTTCATTATAAATACCTCTTTTTTTAAAATGTTTTCTCTAAACAATTGTTACAATCTTAGTCGGTTATTCAGGACCCCCCTCTTCTCACGTAATTTACAGGATTTAATTCTCCTATGCAAAGCCATAGCTTCCTTCTTGATTAAGATTGAAAATTCTCACAACCTCAACAAGCTACAAGTAACTTGCTGAGGTCCTTTCCGACGAATGCTTCTTCCAATGTGGTCCTGAATACACCCATGATAGCCAAGTAGAGGACTTTCCTGTTTGGCCAGCTTTAACACATAGCAAGTTTAACCCATATTATTTACGGCTGCTCACCAAACCAAGTATATGTAGAAGATTCTGCGAACTCATGAAAAGTCAGTGTAGGTCATACATCATTATTCTATTGCTCAATAAGTAATTTGCATTCGGTTACAGGCACTACTTATGAATTTACCCGACATCATGATCAGTCCAGCCTACGCCTGCACCTTACATCCCTTGGTCTAAAGTTTCTCCAAATAACTGTCCATCAAAAGGCATCATATTCTCGGTAATAAACAGCTGCCTTACGAGCAGCCATCCTTAACCTTAATTTACTTCTTGTGGTCTACCAGAGATGCCATGGTTTGGCGATATAATCCAGAAGCACCGATTTGACCCACTCCCACCAGTTGGGGTTTAGTGACCCCGGCAATAATTGATGGTTTCATTGATTACGACTGCGAGGCACCATCCAGTCTTGTTGCACTGGACTTCCGTCAAGAAAGGCGATCTGTCTTGTTTCTGCAGAGAAGTGAGTGTTTAACAGAAACTCCAAAGTCTCTCCCCATCGTGCCTAATTGGTTTACGTTTTCTGAGTTCGGCAATTTGGCAAGCCTGAACTGATTTTGCTGTGCTTTTAAATTCTATGCGAACCTTAGTACCATTCCACTACCCCTATGGGCCCCCTTTGGTTGCCAGGTAAAAAACTCTTCTGGATTTTGCTTTAAAGCGTTGCCACCTAATGGGGCACTATTTCTCGAAAGATAGCCTCACTGAGTCTCTCAACTTCATAATTGAATTTTACCGCGGAGAGTAGTACCCATTCGCCATTTTGTGATCTAGGAAAAGAAGGAAATTTGGTAAAATTTGCAAAATATTATCTGTTGCAATTTAGAAGAGGAATTACACTGCCATTTTAGGGGACATGCGCTTGTTAATGTATTAAATTTGGTCGTATCTCTTCGCATATTTTGGCTGACAAGGAACTATAAATTTGGATTTGCAAAGAAAATTTGTTTTACGCATTCAGGCATCCTAAGTACTTATTTTATTTTTATCTAGTCCTGTCCTGTCTTGACTGCGTCTCCTCCACTATTCCACCAATTAAACCAAAGCTAGTAATCCCGTCATTCCCGACCGGTGTCCGGGAATACAAAAGCTCAGCATCGCACTTTTGGGGATGATTCTAGACGTCCCTCCTACAGGGAGAATGTTATACGCTTCACGTAAGCCTTTGATTTCTCCACGCCGAATTAACCGTCGGATACCGCTACCTATTGCTACCTGAAACCCCGCTGACAGTTATTGGACATGATGTCCGATCGCTCGATTGACTCTCTGCAAATATTTTTCAATTGGGGGATTGGCTTACGACCATTGAGACTCAGAGATTTGATGGAAGCACATGTTTTATAAGTGGAATATGTCCAGGAGATGTGTTGTTATTGTGGATCATAAAATGAAAAATTAAATCGAATGCGGAGTCTACCATAATAAATTCCGCCAAGAATCATTTGGTTAGAAAACGATGTTTTCGACATAAGCAGAAAATAACATTTTATCGCATTTAAGAGCATCTTAAGTTATCAGTAAAAGTTTCCTGGCCAAGAGTCACAGAAGCAATAACTTGCATTTTTTTTTAATTTCATGTGAATTGATTTTCCTATGTAGGGATATGAATTCTACCTTGTGCAATGGAAAAATCTTAGTAAGATTAAATCTTAAGATCTTCTTAAGAAAATTGATTAAACCACATTAAAGTTTTTACCTCGCAATTTTACACCAACACTCGCTTGATTATTCATTTACAAATTACTTTTATACTTAACGTTATCCAGGCTTAAGTTCCTTTTGCTCGCAAAGCAAATGATGAAGAGACATGACAGTAACCGTGGGATATCTGAATTGGAAAGAGTGAAAATTAGCCACTCCTGAAAAGATTTGAGATCATTTAATAAAGAAAGATGTAAGCATGATCGATATAAGCTGAAAGAGATAATTAAGGGAATAGTCATGAAATGTCTGGCAGAGGATTACTTAAGAAATTAACACAACAGACACTGGTATCGGGTTGAGACCATTTGGCGATGAGCGTTTAAATCTAAAGCTTCGTATAGACAAGAACTTTAGGCCCCACAACGAACAATGAAACAAAAAATTTGGTACTAAAATCCTTTTGTGCATTTGCTTAGTCCAGTAGTTGCTAAATTGGATTTAAAAGCTTTTCCAAGCTATTGTACTAATTTTTGCAGATTTAGAAGACCCAAGAAATACAACTGTAAGAAAACCAATACGTTATTTAATTTATACAGGGCTGGACGAAGGTTTGGAAAAAAATAATACCTTTTCAACGAGTGACTTAAAAAAAAACGCTGAAACACGTGAATTGATTTTGAGTTGTACGTATTTTTTGACAATAAAAGAAAGTATTTTACTTTAACCCCTTAGCTGCAACTCTATCCAACTTTTTTTTAATGGAAACATGTCGTATGTGGTCTTATTAAAAAGCTCGCGAAAAAGCACCATACCCTTTTTTTTCTTTTAATTATGTGGTCATAAGGAAATTAAAAAAAAACCTTTAAAAATTAAAAAAAATGACGAATATCTTCTTAGTCCTATCTACAGTAGCAGATGCTGAAAATGTCCTCCGCCCTTTTCTTGGCATACTTCCTAGACGATGGTAAAATCTGTCGATGCAATTCCGAATTGCCTCAGCCGGTATGTTATTTGATTCTACTCTAATTTTGGCTTTTAGGTCTTCAATATTAGCCGGCCTACTTTGATAAACCTTATCTTTCAGATATCCCCGAAGAAAGTAATTTAATAGCATTAAGCCTGGGGATCTGGGTGGCCATTCAATTGTGCCACGTCCTGCAGTCCAGGGACCCACAAATATTTCATCAAGATATCCAACATTAACACCGAAATGTGAAGGAGCACCATCCTGTTGAAACCACATTTTTTCAGTGGGTATATCTAGATCTGCTCTGTTGGGAATCATAAGAGCTAGAGCAGACACCAATTCAAAACTTAAAAAGTCTAAATAGCATTTAGCTGTAAGGTTTTCTTCAAAAAAGAATATCTCTACAATTCGGATGTTAATGATACCTGCCCATATATTTCTTTTCTGAGGACGCTGTGTTTGAGTTTTACATTTCCAGTGTGAACTTTCCTAACTTCAGAAATGATAATTGTGCCTGTTAACCACTCTATTTAAATAAAAAGTAGCTTAATCTGAAAAGAGTATATTTAGTAGAAAATTCGTCTCATTATTTCCTCACAAAATTGCAAATGACTGTCAGTCATTTTTCAAAGGTCCTTGGACAAGATATTCATTATATGGATGGTATTTTTCTGTTTTCAAAAACTTCCCAATGGTACGTCTAGACGCAGAATTGTTGATTTTGAGCTAATGAAACCGTTGACATATGCGGATTTTCTTGAAGAGATAGGTGATGTCTAATTTTTGATCATCATCTAAAACATCTGATCGACTACTTCTGAACAAGTTTCTCACTGTCTCATGTTCCTCAAATTTGTAGAATATCTTACTAGCAGTAGCCTAGGAAATTTGTTTTTCCGAATATCTTGCATTAAATAAGGGGCACACTTCACTTTGACTTCGCATTCTATCCCTACATCCCAGCAATATGAAGACTTCGATATGCTGCCTTTCTGACAATACCATTTTTGTTTAGTAAGTTCAAAGAGAATACCTTGAGAGCACGCAAATTAATAAACCGGACGTTTCAAGTCAATTTTACACAAAAATGCTACAATTTTAAAACGGAATAAAAAAATGTATTATTTATCGATGCAATAAACTTGGCACAAAAAATTCAGCATTTTTTTTTCGCCTTTTCAAGTACATCTTGATATGCTGAATATCCCTCTGCTTGTTTATTTATTTTATCGATTTAAAATAAAAACTCGTTCAGAATTAAAGATAGCATATCGATATTAATTTTTATTGGGCTTTACCATCGCCTGGGAGCATGCTAAGGAGAAGGTGAAGGACATTTTTTAGCATCTACTACGTTAAATAACTTGAAAATAGGACTAGAAGGTATTGGTCGTTTTTTGTTTTTAAAGGATTTTTTTAATTTCCTAATAACCAAATAACTAAAAGAAGAAGAAGGACATGGTAAGATTCCATTTTTCACGACTTTTTCACCGAGCCCACACACGATATACTATGTATATTTTCATTAAAAAAAAAGTTGGATGGGATTGCAGCTAAGGGGTTGAAGAAAAATATTTCATTTTATTGCCAAAAAATACGTATAACTCAAAATCAATTCACATGTTTCGGCGTTTTTTTTAAGTCACTTGTCGAAAAGGTAATAATTTTATTCCGGACTTTCGCCCAGCCCTGTATATTTTTTAAAATTTAATCGAATTACTTTATTAAATGGTAGCTTTGTTTTTAAAGAGGTGCACACAGATCTAGCTAACAGGCAAAATTTCTGTATTTAAACTCAGGTTTTCAAGCTTGCAATTTGTAAATTTTGGAAGGAATTTTAGAAGATTTAATTATACGTTATTCAGGTCATTCAGATATAGATTTTACAAAAGTAGTTCTGCCAGAGGTTCTCAGGCTGAATAGTTAAAACTTGAAAGAAGCTGTAGCTTCTCACTAGTCTTAGCTCGGATTCCTCTAAGGAGCTTTGAAAAGCAGAGGTTGCAATCAAACCTTATTGAATCGTGCAAACCATATGATTTCGGTAATTTGATCGGTCTAAGGCACCTTACGTACCCACAATTTTGAATTTCTCCGAATACAATTCTCTCTCAACAAAGCAATTACCTTTATGCTTTTCATAATAAAATTGTAAAAATATTTTATTAAACCAAAAAAGGCGCTTTAATCGTATATTTATTTTTTTCACATTTTCCAGTGATAATTCCAAGTAGAATCATCAAATCTTTGCGTCATTTCGCCAGAGACTGGTAATAAATTAATCGATAATTAATAAAAAATCAATAAGGCATTAAAACTAAAACGGTTTAGGTACAGTTACATGAACAATAACAATGTTTAGTCTCTGATTTATTTGTTGTAATTTTCATGTCACGAGCTTTACCAATTGATAACAAGCATTTTCTGATAAAAAACGTTTATCCTCTTAGGCTCCTCATTTGATTCGTTCAAATATCCTTTCAATATTTGTTTGTGAAATAATTTCTAAGAGGATTAGGGTCTGATCCGATACGTGACACATTTAGGCCAGGACCAATAAGGGAACGCTTTTACAGGCGCCACAGGTCTTGGCAAATAATATAACACCTATTTTAACAATAGGTCGGGTTAAAATCATTAACACCCATAAATATTTTTGCAAAGCACCCAATTTTTCGAGCAATAGAGAAGGTTATGGGTGGCTGGGCTATGGATCATCGCCGTTCTGACAAGTTAAGATCCGAGGATTAACATTTTTCTTCTATGGATGTGATTAATTCGATAGCAGGAACGTTAGTATTGGTTGATAAATATTTAAATTATTTACTAACGGTAATTATTATTTGTTGATTGAGACCTAGATGATTGATTATTAAGCGTGTCTAATACACCTATAGAAAGGAGCTTAGATGGAATTGAGTGAACAACAGAGACTTCAGTAAATATGTAATGAGATAAGTTGACCATTGCACAACCAAATTTGACGACAAGGCGATTTAATTTCGAGTGTTGAGACACTCTTCATCATTATTTTGTTGGGATCGACATGAAACCTTCTGCAAGAGAAATATAACATGAAGACATAAGAGGGCCACTTAATTGCGCTTTTCGCTAAACGTCAACACTATTTTTGAATGAATCGGAGAAGAAAAATACCTTTTTTATTGTGACGTCGCTCAGATGTGAAGTTGTTCAATTTGACACAGTTTTTGTAAATGTACAGATGACTTATCCAGAAAATAAAAACTTTTAAATGCAACAGATCTTTTGCAAAACAAAATAACTCAAGAGATATTGAAAAACTGCAAGGTGCAGAGTCAAACTAAGGACTTCTTTTCTACCTAAACTTCGATTTTATTTAAGATTTTTGTTGTTTTTTTGTCAATTTTTGTTTTTTTTTTTCATTTCATATATACCTATTTACTACAACGAAAAATTGTATAATTTGACATTTGGTTGAAACAGAAATTTTGAATCAACCAGCTTTCTTCCTCAATCGCCCATAACGAACCTCCTCATATAACGAACGACAGGCGAAGTCCCTTGAAGGTTCGTTATAGCAGAGTTCTACTGTAATTGAATTACGGATATCTCCTTAGCGAATTTCATCTCCAACTGACCATCACAGGATCATTGCTCTGGACTATTCCAAGAAATCAGGGATAAAATCCAAAAGGTCAAATTTCTCATTTCAAAACCTCGACGAACGAAACGAAAAAAGTCAATATTATGTATCGACGTCAAACTCTCAGTAAAAGCAGAGTGAACAGTTGCGCATAAAATGCCAATATGAGAGTATCGAGTGCATTATGGGAGCTCTCAAATCCGTTCTTATGATACGGGGTCATGAATATGGAGTGCCAAAATTAAAATACACAGTCCTTAAGCTGTGACACAATGGATTTAAGAGGTTGGCCGAGAGGGTGCAGCTGCTCGGATAGAGACTAAAGGGGATGAAACATCGTTACCCGCAGACCTGGCGGGGGTTCGTGCTTACCCTAATTTATTCTAAATGTCATATTAGGGTGATACGTTTGGATTCTTTTATTGAGGGGGTAACAGGTGTAACAGAGTTGCTATTATGATATTGTAATAATTGAGGAGATTTATTTAGATACCAAGAATGACTGGTTTTTGAGTATCTTGTATCTCGCGATGTTGATTCATACACTTTTTATTTATATCTTGATACACACATGGGGAGACAATATAAAAATTCTCAATGGAAATATTTTAGGAAGAAAAATATACACTCTGTCCCAGATAAGAAAGAACAGCATGGTGATCTCGGGAACGGTAATAGATATGAAATGGTTTAAATTAAGAAAAAGTTGCGTAGTTTAAAGCAAATTAATAATCTGTTTTTATACCAGTTAAATTTCGAACGGTTACGAAGATATCCGAAAAAAACGAATTTGGGAGTTTTCGTTTTTTACAAATAACTCTTATACAGCTACAGTTAAAGAAACAAACGTTTTACATTATTAAGGCACTTTTTTGAGATCTTAGCAGTGTTGCCAGTGTTCTTGTTAAATCCTTACTTTTGGAGATAAATTGTTAAACTTTTGATTTTCATATAGACAGGATATCGAATATTTACATTTTTAAAATCGTCATAAAATTCCCTTTTCAGTCATGTATTACATTTGGTATTTTTCACAGAAACTCTATGAGTTATAGCCATTAAAACATTTTTTAATAAGTCTGCTAGGATTTTGACTATATTAATGGTTTTGACTATAGTAATGGTACATATTAAATAAATATTATGGAAACGTCAAACATGTTTTAAAATTTTTAGTTCGGACCACAGATGAGTGTGGTAAATGATATGAGTAAAAACTGGTAATTCTGTGACAGTTATACAGGCTTAGCTACGTAATCCGTTCGTTAGAAAATTTTTAACTTCTCGGTATCGTAGTCAAGAAAATTTGGTTTCAGACTAGAATCGACCATTTTGAATCCAAGTAAAATATTTTCAAAATGGCGGTACTTCCGATTATATCAGAAGTAGCTACCAAAATCGTTATTATAAGTGGAACCCCCTATTTTTTGTCATTTTTAGATTTCTTATTAAATTTTAAGACCAGTTTATGTGAAGTGTCTAATGTCTAAAATTGGTCGTTTCCAAGTTATACCGGAAAATTAAAAAATTTTGACAACTGCAAAATCTTGTGAAAATCGATATTGTCCACTAACCACTACGAATTTTAGAATCGGTGTTTTAAGATTCAAAGAATGCTCAAAGAAAACCTAACGAGCTACGTTTTGACGTATTTCAATTCGACAAAAAGTCTTCCACAATCCTCGAAACATGTCTTCGAAACTGCAAATCTCAATAACTTGCTTGCTTCAAATGGGACACCCTGTCTAGAGTCGGTCCAAGGAACTATAATGTTATTTGATAAAAAATTAAATTTTTGACTCGAAAATGATTTAAGGTACAGTTTTATATATTTTATAGTTTTATATATAGTTTTTTTAGTCCAAATTACATTACTCAAATGTCTCTTGCCATATTCTTTTTAAATTCCTTATTTATTACTTAAAGGCAAATTATGAACATGTTGTTACCTTTAACATCAAATTGGTTTTCATACAAACCAATAACAAACTGATTAATACCCAGGCTCTATTTCAATGTTTCTATGGCAATTAATTGCCAGTTAAAGTTGACTGTACATTAATAATTAGATACTAAAGCAGCTAAATTCAAAACACCAAAATTTAGAAAAAAAGTTCTCCATTATTTAAAACGTGGATTTATGCATTTGTATTCGCAAACAACAGACCCAATTATTCCCTTTAATTAGCTAAAATGTTTACCCATCATGAAACACGTAAAGAGCTAATAAATTAACATTCATTCGCGGATCAAAATCGTAAGTAGATAAGCGTCGTATTTGCAAATACATGGTAAAACAAAGTTACAAGCATTTCAACTAAATTTTCCTGTCTAATCCCAGTTTTAGTGGCAATGTGAAGATAAGGCTTGTAGCCCCCAATCCTTATAAATCGTGGCTCTTTATTGGCCACAAATATTAATTTATATTTAAAAGATAATTAAAATATTTTTATTAATGTGGAGCCAGTGTGATAATCTTCTGAATTAATGGATGATTGTGTGTAATACATCTTTGTTTTCAATATAGAAGCAACTGGTATTTGGAACTTGGCATTAAGTTAACGTAAGAGGAAATTCTCATATCTAAAATTACCTAAAATTTTATAATCTTTATTTTGTTCTCATTTTCAACATTAATGTTAAAATTTTTGTTTACAAACAGTGAGCAAGTTTTCAATCTTAAAATTTTCTTGTCTGACTCGAATAAACCATTACCAGTTAGTGACACCACAAGTGTAATGTAGCCTACTTCACGCACGGAATTTATTGACACAATCCGTATATGGAAAATTATAAGTATGATATACATATTTTTAAAGTTTGTATTTTTGTTTTGTAAAAAAACATAAGATTGTAGAAAAACAAAACAAACAATCAAAATAAACATTAAGCAATCTGATCATAAAGGTGCCCTAATGTAACTATTACCTACGCAGTATAAAGTAGTTTATAGTTTTTTCAATTTACTAAAAAAGTATTAATTTTTAATACTTATGATGGATATCGTATTTTGTTCATTTTTTTTCTACCAATCTAATGGTGCAAAAATACTTGTAAGGTGCTATTTGGAAAAAATTACTTTTTTGAATTTAAAAATTCTAAATTTCAATGACTCATTTCAAAAACTTTTCTTAATTCAATTGTTTATAAAAAATTGTTAATTTTTCAGTAAAGCTTTACAAGTGTCGAAAAAGTCGTAAAAATTAAAATAAATCAAAAACAGTTGAGAACCGGTATTATGTTGTATTATGAAACTTCTGTTTATTTTCAATAAAAACCTCATTTTCGTTGAAAAAAACTTCCATGTTCCATTTAAAATAACAAAGTAAGAGTCAGTATTCAGTTTAACCCGGAGTCATATCAGGTTGAAAACATTTTTACAATGTCAGTTTTTTTCCAAACAATAAAAATAAAAACTTCAAAAATACATTAAACTTGCAATTTTTCATATATAGATTGTGCCTGCTCCCAAAGGCGAACTTTGTGTCCCGATCCCGAATCATCGCTTGGCGACGCAATTGATTTCATTAACAGCCAACATGCCGCCTGTGTTGACCGATCCGAGACCATTCAATTCGTATGATTCTATCATCATTTAAAGTTTCCACCTTACACGCCGGCTTCAGTTCATTTCTATCATAGAATATTTCGAAGTTGCACAATTCATTAGAATATATTTTCTATAACCGCGTGAAAGGAAACGGAGAAGTTGAGAAACATCAATAGAGCATTACAATACATTTTGATCTCTATCGCAATAATTGGAATCCGAATTTGAAATTGGGAAACTAAAATCAAATCACTTTCTGCAAACTCATTGTCGATAATTAGATATATCATTACCTCCAGCAGTCGTAAGTACTTTCTCAACTTTAATCAAATTGCTTCGCCCTCGGGCGTGTCTACAAGTTCCCAATATATCCACGTGTCTCTAACTTTCACGGCTGACAGGAATCCTGCATTATCAACGACTCTGTTTGCAGAAGCAGAGACAGTGCAGCTAAGCGTGTAATTGTTCCGATATTTACCTTCCGCTCATCCGAACTTACAGTTGCAGTTTCGCACGGTCCAAGTGCGATAATGGAGTCATTACCGCGGGCTATACCATTGATTTGGGGGCGTCATGCCGGATTAAGCTTTATTAAGTTTTCAGATTTTACTTTCAGTCTCATGTGTACTCAAAAGATTGTCAAATGCAAAAGGGGAGGTTTGAGTACGCATTGAGAAATACCTGTTTTTTCTATGCCAGAAAATCTAACCATATTTAGATACACGGCTATCTGTTATCGAAAGGATTTACCAATCAAAAATTCGTCTTCTGTTAAAACGCGTCAGTTCTCCGGCTAGCTGGTGCCTGGTATGTGCTTGCTGATTTATAATGGATTAGGAGGGTTTAAATATAGTGAACAAACATGTCGGCCTAACCCTATTTTTGCGTAAACTAATATTGTTAGTCTGTCTCGACTCAGATTTACTTACAATAACATTTTTATATTCCACTTTTTAAGCCTCTTTTGATACCCCATTTTATGGGAGGGTTGTCAGAGAGGCGCCATATGTGTCAATATTTATGCTCTGTATATATCCACTAAGATTAGCATTATGTCGAGGTGCCAATATAACATAAGCAATAGGTACTAAATTTGTAAGTAACTTCTAAGAGTGCAGATTTATTGTGGTTAGTTCATCTGGGTTGTGAGTAAGCGTGAAAATTTTGAGTGATGAAATACATATTTACATATCAAGTGCGGAAAATAATACTTTTTCGCACGGGAAAGGAGTTGTGTTACTCTAAAAACTTTGACGTTTGGAGCACGAACACACGCCGCAAGTCTTTGATTTAAATTTTTTTCTAAGAAAGGAAGATATAGTAAGCCTCCTAAAGCTCATGAATGAATAAAACGCCTTTTTTTCCGTACACGTTCGTGTACAAACTTTACCACAAGCTATTACTTTCTAACACGAATGCGCGTGAAGAAAAAATATTGTATCTAAAATGTGCGAAATGCTTTTACCGCACTCGATTGTCGGCCGAACTCCGCATTGAGTCATTCGTTCAACTGCAATTAGCCGTCGATAACACATCGCTTTGCGAGATTGTTAGGTAAATGAATATTTCCTAAGAGTATGCGATGAAACTACTCTATCGCACGCATTTGCAAGCTAAAAGTGGCTCTTTACCGCACACAAAACAAAGTGAGCTAGCGTCGTTCGTTCAGTCAGCAATCCAGTGTGGTAATGATACTTTCGTACGTGTTAGGTATGATATTTATTACGAGACTACGAACGTAAGTTTAATTAAATGTTAACGTGCGGTAAAATGACAGATACACGCGTGCGGTAAAAAGCTTACCGTACGGAAGTTTTCATCTTTACTTTTAATTTTTATTTCAAACATACGTGCGGTTAAATATTTACTGCACATACATATGTTAAAAGGTACAGTTTAGCATAACCATAAAAAATATTTCCGATCAATATTCTTTTAAATATTTTTTGGAAATTAAACATAAAGAAGTGTACACTTTTTTCACTTAAATACATCTTAGTATACCCCACTAATTAAAGGTTATTGTTGGTGGTTGTTAAAAAGTTTTATAGGTTTTTTTACTTTCTGTTTATAGCACTAATAAAAAAGTTGTGCAACGTACCGTTAAAGTTAAACAAACATAAAAAAAAAAAACTTATGTATAATCTATTCGAAGTGGTCAATACATCTAGATATGTAATACAGCTGGGGTCAATTTAGGTTTCAGAAAAAAAAATCCAGAAAGTTCTCTCTAAGATCAGCTCACGTTGACCGTTTCTAATCCCTCAATGTACGAAATGAAAACAAAGCATCACCGAACCTATACGAAGATAAACTTTTCATCTTAGAATCACTCAAAAAATCATGCCTTGAAGTTTGGTAATATACTTAAATACCACTTTGTATATGTAGAAAATACGAGAATGCGAGAAAAATTTGACTTCTAGTTGTTTAAAACTAGAACAAATATGAGACCTATAGATTCGTTGTAAACATGTTCTTTTGCTTGAGCCACATTGTTCGTTTTTTCATTATTTTTTGGGAATAACGCCTTACATCTCAGTAGAGGTCGTTGGAGCGGCGGAATTCTGAGAAACTATTTTGAGTTAAAAATAATTGAGAACAGCCTTCATCCTTTATTAACAATTAGGGCTAACAGCTTTGTTAACGTTTCAACGTCAATCACCATCTTCAGATAAGTAGAAAAATGAAAATATGAACTATATATATATATATGATAATGAAAACAATAAACTAAAGAATATCTTGCCCGACCCGGTTACATCCAAGGTAGCATGCCTAAGAATGAGGAGTCGTCAATAGATCGAGGACCATCTCCAGAAGTCCTCAGGTTATTGCGGATCGACCAGATATATGCAGCTACTACTACTACTACTACTAGCAGTTCATTAAATTTACATATATTTTTTAAATTTACTGTTAAACCTATTCAAGAATTGAAAAATTGAAGTTTTTTCGGGGTAGTAAAAATCGAGGAATTTTATATGTTAGTAAATAATCTGAAGTTGACTATGTTGTCGGTTCGCATTTGTTAGTAGTTCTGAAAATTGAAATTTACTGCCGTGTAAGTTAATTTAGACTTAAAAAATTGAAACCCTATTCGGGAAATAAAAAATCCAGGTAAGCTAAAACATTGTGGGTTGGCAAAAAAGATCAGTTTGGATATTGTCGAAAATCCAGAAAATGTTCTAGTGTTTTAGCGGGAGATGAAAATATTACAATTTTGCAGATCCACAGAAATATTTTTAAGGTATTGCGCTTTTTCTTAAATTCCAATCAAAAAGAACTTTATTACATAAAGCTTCACGGATTAATTTTTAACTAATTGTAAGATTAGCTTATACATATTTAGTACCCAAGAGGACTATTCAATATGAATTTATGTAATGAAAGCATTATTTTGAAATTGCATTTTTTTATTCACTTTTTTAGTTCTATTTACGACATAATCTCATAATAGCTTTTATTGATTTTTATCTTTTTGTTCTGTGTAAACTATCATTAATATAGATATAATTGGGCTTTTCTTTAATTTTCAAGTATGGAATTTCGTAATATTCGTATTCGCTGACGTAATTTTTCCCTTATTAAGTTAGTTCTGAGTTACTTAATTAAGACATAATATCAATTTTGAGCGAACATTAGAAGATGAGAAACCTATGAAGGTTGTTGATATAGAAAATTACAACCAATTAATTATTGTTGTTACGAAATATTTCACAATGTATTAGAACATAAGTACAGGGTTCGAATCTTTTTGCATAACATATGGCTGCAAGTTAAATTTAACGTCATAGTTTCCTGTTGATAGTCCTAGTCCCAAATATGGTGTGTACAGGGATTAAGAGCAACGCTGCAGCAAAGCTGTAGAACCAACAGGCATTAATTTAGATCTTAACCCGAATAAATAACATTTATTTAACTTGAGACCTGCTTAGCATTCAAACGTAATAACATTTACTTAAAAACTCATGCAGCTTTAATTACCAACGGTAATAGAATTAATTGTCCAGGGGTGTGGAGATTTTTTTTGTGGTTTTGGAGGCTTTATACCAAGCAGACTACGTGTTTGATACATTTTTATAAATTATTTTCCCTTTCCATGATTTTTTTCATCTTAGGATATGCATGAAACCCTTTTTACTGTGACTTTTGATGAAGTTTGAGAAAGTGAGGGAATCTTTCTGACGCTACCAATGAATCGAAACAAATGTTTAACTTAAAGATTTATAGAGCATGCCACCTTTTGGAATGGGAATACTACACTGGGGCAAATAAAAATATACAAATCATAATATTTTGTTTGCATTGCGATAACGCATTTTATTGTGTCGTAAGTGTCAAATGTGAATGTAATTGGATTTTTTACACTGTTACGACAAACGTAGCGGCACTGTTCAGAGAAGTCCTCTGTTGGGCTTTATCAAACAATGAATTTCTGTTTGGGAGCAGTAGGCTATCTACGAGCAGTAAGATCCATGATAAATTAGTAAATCAAATGAGATAGCAAGCACATATCTGTTATCACTTTCAGGCTGAAGGTGAAGAACTTTTCTACTAAGCCCCAGACCTTGGTTTCAAATTAATGATTCGTTATATGCCAAAAAAGTCAAGTTGTTGGGTTCTTTAGGTGATTATATGTAAACGTAATTGTAGACCATGCTGATGAATTGCAGTAACGAGGTTTAATAGTTTTATAACAAGCACAAAAGGGGGTTATACAAACTTTACACATGCAGCTAGGACAACGGACTTAAAAGAACACTTAACAACTTCATCAACAGAAGTATTAAAACAATGATAGAGCGACACAGACAAAACAAATGGCTGAAGGCATGTCACGAAATTGAAAAAGACAAGGAGAAATCGGAGTGTTAAAAAATAAAAAACCTCGCACAATACAAAAAAACTACTGATACAATAAACAATGACGGAACAGAATATTACACTGACAAGGAGAAGGGCGACGCATTTCTAGGGCGTTTTTAAAGGGCCTTCAGGACTTCAACTAATCCTGACTTTGGTGCACA
This sequence comes from Euwallacea similis, assembly GCF_039881205.1. Classification (NCBI taxonomy): domain Eukaryota; kingdom Metazoa; phylum Arthropoda; class Insecta; order Coleoptera; family Curculionidae; genus Euwallacea; species Euwallacea similis. The sequence goes on from NC_089630.1 coordinate 2,966,102, forward strand.
AAACTGAGATAGAATAGATGCCTAGTACGACAGTTATTTGAAAAATCCATTAGACTACACGCAGGAACTAATTACAGACACAGAATATGATGAAGCACTTGCTTGAGTGAAGAATATAGCACAGGGAAAAGATAATATTAAGAGTAAAACTCTGAAAAATTTTACCCCAAAGACATAGAACTTATACTAAGTCAACTAAACAACTGTATCACAAATAATATAATACCAGAAACATGGAAAAAAGGCATTATAGTACTAATTCTAAAAAATAAATTAGACAACACGCAACCAAAAATCTACTCCTATTATCACATCACCTGATTAAAACTAACTCGCCAACAATAATTGCAGATGGGCACATAACTAAACCTAACGAATACATCAAATAGTACCTGGGAGGAACAATAATCAAAAAATTTAAATTCTACAAACAAGTACAAAATATCAGGATAAAAGCCACGAAAAGGGCAAAACATTTTAGATCACTAACGTACAAAACCAAAGGCATCAGCATAAAAACTGCAACAAGAATTTACAAATTCATCTGTTGACCATTGCTAGACTATGGACATCTACTGAGGGTAAATTCAAACGAAAAAACTAAGCAGCATATACAAACAATGGAATAGATCACTCTATGACTGATCACAAAGATAAGACATCCGGGAAACCCTCTGCATAACCCATACGACGAATTTCCGTACGAACGCACAAAAATGACACGAATAACTGAAAGATTACTACAAATACAGACAAAATGGAAAAACAACCATCATACCTGGAACATAGTAATCCCACATCGCCTGACAAAATAAACAAGACAATCCCGCTTCCTTTTCCCCCCATTCAACCTACGAAAGGATTTTGAGCAAACTTACAGTTATTTCGATCTCCGCCTCAATTACTTTTATGTAATATTTGAGTAAAACAACATACCGTTAAACAAACTATTGAGACCAGGGCAGAAAAACTAAATGATCAATGGGCTGTTGCTTAGGGAGTAAAGATTCTTTATACCCGGTGACCAGGCGAATCTTGCACATAGGAGATTAACATGGGAAATCGGCTTTTATTTTTTTGCGCCTGCACGGATTATCCAATTGAAGAATTTTTAGGTGAAGGTCATATAACTCAAGACCGGCCATCATTCCGCAATTTTTTCAATCCTTTAATTAGAGCCGTTTTGGCTCAAAACCTCTCCAAATTTCACAAATTTGAATATCCCGCGTAACCGTTCAAGGCCACGATTGGTCAGAATTAAACAAACAGAAAGTCGCCAACAACGTAAGCGTAAGAACCTCATGTCAAATGAATTTTCCCTTTTTTTAATTTAACCTTTTATTTAAATGCAACAAAGAAAAAGTGAAAACAAATAAATTAAATAACTATCTACGTATTAAAGTTTCACCAAACAAGAAAGTGTGCAAAAGTAAACAACTTTAACATTGTTTGCAAAAACGTTTACAGGAATTGCTTACAGAGACCAGCTGTTGCAGCTGTGCAATATGCCAACCGATCCTGACCAATCGTGGCTTCGAACCGTTACGCGGGATATTTAAATTTTTAAATTTAGAGGCGTTTTGAGCCAAAACTGCTCTAATTAGAAGATTGAAAAAAATGCGGAATGGTGATCGGTCTTGAGTATTATGACTTCCATGTAAAAGCTTTTCAATTGCATAATCCGTGCAGACGCAAAAAAATAAAAACCGATTTCTCATGTTAAACTCCTATGTCCAGAATTCGACTGATTACCAAATATACATATATGTATATTCACAAAAAGTATGCGTTTTGGTGGATGTTTGTCTTTACTGGACTCAACTTTACTGGAAACCTTAATAATAATAAATAAATAGTTATATTAATAAAAATATTAATTTATAAAAAATAAATAGTTATATTTCTTTTCACACGTCATTAATTTGTGGCTCCTTCGTCGTTGGAAACAACAAATTATTTGACTCCCTTTTTAGGTAATCGAATACGACTAAAATTTGTCGCGGTGCCCCACTCTGAGAATACCCTCTATTTTACAGGCTAAAACAACTTTTTGTAAATTTTGCTGTAATGTCGGTTCCTGAATCGGGGAAGTTCGATCCAAACCCGGCGGGCATTCCTGAACTTTCACCATCTTCTTTTTTTATTTTTTTGTGTCGTCTCAGGAGTCTGCCTGAAATCCTCCATGAGTAATCAGTATCCTGTTTTATTATTTTTTAATTAAAGAATTTTCCGTGCTTTAATGAAAAAAGACATGCCAGCTATTGGAAATAGTACAAAACTACAGTTTTTCTTAATAGTCAGATTAATTCAGATTAGTCATCTTCAATGACAGTTCACCACTTTTCTGATATCATGTCTTATAGTCCAAATTTTCCTCACGTATTTTAAAAATTTAAGGACTTTTTCAATTTCAGGCCTACATTCTATTTGCTCGCATAAAAAGTTATTGAATGAATAATTTAACGATGTAAAAGGTTTTTCTAACGCATTGAAGGTGCAGAAGGACGTTAGGGGTTTAATATTTAACATGGACCTTTAATGTAGACCCATGCAATGGGAAAAAGCATAAATTGAGAGTGTAATAAAATGTAATGAGACTGGAGGAAGTGCATGGAAATGATATAACTATTAAGATCGAATGTTAAGTTTTTTCGTTCCAATAAACATTTGGTCTCATTTCTTACAGCTCATTATTGAAGTAGATAAGTTGTAGATAGGTTGAAATTACAGGAAAGAAAAAAAGAAAAATTACCCAACTCCATTATTTCTTTAAAATGTGCGAAACCAGCATAATATTTTATAAAATTCTTATATACCACGTTTTTTATTTTATGTTATATACATAGTTGCCAGATAGCAAGCATAAACAAACCTTGCTACGCCACTGTTTATTATCTGATATGTTAGCTATATGTATCTGTCTTATTAAGAAATAAGTTACAATTTGGTTTGCTTAAAAATCAGAGACGTCCAGGTTAATTGACACATTTTTACACATACATTTATAAATTGACATATGATGTGTTATTAGCAAATTATCAAGCTTGAAATGATCTTGTTACGCGACTTTTTATTGCGTGCTATGTTAGCTCTAATTATTTTCTTCTTCTTTATCATCTTTCTTTTGCCTCTACAGACGAAGATATTTAGTTAGCTCTAAGTATCTCCCCGAAAAAAACAATTTGATTGCTTACAAAACTTTTAGTCCTGAAATAAGCTAAAGAATTACCCGCTTCCATATGTACATGATATTTAGGAACGCTCCGTATTATTAAATTAATTAATTTGTAAATATTTATTATACAAAAAATATAAATTTACAAAATAAAAAAATATGAATATGTCTGCTAAATTAGCAGCCAGTAAATACGATGGAAGTGATATAATTAATGGAGTGTATTGGATTTTTAATCTCCTGGGAAATTATGTTCCTAGTAATATTATGAGAATATTAATACTTTTAACCTCAGAGATGACACTTATTAAACGAAGTTTTTGTTTAAGAATGCTAATTCAATTTCAATCAAGATGTGTACTTCTACAGCTTTCTATTGCTCTCATAATCTCTCAGTAAATATTAATATGGGATGACAGGTGAAGGATTTTTCTCTCAAACCTCAAAATTCCGAGAATTTAAAGCAAAATCCTAAACATCAACCAGTTAGTCATAATCGTTAACATTCTCAGAAATGTTTATAACCTTAATGAAAACTTTTTTATTTATATGTGGCATGACACATTTTTGCAGAATACACTAAAAGATTACATCAGTATAAAAACATTCCTTTTGGGTACGTCCAAGTTAATCCAGTGGCAAATTCGCAATTTCCTCTCTTTTTTTCCCATCAAACCACGTAATATATCAAATTTGGCGCACCTACGGCTTTGCGTTAAATAAACCGAACCTTGCTAAAATAACGTAATTCCCCTGCAACACAAGTAAAACCAGCTTAAAACAGACACTAAAATATCATTATGTCTCCTTGAACATTGTTAAGCAATAATTCATTAAAACAAATCTAATTCTCATCCTGAACTAATTCCTCCTCACCATAAACAATTCCCACGCAAATCCTTCTGGATTGATAGACAGGAAGCACCTAAACAATAATAGTCTTGGAATGTTGAAAACCTAATACAAGATTTTCATTCTCCAGCCCTATCCCACTTTTCCAAAATCTATCAATAAAGATAATGATTTTCGTCTGCATCGGGAATTACGGCGTAGTCACTGTTAGGACACGTATAACTTACATAACATCACCAAAAGGTTTAAAGGGATTACAGTATTATTGCAAATATGGTGCCACCGTAAACACATCGACAAACATTGAACACTTTTCTGAAATATCAACTGGTAACAGTGTTAGTAATCTCTCCGAATTACCTTGAGCAAATACTTGCCAGTCAGAAGGTAGTTTCAGGCCATGAGAAAGAAAAAAACTAATTTTTGGGCTGATAAAGATAAATTGGTTTGCGGGTCGCCTTCAACTGCGCTTTTTCATTTAAGTTTCAGTATCTAAAGAGATAGAAAAACATAATCACGAAACAAGTTAAGGAGCTTACACTGCCTAAATAAACACAACATCACGAGGCGGTGAGAGAGCAGTCACGTGCCGCGGGCATATGACATCTCTTTGAGGCCCTAAAGAGCTTCGCCCATGTGGCCCCACAGGGCACGACACTTTAACGTCCTCTTAAGCCGATCGGCAAACAGAGATATAGGAAATTTAGGATGTGCTTATTTGTTTTTAGTTGATAATAACAAGGGATAAATCTCTAAATGAGGACTCTCAAAGGGGGAGAGATTGGACATCGAAAAGTTTTAATTCTTAAAGTTAACTTTGATAGTGGGGCCGTAGTTTAGCAGTCAAATGTAGAAAGTAAAATTTTTTTGAGGAAATTTACAAATGATCATTGAAATTATAATGACAATTGATCGGGCTATAAGAGTCACCATAGGGGTTTGAGACAATATTTATTTTCTGCAAAAAATAATTTTCATTCGAAATTTTTGGCGTTTTGTACAGAAGCACAAAGAATATGAAGAAAGAAAAAATTACAAAATAAAAAATTCCAAGCAAATCTGTTTTGCGGTTACTTCATTTATGAGTTAGTAGAAAGTTAGTAGAAACAGCCACAACATGTAACAGATAATTGAATAAATTAGACAAAAACAACATTTACTTCTAAATTGTGAGGCAAAGTCAACATATAAGATAATAGATAATAAACTTACCTATTTTTGAACAAAGTTACTACGCATCTGCAAAAAGTGACTTTGCAGCCTTTCTGTCTAGATATGGGTAAGTTTTTTATTCATTTATTTCATATGTTGATTTTGACTCACAATTCAGAACCAAATGTTACTTTAGCTTTATTTATTCAATTCTTTGCTTTATTTTGTGGCTATTTGTACTAAATTTTATTGTCTATCTACAATAATAAATTACAATTAATGAAATAATCGGAAGACATATTTGGTCGTAAAATTCCATTTTGTAATTTTTTCTGCCCTCATATTCGTTGTTCTTCTACCTAAAATAGTAAAAGTTTGAAGTTACCATCACGGTGAGCCTAAAAAATACAAATACCTCTCTATTTACTTAAATATGTGTTCGAGGAGATTGAAAGAAACCTTTTTTTTATCACTTTTTCTTTTTTTATGTATTCACTGATGAGGATCCCTTCATCCAGTTTTGACTCTCAGCTATTTTTCCGTTTTCAATAGATCGATAATCTCCAAATAGAATTAATTTTCTGATTAAAATACGAGATTTTATGTCCTATTAACACACATCAAAATTGCAAATGTTACCTAAAGTACTTTCTGAGAAATTCAAAAATTACAACTTTAAAAAAAACATTTTTAACACCCTGTAGCTAAAAATTTGGCCCGTTGCGGACATATGTTCATGTAAACTTTTCTGCATAAAATAACCTAAGGAATCACACCCTGAAGAATTTATTAGAGCGACATTAAGGAACACCCTATATAAATCAATAAGATGCTTAGCTTTCTCCTAACTCTCACTGTACAAACTGTTCTCAAGGTATGTCAACTATTGCAACCAAGCTGGGTTTTTGGAAAGTTTCATATTCAATTCAATAAGGAACAATGACATCTCAGGTAAAGGTTCAAATGCTTTTAATACCTCCTTAAACAACACTAGTATTATTATTATTAGCCCTGTTGACAGAGGAATTTTTGTGGAGTTAGCGACATGATGCAGCAACACCTTCCAAAACTAATTTAGTAACTAATTTCATTCATATTGTTTAGAGTAGTATTACTTGTCAAAATTGTATTTGTTAAGCCTTTAAACAGGTATCTGAATTATTTAAGAGCCATTGTACGAGTGTCTTTATAAAAATATAGTTTGTTTAAGCTTTTTTTGCATTATTAGCCTCTTAGGGTAATTATGCATAGAATGATTGGGTGAGAATTAGAATGTTGCACATAAAAGCGAAATTTGAATTATAATGTTTGTTTAAAACAAATTAGTATATGCTAATGAATTACGGCTAGGTGATTGTCGCCAAAACCTTGAAAAGAAAGAATAGAAGTAATATAAATAAGAAATGGAAGGTTCTAAAAAGTCATGACTTGAGGTGAATTTTCTTAAAAATTTTATTTATTTTATTATGTATTTGCTATCACCAAGCGCTTTAATACCAACATCCGTGAGTTGATTCCCCAAGTTGAAAAAATAATGTATATGTGATAATGCAGCTAGTCCCACATGCCTGTCATAAATTACTGTGAAGATATGAAAAGAAAAATGACGAATCACTACTCATTTCCATATTTTTATATAAAATCGGAACTGGGAAGTAATCTTGGAACGTTTATAGAAAATTCTAAATTGTTAAAATTCCCTCTTATATTTCGGCAATCAATCAGAAATAGGTTCATGAATTTCCTCTTCAAAATTGAAAAGTTAGAAATATGGCAGTCATGATTCCAAATATGACGGTAATGATAATTCCATATTACAATTAGAATATACTTATTTGAAGGAAATTTTCATGAGTTCTTATAATTACTAATGAAATGTCCAAAATTCCACTGAGTCAGTTTTTTTAATTTACAAATCATCAATTTTCTCTATTGATTCTACTTTCTCGTCTAATCTGGAAAAATCCTTTCTTGTTCCAGGATCAAGAGTCTATAATCAATGAATTCGGAAGATATATAAAGAGAAGCGACAGGTCTTAAATAATTCTAGAAGCAATAATGTTTTCTTCTCACTTTTGAGGAAAAAGATAATTTAAAAATTCCTGAAATATCGACGATGGAGGAAAGTAGGTGGAAATTTTTAGAAAAATATTAAAATTTTTGGAAGCCGTTTTAAATTGTTGGATTTGGATACTATATCTGTTTCCACAATGTTACCTCAGATGCAAATTTTTTCCTAAAAAAATCTTGAATTAGTTTGTTAAGTTTAACAAACTAATTCAATCTCTGATTTAATTTTCAATACAGTAAAGTCTGTAAAATAAATTTCTGATTCTGCTGCATTTAAAGAAAAATTCTGCATTTTAAAGTTTCTTTTCTATGACTCAAAATTCCTCGTATTACCAGAATTTCATTTAACAGAGTGTGTCACCAATTTATAAGAGAAATAATTTGCAAATCTTTTAATGTCCTGCAGTCTCCGAAATAAGTATTTTAGCACCTTTGACAATCGCAATTCAAAGAATTTTAACAATATAGCAGTCCGATAAATTTTTAATAAGAATTTGTATTTCAACAATCACATTTTCCAGAATTTCTGAATTTTTACTAACGAAGAATTCCAGACAGCTTGTCGCAGTAATCACTTTGAGAAGTGTTGTATAATTGAAGGTTTATAGAATTCCAAGTCCTGAAATTTTCGACACTGCAATAAAAATGATTTCATCCAAGTTTTGAAGAGTCTCATCAGGTTTGACGTTCTTTTTTCGGACAAGTTGTACAGTCTTTAATGGCTATTCACAAAATTTTGACACTAATTTCCATCTAATTTACTTCCATAATAATTTAAGAAAACTTCAGATATTCCAATGTCAAATTTATGTTTCTTCTACTAAATATGCCACGTACTAAAAGGGACCAAGATCGCTCCAAAATCAAATAGAAATTTATTGTTTTAAGGGATTTTTATAATTTTTAGACATTTTTTTAGCTATTTAAGCCTATCTACACCAATGAAGCAAAAAGCATGAAAACTCTACATAATAAATGTAAGCAACGCATTGAACGAGGCAAAATACTCTTAAAACCATGCAAATAATGCATTGTTTTCAGGGTTTCGTAATTAAAAAAATTCTTCCAGTCATTGGGCCAATGCATTTTGCACATTTTATTTTTTGAAAATTGCAGAAAAGAGGTAAAAATTTTTCAACTCCTCTGCTGCAAAATCAAGAATGTATTAAAAAGGGCAAGACTTTCTTGCGGTTTTCGCAATTTTGAATATTCTTGTAGGGAGTTTTAGACAACGTGTGTAATGAATAGAAATTCAAATATTCAAGAAGTCACATTTGCTATACAATCAATCAAGACAAGTTTTAACTTTAAAAAATCAAATCAAGTAGTTCAAGTTTTAAGTGATGTCCATGTATTTCATAAAAACGTTGAACTACTTGAGTTGATCGATTCCTGATTTTCACCGCTTATAAAAGGCCTCATTGCCCTCGCTACAAATTAATCGGTAGTGAATAATAAAAGATTTTAAAACTTCCCAAAATACAAGATGCCCATCATCTCATTGTTTCCTTATCAATTTTTTTCAGTCAGTAATATTATCTCAATGAGTAATGAATAATATTTTGTTTGTTGCTGATTTTATACAATCATTGTTTCAGTCTTATTGTTAATGTGATGTATATACACCGTATAAAGAACAAAACTTTCTAGGAACTGTTAGTTCAAAAAACATCGCTATCACTAAACAAAACACCGATAGACGAAGAATTTCGCTTAAAAGTAATACTGAAGCTATTTCAAGACCCATTTCGGATGGGACAACCCAACAGACATTGCATTTATCCAAATCTGAAACGCTGCTCATGGGAGCATAAATACGAGCAGACGTAGAACGAGAAGCCGCATCTGTGCCGACGGAGAATCCAAAATTATTTTATTTGTCAAGTTGGGGTCGATCTCGAAACGAGGGAGAGAGAAAAAATCAATCGACATTCATCCCCCGAATAACAACCCTACTTCAGGAACGTGAAAATCCCTACGTAAACCTGATACCTCAGGGGTGAAATGGGCGTAGCGAGGGGGTCGTGGGCGGATCCTGCGCCCCACCACTGTCGACCGCTTTGTTTTCTCACATCGTTGCCGGAAATGTGGTGGCTTGAACCATCATTGTTCTTGTCATGATAATATTGGTATAACATTTCCAGAAAGCAGTCGCCACTGATCCAGGCTCATGGCTGGTCGTTTCCTCCTCCTTCTGGCTTAGAATTTGCCTAATCCGCAGTGGGTGTGTTAACTGCCATTCTTATCTCTATACACCGATGTTCAGTGATTTAAAGATAACGCTCTTTTTAAAAAGACGCTCCGCTGTATATGGTTTTTCATTTTCTCTAAGCTTTTCAGATAGATTAGAGTGTGTCGTGATATCGTAGCTGCGCGTCGTTGTGCTACAGTGACTTTTCTAGTGCCGCGCACCTAAATGTTAGCTATGGAAGAAGAGTGTCGTCACTTGACGACTGAAGATATAAAAGATGGGGATTTGCTAATAGAGCAGCGCTACCCTCCTTTACCTGACAGTCCTCTGGATCTCCGAGGCTCAAACGAATCTCATTCTCCAGTTAAATCTGAAGACTCTTTGTACCCATCGGAGAAACTTCAGAAGAAACCCGGCCATCAGCTCATTAAACCTCCATACTCCTACATAGCTTTGATAACCATGGCAATTTTGCAATCGCCCCATAAGAAACTGACTTTGAGCGGCATTTGCGAATTTATCATGACAAGATTCGGCTATTATAGAGAGAAATTTCCTGCCTGGCAGAACTCTATAAGGCACAATTTGTCCCTAAATGACTGCTTCATTAAAATCCCCAGAGAGCCAGGAAATCCTGGCAAAGGCAACTACTGGACTCTGGACCCTTTAGCTGAAGATATGTTCGATAACGGTAGCTTCTTAAGAAGGCGAAAGAGATATAAGAGACCGTCGGCCAATTTGATGCTACGAGATCACCATGCTTCGGCAATGGTAGCCCAGTTCCTACAGAGCCAAGACAACTACCATAATGGCATATTCTCGCATCCAAGCCTACACAACCCATACCCGTACATTCCAGGAATACCTTCAAATTTGTCTGGAGGTTTACCATTACTAAGTCCCATGGATTTGTCTAGACTGGGACTGCCACCTCTAGGGCTTCTACCCCAAACTACCATCTGCAAACCTGTACCAGTACAGCCACCAAGCGTTACTCCAGTGTCGGACTCAGAAGATTATTTGCCGACGGACATTCGCAAAAAAGCCAGGACCGGGTTCTCCATAGATTCCTTGATTGGAAATGAAGGTAAAAGCCTGGCAAAAAGCGATAGTTCTCGAAAGAGCGATTCTCAAAGCCCTGAAATTGGAATATCCCGAATTCATAATCAGATGAGTGCTTTCTCGCCCCTATCGGGGGAAGATTGGACAAGGTGAAAATACTGCTTTTAGTGCCAATTTGTATAAAAATTTTCTTATTCTAAGACCAAAGATTAAAATAGACTGTAATGTGATTGATTTGTTGCAATATTTATAATAAAATAAGTAGGTTGTAGATCTCCGAACTTGTAGATAATGTCGTCTGAAATGTTGTACATCGATTTGCCCTTTATACTATGTATACTATAGATGATTTATTGAAAACTTAGTTCTATAAGTTATAAACTAGTTTAAGTTTGTGTAAATTACTGATGTAGATTAAAATTATACGGATATCATTGATAAAATCGGAGTATGGAAGTTTTTTTTGAATGACACATTTTATGGGTATTGAAATTGGAGAAATCTTTCAATTTTTTTTCCGTGCAAATGGAACGAAAAGTTTTTTAAATATATTGGAAAAGTGAATATTTGCAAATTACTTTTTATTATTTATTGGCGCTCTTTCAAATTGAAAACAAAATTTACTAGGAGCATTTTTCTTCGCTTAATATAGTGACATCATTAATTTTCCACTTTTCCTCATTTTTATCAACTTCTTTTTATATCTGTCTTTCATTTCCATTGGCTTCTGCTGTGCGTACTAAAGACAATGAATGATAACAAAAGAATTATCTAGGGAAAAAAGAACTAAAGCAAATGCAATTATCTCTGCCTCCCTTGGGCTCACAATTTTCTTCACATAACTTCTTCATTCTCCGATGCAATTTTTCTTTTCGCCTTCCATCAGTTTTATTGCATAATTTAAAAAAGCAAAAGTGTTAAAAAGCTATAATTCAAGTTGAATGATAGAGTAAATTAATTCATTTTGGTATTAAACAAGTTTCAACGCCCATTTAACACAAAAAATAATTATTTTGAAAATATAAAATATTAGAGACGCTATTAAGTTTCCTTCTGCAAATAAATAGGAACTAGTCCAATTTGAAAATAAACCATCACTGATAACCTAAAATTTGAATTTCTCACTGAAAGTTTATAATTTGTGCCTTTATAAGCAACGAAATCAAACCTCAGAATTGGTAATTCTGACTAAAATTTGGAAATTTTTATATTTTAAACAGGTAATTCGAGGATAAAAATTTAATTTTCTATATGGAGTTTACCGTCTTTTAAACAACGAATCAAAATCACAAAAGAACATAAAATCACGAAAAAAACATTTCCAATTTTAAACTTTTCAACATTTTTTATGTTGAATTAAAACCCCAAGATTTAGTATTGCGTTCGGAATTTGAAATGACTTAGACCAGACGTTCAAGTTAGTTAAGATTCAGGTGGGCGCTGCCGTCCAATTTAAGAACTGTTGATGTTGACTTAAACAAAGGAAAACTTATGAAGGAAATTGTGAGCACCGCGAAGACGCAGTTAATTATTTATTCTCACTGCTTTTTGCAGGTAGGTTGATTTTTTTCTTATTGTCATTTTATTTGGAATAACTAATAGAGGCTCAAAAATTACCATATAGAATAAAAGTTATCTTAATATACTATAATATAGTTATCAAAATTTAGACTTCTAGCTGGCTTTGCATTCTTTATTCATTGTTTCCAAATCAAATTAGATCTTATTCTAATTAATTCAGGCTAATTCACAGATTGTAAAATTTTATTTATTGAAATTCGAAGGATTTTTCATCCTTAAAAAATTTATTAACTAATAAATGTTTTCTGATAAGTTATATTTCCTTAAATAAGGTATTTAGTTTATTATTGGCGGTATTCAAGGTAGTTCAAGGTAAGAAAAGTGTAAAAAATTCATCTTAGAGTAGGTAATTTCTTGTCCCTTTTTTGTTTAATCAGACTAGTCATGAATGTAAATCTTTTTCCCATGACTCCCTATGAAAGTATGGATAGCCAAAAAAGATAATAGTCGCAAAAACAAATGCTAACGCACGCGTGAGTTAGTAAAAACTAATTAATAATCAACACAACGCAATTAACTACTCTGACGAAAATCATTTTTATGGTATTGTACTAGTCAATTAAGAAAAATATGTTCATACCAATAATTTAATTGCATCTTATATGTTTCTAAAATAGCTAAAGAATTTAGCTAAAAAAGAACATTTATTTTCTGCAAGAAATAGTTTGGAACTTTTAGCGTTTAGTAAAAATAGATACAATGAATGCTAAAAGTTTCGAACTTTAGCTAAAAGATGTTACAACAATAATATTGTGCAAAATGTGAAGAAATGTAAAAAGTACCGCCTGGTCAGATGTCATGAAAGTGGTCATGTGCAGAAATGCAACGATGGAGTAGTGTCGGATTTCTGCTGGGGTGGCTTGAGTTCGAGTCCCAGTGGTAGTAAAAATTATGTACATAACTCATAATAAAGTTTCTTCAATGTGATTACCACTCTCGCCTGCGGCTCCTTTGTAACATTTCCCGCTCGTATGGTAAGTGTTACTTTCTTCTATTGATATGTAAATAACAATTTTTAGCCAACAACTTTTACTTTTAGATTCAATTCTGCATTATTTGTTTCATACTAAATATCGTTAATATGACAGTAACGGGAATAATAGAAATATAGAAACACTAATCCATTTTCATATTATTGTAAGTCAATTCCTTCTTGAGCAATAAGTTGCTTTCACGCTTTGTGATGTAATATGATATTTTCAGGCCCTTTTAAGATAATTACATATAATTTAAAAGAGATATTAAACACAAAAGGGCAAGCCAAAAAATTATTTTTTAATACTTTAGTGGTTGAATGGGGTCTCATGGGACCATTTTTACAATTTCTGTTTAAATTCTAGTTTGAGATTTAAATGTACAAAAATTTCCAGTTTTACAGCCTGGTGTAATTTAATGATGAATTAAAATATGAAACAGACATCAGAAATCCGACAAAAAGTCGACATAAAAGACAAGATTACTTAAATAAAATGGAATAAAAAAGAAACGTATTGGGACCTATTAAAGAGCCACTTTTACAACCATCAATAAAACTTCAGATAAAATGTTGAGATTAAAATGATAATATTGAGAAAAATAGGGCTTGTTTATATTATACAGTGTTATGTTTTAGTTAATTGTTGTGTTTGTCATTGGAAAAGATTATCTATAGGCACTTGCATCAAGGAACTTCACACGAGTTTACCTTCAAACTCTGTTTATTAACTGAGTATAAATAAGTCAACAAAGATCTTTTTGAAATATAATTTTCTGTGTTATGGTAAAAATTTGTATATAATGCTCACTTTAATAAAAAAATAAGGAAGGCAGAACAATTCATGTGACTGTCTCATTGATGAAGTGAACAGTATACAGTCTCAAACAAGCCATAAAAAAGTTCACTTAATATAAATAAAATTTAAATAATTCTAAACCGACAATCTAGAAAGCTTTTATTTATTATTTTTCTTGTACATACCGGGTGACCCGAATCAAATGTTATTAATACAGAGAGAAATTTGAAATTTGGAACATCGATATGACATGATGAAACTAAAATTCTGTGAATATTAAATAGCATATGCCATTCGATGATTAGTCGCGATTAGCACTAACTTCGGTTTTTTAAATTGCATGGTATAATTCTTAATTTAAAATTGACATCTACTAGAAATTATTCTCTTAATAATTTGCTTATACTTACTTTTTGATAAGTCAGTTAGCCTTTGATTTAAAAAATCAATTTATCTTTTATTTCCTTGGTTTATGAAGCGATTTTCGCAAAATTGACCTTGATTTCTCTATTTTTCGAGTATCTGTGACAAATCAATTTTAAAGACAAAAATTAATCTTATTTATTTTTCAATTTTGACATTTAAAATTGAGAAAAATATTATTTTTTCAATGAACACTTTTGCACTTCGTTGCATAAATTAATCATTTTAATTTCGATATAGGAATGAGCAATAGTAATACACTAATTTTCTTTTGAAAAGAAAATCATTTTACATAGTAAGGTTTTCGAAATTTGATTCATATCGTATACCAGGAGCAAACAAAAACTTTGAATACTACAAAATGTGGATTTATGGATAATTGAGTTATCACAAGACTAAATTCAATATCATTCAAAAGAAAATTTCGAGCAGTTTCCAATATTTAATTAAATAATATAACTTGTCATTTAAGAAGCAAAAGTTGGTAGTAAATAGAGCGGAATCGTAAAAGCATCGACATATGATTCTAGATATTGGTAAAATCATATGTCCATTAGGTCATATTGATGTTACAAATTTCAAATCTTTATTTGTAATAATCATTGGTCCAACTACAGTTTCGTACAACAAGAATTTAATCAACCCCTGCAACTTTTGAAGGGGTTGATTCACAAATTCTCAAAAGTAGTTGATAACATACTTATTTCCTTTTTACCCAAATTTTTTTGTTTTTCAGATCTTTACTTTCGTTTCATACATCACAGGCAGAAATAAGAATTGTTTTATTAAAATGGCTTGAAAGATAAACAGTTTTATGTTATAATTATTATAGTTAAAATACGCTGAATATTTTCTATTGGCACACCTCTGAAATTAACCCCAATTTACAAGTTTTTCCATCAAATTAAAAGAAAATATATTTCCTAATAAGCATAATTCCTCTATATATTTCTCTACATTCCGAAATAAATCATTTTAATAACTCAGTGAAGAGCGAAACATTGCAAGAAAACAAACCTACAAAACAAATAATAATTTCGCGTCGTACAAAATGAATATAGAGTTGTCGGAACTAAAGCTATATCGCAAACCTGAGGGACAAAACAAGGAGGAACTAAAAGCATTTCGAATTATTTCCATAAGGGTAGTCAAGCGCGTCGCCAAGTGGATGAATCTAATATAACAACCCTTCACATTCTAACGTTAAACCATAGTTATGCATACCGAACTTCTGAAGAACGATCAGAATAGGCGGTAGGGAAACGATTGTTCAGAACTTAACAGGGACGTACTATTAGATACTTTAACCTACTGATTTCAACAAACATTAAACCTACTTTAGTATTAGAGATGAACTCAATAATATCAACAATGTTGTCGTTAAAATTTTTTAGAAATATTTTTTTATACTCCTGGCATAGATATATGTATATTTGTCCCAAATCCAACCCTGTGTATCATCCAACCCATTCTAACCATCACAAAGGTGTATATATTGTGCAAAATATTATTTACCTTGCAAACAAAAGACAAGCTGGCTCCGCCCCTTTCAGGCCACTGACTAATGATAATATGGGGGTGGGGAGGCCCCGCCTTCAACCCCTATAAGGTAGGGAAATCGAGGGGTGCTAACTTAAACGATTTCCCGTCCTGGATGGCAGTTTTGTTTGAACGGATGTGTGTTGACAGTTGACAGTCGTTGGATCAGTTTGGAGATGGATGGAGGGTTGCAGAGAAGGCTTTTGTGCACATATATTTATTGTGTTCAGAGAAAAAATGAATGCATTGGTTTGCCCTAGATACAGGTACAGGATGGAAAAAAGTCCGGAATATCTTTAGTATTTCAAAAACTGTTTGATGTAATATAATGAAATTTTGGGCGCTAAATATACTGAATATGATGAAAAAAAAAAGTTCGAACTTTTATACAGGGGAGGAAATAAACGTAGTTAAGTTTGTATTATTTTTAATGGAACATATTGCTTATATTTATTGATATCGGTAGCTCGTTAAAGCGTTTACAATGGTGTATAAATCGCTTGACCTATCTGTAAAAAAGATTACAATATAGGAAGCGGACAATTCCTGACTAGAATAAATATAAGAGTAATCATCAAATAACAACTACTTAACTCTAAGAAACTAATGATAGAAAACTCTTTTAAATATATTGTTAGTCTTCTGTTAGTTCTTATTATTTGTTTATTGCTCTACGGCATCATTGCATGCTCAAGAAACGCTTAAGCTAAACTCAACTTAAACTTTAGCTCACTTGAGTCTCAATAAAAATCGTTTACTATCACAGATGAAGTTAACTTGATAACAATAGATCCTTTATAGGAGAACTCAAGTGAGCCACAGCTTGAGTTGGACATATGTAAAGCCTTACTTGTACAATCGAGGGCAATTTGACGAATGTCAATGTTTTTGCGTGAATAAACACGTAAATTTTGAAGTGCCATTAAACTGGCGCCAATAATTTGTACGAATAACGCGCCACTAATTCCAGAAGTATTGGTTGCCAGGCACTGATGCCAATAAACCATGCATTTATAAAACCTCCTTCATTCTCAGCTTTGCTAACAACTTTTAATTTAATTGTTCCGTGTTTTGCTTTTTTTGTTGTTTTTCTGCTTGCGTAAATCCGAATTTATTGGATATTATTTTCGGGGTTTTTGGACCAACATTGGTGGTATTTCTGCGTTGGCGAATTCCCGGTAAAATAACGAAGCTTTAAGTTTTTTTTTCTTAAAAAGGCATCTAGGATATTTCACCTAAAATTTTTTTATAGCCGTAAAATTTTCCTACTCTCATCTCTTTAATTTCTTTTCTAGTTTTTTTTTCTATGATAAATTTACAGTTTCCATATAGCTTTTTTTCACTGCTAGTTTCTATTTCTACATCTGTTCATTTTTATTGTTTTAGTACTGTTCGCCTTGTTAGACAAATTTCCAAAAAAAACAAGTTAAAAATTAAATATTTTTGGTAATACTTTTTATCGTTTATTGGGCTTCTTACTGCACATCATTTTACAGTGTTTTTTACAGCACAGCTAGATAAACAAGCAAAACAAAATCCACAATATAACGTGGAACTTTTGAGAACTGTAACTTAAAAATTTATCGGGAGCTAAATAGATTATTACCACTGAGAAAAAGAAACACGATATTTTGTAAAATTTTAGGTCTCTAATTCCTAATTTGTTTTAAAGAAAATCTGACGTATTCACATTCCAATAAAAGAAAAATCGTAAAAGTTCTAATAAATAAAAAAAATTCAATCGGTGATTTAAAATTTTCCTATTTCGCTCTCAATTCTGCACGAAAACCTGATAAATGCCTACGAGCTTTATTTCCTCCTGTTAGTAATAATAGTGTTAATTTAATTATTGTATTTCCAAATTTATTAATATATTATATTTTCATGCATCTATTGCTGTGCCTCTCAGTGTTTTTGTGTTTTTAGCCCAAAGGAAGACCGAAATGTATTTTAATTTTAACCCGATTGGATGTCATTGTTATCAGCAATATTTATTTAAAAATTAAACTGACACTCATAAGTGTGTTTCTAGAAACTTTCTAATTGCGTGTAGATTAGACATTTAAAATTGATACTTTACACTGATTAAGAAAAATGTTTTTATTGAATTATCCAATATAAATACCTTCTCTGTGTATGCGGGAATTAAGAATTAAGCGATGATTTAAAAATAAAGTTTATTGGGATATAGAAAATCTAAATCTCAAGTTTCCTTGATATGTAATAAAAATCTATAAAACCAATATTATGGATGTTGATCCGCAGAGTCGTAAATTTAATGACCGTCATATTATTGAACAATTTATTGACATGCGTCAGTCAGTGGTTGATGCAATAAAACCAGATACATGTTACTCTTTTGAGGTAAAATATACAACTATACTTGAACACATCTTTATGAAAAAAGTGATTTCAAATTCTTGACGTTTTATCTTTCAAACATTTCATGCATTTAAAATGCGAATTAATTTATTATTAAATTTATAGACCCCTCCATATAAAACATGTTAATTTTCACGATTTTTACGGGTCTAAAATTTATTTGTCGGACCTCCTTACAAGTATGCACAATTTTATGATTCACTTCACTTTGATCAACAATTTTAATGCAAAATTTGATATTATCTTGTTATAAGAATTTTGTTTTGCTATATGTATTTATGATTTTTATTTCTTTTTATAAGATAACTTAAGACGTAAGTCGTTTATAAATATAAATATACATATTGTAGTACTTTTCGTGACATCATTATATGGCACACGATTACTAAGCTTATTGCATTTTTTCTAGTAAAGTTATTTACCAGAATCAGTAATCATGGCTTCGGAGACGTTATGTTTTTACAGATATACATGATTTTTTTATGGAAAAAAAATCGTGTTTCATTTTTTCAAATTCCAATTACAATGGCTCTATAATTGAAGTTAATTAGAAATTTAGCAGATTTTTGGACAGAATTTGAGAGCGGAATAGGAAAATTTAAAAACTCTGCTCGAATATTATTCTTTGTTAAAATTTTAGCAGTTTCTTTTCTTCTGCGAAATTTTCAAAAACCATTACATATTTCCGGCTATGAAATAAAAACGTATCACGTTTTCATGATAATATTTAAGACCCAAGATTAATTTACTTCTTAAATAGAGACCTGTATTTTCTATCTTTTCCGACGTTTCGAAGTGGAAAATTCCATCATTACCCAAAACAAATACCCAAGACCCAAGTATCCAAGACAAAAAAAAATCAAAGCATCGTTTGCATTTTTTCGGTTTTCAGCAACATTTAAAATCGATGCAAAATCGAGCGTGATAAATTAAGATAATATTTATCGGGAATAAAAAATTTTAACTGTTTTTTTAGAAGTTTCTGAATTTTCAATGATATAAAAAAAGTTTTCGAGAAGCAGTTTTTTGTTGAAATTGATATTTTCAAAGTCAGCAAAATAGTTATGGGTAGGACGAACATATGTCGAGATCTACTCAAGACATAATAAGTAATTAGGTGCCTATTCGTTTCGTTAGGTTTGCTGAATTTAAATTTCATTCGTTTTGTGCTTAAGTTTATGCTTAATCCTTTTAAATTATTTCTTTTCATATACACATTGTTTGTATTGTTTTTTACAGCACTGAATAAAATTTCGATCTTCTTCCGATCACCGCCACTCGTCATTCTCTTATATACCTATAACTCCACCAAAACCGAAATGATAATAATTCGGGACCTCAAATTTCCGGAACTAGGCACCAGTTAAATTTAATATCTGCATCACAAAATGGTGCCTAGAAACTCCGATGAGTAGTGCAACATTGAATAAAGCTTCTGTCTCCGATTAGAATTCATTTACGGCGGGTTGTATGCTTAAACGCTTATCCGGAGTTTTCCGGGTTTGGTAAATCGACACGCCACATAGAGCGGTATTTATTGTTCTCGGCAGTGCCAACGCAAATACAGCCTCACAAAGGGCCGTAATATTAGAGCCGCAGGCCGCAGTTGCGATGTTCACCATACCGATTATATTACAATTGAGTTTTGGCTTTGTTCTCTCTTACAATATACACGATCGCGTTTCGGTAAATAGCAGTGTAGGTATATTGCCTCTCGATATTTCTATTCGATCTTTTTGTATAGAGATAAGTAAGAAAGAAGTCAAATACCTGAAGGTCCGATGGAGATTGGTAAAAGTTCTTCAATTTTCAACCTTCTGGTCCAAATGTTTATCTGATCAAAGTGGTGTTATGCGTCTCCCTATACCTATTTCTAATCATTTTCAAGACACGCAACTCCAAAGCTGAATATGTAAAGGATTTCATTCACTAACTGTTCCACGATAAAAATCAGGCATTTCATTAATGAGTTATAATCATAGTAATAGACATTGCCAGAAACTTTATGGCAATAAAATTGCCACAATATAACAATATAATTTCTGTCAGCAAATTCTAATACGATAAAATTTCTCAATTAATATGAAAGGTATTACAAATACGTGGTATTTACTTCATAAAATTATCTTTTTTATATAACTCGTGAATCAACAATTCTAGATAATTTTAGACCAATATGGGTTCATACAATCAAGAGCAGCAAAACAGCAAGTTAACTACGCGCACTCGTGCTTTTTTCATTCCAAATTACAATCATGCATATTGCTGTAATGTAAATCGATAATTTTTAATGCACTTGTTATATTAAAACACATTTGACAAAATTTGATAGAAATTTACGGTTGTCTCTATTCCTTTCTACCTTCCAAAACTAGGAGTTTTTAAATAGGCCACCCTGCATATTTTAGAATTTTTTTAAGCCAAATTTAGTACAAATTTTATAGAATTTGTGTCCCTATACCTATTTTAAGCAGTTTTGAAGATACAGTTCCAAAGAGAAATATATAGAAAAACGGAGAGCCTCAAAGAGAAATATAGAAAAAAAATGAGTGTACAAATAATTCCATCTTGCTCTCCTTTACTTCATTCTCATATTCTTTCTGCCAAAATGTTACTTGTTTTATACGAAAGCAGTTTCACTTCTTTTTTTCCAATTTTTCTACTGTTAAGAAAAATCTTTAAAAATCGAAATATATCAAGTTTCATCTTCAAATTTATGTGAAAATACCTCTTGCATCCAAACCCAAAAAAAGATTAAAAAAATCGAGTTAAAAAAAGTTAAAATTTATTAAGTTTGGAAAATGGAAAATGTTAGAATAGGATTTCCACCCTTCAGATTCAACATATATCATTTCACACATTTCACAGCCGCCACCACTGGAAGAGAAGATAAAAGGAATCAGTGTGAGATCATAAAGAGATCTAGGCAAGTGGCGTAAACGGCACCAAGCCGAGAACAAATAGCGGATTCAATAGGAATGATTTGATTCAACCCCCGAGGATTAGCCTTTGTTCCCGAATCCCGTTTTTCGACGTCGATGAACTCTTCGTGTATGCCCTGCTATACCTTTTTCCGCACAATATGGACCATTAATCTTTGCACTATAAGCATTATTAATTTAATGGTCGAACTCGAGAATATTTTATGAATGACAAACTTAACGTATCGTTAGTCCGCCAATGAGTGCTAGTAAAGAAAAAAAATTACTTACTTTAATCACAATTTGCTTCCTCTCTGTGCAGAGATTCACATCCACAAAACAGTTTAAGGGATGAATAAATTAAACTTGTGTTAAGTCTTTCCTACCGTAAAATTACTCCAGAAAGCTTAATTCAATTTGTATATCATTACCCGTTCGAAGCTTATATCGCGTTTCACATTTAACTAGATACATATGAGGGTGTCTTTCTATGCACAGTTTAAAGGCAAATCAGAACCGGACTTAAAGGAATATTTGTCAACAATTAACAAAAAGGGAACCTGATGGTAATTTGATGCAGTCCGGCACTGTCGGAGATGCACACAACCCCAAATCGTCGACACGGATACCTCTCTGAAAATTAAATAAAAGAGGAACTATTTACGTCGTCCCATCAGAGTGACATAAAAGCATTTGCCACCCCTGCTGACTGGCTTCTACTCAGATCTAGTCAATTTGGTATGGGAGATTTGAGGTGCTGGCCTTCGGTCTGTAGAACTTTAGTTCGGACAGGGGCGTTACATGTAAAAATGAAATGAAAAAAGAGCAGAAAAGTGATCCATACTAATTTGAAGTGTACCATTTTACAGGTTTAAAACTTGGAACTTTTTTAGAGATGTGTTCGGTTTCACAATAGGTAAGTATACAGTGGAACTTGCCTAACCCGAATCTCCCAGGTTCAGAAAGTTAAATTCGAGTTAGAGAAAATTCAAATTACAGAAAAATACGCTAAATTATCTACATATATATGTAGCATGTACACATGTATATACGCATTTTATTGCAAAAAAACAATCACCTACAGTATGTGCATACATACGTATGTTGTTCTAGATTCTTATTTGAAAAAATCGGTAATTTTTTTTTGTTTGTTTAAATAAAGATCATTTCTCTTTTTCAATTAAATCTTCTACTACATTTAACGATCCATTTACGGCATTCGGAACATTTTCTCTCGACGAAGAAAAAAATCTTAGGGTTTAAATAGCAGAATACACTTGGTTAAATGTGAATAAGGCAACAGTTCTTTCGACCTCGCATTCATTATCATCATACGCCTCCGAATCGGACACAATAAAAAATATTTGTTTTTCACGTTGCTGGATTTTACTTTAACTTACATATGTATGTGTGTACCTTTTTGGTTAGGAATAAGATATTCTATAACGCTTTCTAAAATATCTTCGTATGTTAGGGATCTTCATTGTTTATACACCATCGTCAATATTAATGAAACCTTCAAATGAAACATCGTCGGCGTTCATTACAGTTCTGTCTGATGTCCAAATTTGTTTTAATTCAGATAGTGCAAGGTTATCTTTTTCAGCCCAGTTTTTAATAGTATCCAGTATTAATTTATCTTTAGCAAATATAGCATTCCTAAAATAATTTATTGTTTCCTGTTTTACATGGGGATTCCATGTTTTACTTAGACCTCTAATTGCGTCAAGTAGCGACACAGTTGTAGGAGTTGGTTCTTCCATAGAGGCTAAAACTCTCATTACGATTCGTTTTTTGCAATGCTGCTTAAGCTTTTTATAATTACCTGATCCATTAATTATAAAACAGAGGTTAAACTGGGAAAAAATATTTCAATTTAATGTTTTTTAGTTTTGCGTCTATATTTTTAGAGCGTGCAAGACAGTTATCAACAAACAGTAGAACTTTCCTTTTTTGGGCAGCAAACATTTTATCTAGCGTTTTGAGTCATTTCTCATAGGTTTCACTGGTCATCCATGCTTTTTTGTTACACTCACAATCACAGCAACTTCTTTAGCTTTTTCTCTAATTAGGATTCGCGAGAGAGGAAGATTTTAGCACGTGCGGTAGGGTCCCACTTACACATAGCTTCATCGACAACATTATTAACGCAAGTTGTAAGTATTTTTCGCTTGTAGAAGTTAAAATTAGGGTCACCTTGTTGTGGTAAAAGTTTATCTTTATTTTTTAAAATGGTCGATAATTTGTTGGGGAAAGTCCCAAATTCCTTTGCAATGTCTTTTTTTTTCTTTTCGCCGTTACCACTCACCGTTCTACCTCAGGAATTAATTTTAGTTTTTCCTTAAGTGTTAAACATTTGAAATTTCGTTTCGCCATTTTAATACAATGTAACACTATATAAACTGCACAAAATACATACGATACAGTCCAAAAATCCTTGTCCCTCAAATGTCACACCTTTATTGCAACTGGTTTACAACTGCGTACTATAAAACCAAATAAGGTTTTATCTGTTACCACTTGGCGTCGTAAATCAGTAAATCCCTGAAATACAGTAGGTAAATCCCCGAACTATAGTAGGTATTTCTCCAAAAAATTTGAGTTAGGCTTAGTTGCCTGCTAAATTTCGATTCGAGTTATCGAAACTCGACTTATGGAAGTAAAATTACTTAATGAGATTATAAAAACTTAATTTTATATTTCCAAATATTCGATTTAGAGAATATTTCCAGTTAAAGGAGTTCAAGTTAGGGAAGTTCTACTGTATTTCAATTATGCAATCCGGATTCTTGCGTCATGTAAGACATTTCCATCCTGTGTGCAACAATTATACGAAAAAGAGAAGTACTGCTAAGAAAAGAAAAAACAGTAAATAAATTCAAAAAGAATTTTAGGTAACACTAATTGAAATTTCGAACGTAGTTGAAGATTTTATATTGTAAGTATAAAGGAGGTTCAATTGTTTAGTATCGCTGTGTTCGAAATCACTTTTAGACTGCAAAACGTGTAAAGAAAATTAAAAAGAAAAATGCCAATTTTTAGACTTATAGATGATAAGATTCAGAAATTGGATTGTAGTTGATATCTAATTGTTACTGTTTATAGAGCGATATTTTTGGCATAAGTATTTATATATCTATTTTTTGAGCAATAAAGTGACATCAACAAAGTTTTGAGGTTTCCTAAGGCATTTTGACACTTTCTGAATAAATTGTTGCAAGATTTAATGCTTAATTTCAAGCATCCTGAAATGGAGTCAATTTGCAATGCATATCCAAAGAGAATTCTCTTCATCTCCAAAAGATTTTTGGACCTTTTACAATATTAATAAAATTTCATGTTTCAAAGACAGTCGATACTATTTCAATAAAATTGTACATCAGATTTTTTTTGGCGATGCTCTTTGATACAATAGAAAAAAAAATTAATGTTAAAATTACCCTAATAATTATTTTCTTAAAATTGACACCTATTTTTTAATATAAAAACGTAGTCAATGGCAAAAGAAAATAATCTTGACCAAAACAAAATCGTAATTTAAAAATTCAAATGACCTAAATTTGAAATAAATCGCGTAAGTGGTTTCTGAGTTATGTGGGTGGTTCCATGAATTTTTAGACACACTGTAGATAAAAATCAAAATATGTACTATAGTTATTAACCACATTATATATATATTAAAAGGAACACTTATGCTCCACAGATAGAAATGATCTTAAATGTGCAATTTCGGATGTTATTTATGTTCAATTATATATATCTTTTTCCACGCTACAAGTTGGTCAATTATGTTTTGCACCAGTAACATATTTTTGTTATTATGTAAAACAGTTTTTTAGTGTTTTTAGGCTAATTAATTATTGAGATTTCATCAAACCAGTCGATTTTTAACATGATGCAAAAAACATACAAATTTAACTATTTAATTTAAATTTAAATTTAAATTAAATTAGCATCCTATTCATCGAATTGTAGCATATTTTTAGCAGGTTTAAATTGATTTTGCTCACTATATTACATACCTTAGAATGGCAAAGCTTTGAAAGTACAACTTATAAGATACTGTGCCATCTAGGTGGAGAGACTGCTAACAGACTAAACACCTCATCGAATTCTGTATCGTCGAAGCCGCGATTAGTCAGATTCTACCGAGATCAAATAGATGGCGCACAACAGCTCATCGATATTAACGTTTAAAGTTTAAATCCCAGTTATAGATTTAAGTAACATAACATAATGCAAAAAGCAGCATCCTGGGCAACTTCCTTACAGACTGTACACGTTAATTATGTACATGAATAAACTTCCTTTCTAAAGCATATATATATATATAAAGACCTTCTAAGTGGACCTAAAATTTTGAAATTGTTTTTACCTTTTTCTTCAAGCTTAACATCAAATATCTGTTGTCACTGTGGCTCTCCACACCCCAAATTTAAGTATTTTATAAATTAAAATAAATTTCCCATTTTTCATTCTTCATTTCTTAGATATCGAATCCCAAATATTCGAACAATTAGGTAATAAAAAGAAATTAATATTAAACCACAGTGCAATACCTCCTGAAATTTTAAGACAATATGTATGCCTTAAGTATTATATGTTTAATAAAAACCTGTGCTTGTGCCCATGCTCTCCGGAACAAAGCATCTGTTGAAATTCTTCATCGAACATATGCAGTGTGTCTACTTAAGTGAGAATCATATGGTAAACTTTTTTAAATTAATTTTACGAAAAAAAGTTATTCTTCATAAAAATATCTGCATATCTTAAACCTAAAATTAAATAATTAGACATCACATCTTTGCAGTCCTATTTCAGCTTTCTTTAAAAGATTTAATTTTGCTCTAGACATTTTTTTTATTGTTAATTTCAATAATGCACATTTATCTCTGGTTTATTGAAAACATGATAACTATTCGTCTTTTAATAGGTTTTCATAACAATTGCGTAATTTACCTAAGTAATTAATGCATAGCAATAATTTATTTTGCTTATAGGGAAAGATAGTCTTACACAAATTCGTATTTTTAAGAAAAGTTGGTATACGATTCCAAAAATGTGATATCTAATAATTTTATTTTAAGTTTAAAACTGCAGAACTTTTTATGAGGAATATTTTTTTTTGTAAAATTAATAACAAAAAAGTTTCCCATGCGATTCCAACTTAAGTAGACAGACTGTATTTATCACAGAAGAGTTATTCAACGAATTACTCAAAAACGTCCTTGACTACTCAACTGCACCCCTTGCCTCGTGCAGCCGCTTGAAGTAATGAAAGCAGTAATTTGATTTACTGTTAACGGGTGATCATTAAAAATACCTCACAGTAGGCGGTGAACCGTAAACGTAGGGCATTGATTAAGCCATTTGCCATTTCCCATTAAACAGCCGACAAATAAATAACAGTGGATGAATTAAACTCAGACATTCTTCTGATATTTCAACGCCTACCTAAGGTTTTTTGAATGATCACCCTTTATAAGTTGTCTTTTTATGTGACGGACTCACATTGTGAACACAGGTCTCTACGGGTTCTATCGGCGTTACGGTTTCACTTGACTAGGTCACAGTTCTAAGGCCGACCGAACATTTTATGATAAGTACCTAGGGTGCCTGTAAAAGGTCTTTATAACGCTCTACCATAGATACTTCGGATCAAAACAAAACGATTTAATCATATTTACTCTAGTATACTCTTTACTAGAATAAACTCTTACTCTAGCAGACGTTTTTTCTCTGATAAAGCTATACCAGCCTACCACATTTTAGGTTGATATTAAAATTGTTATTGTTTTCTTTTCTTATTAAATTTCGTCAGTTCATTACAGATTTGTTAAGACAATATTGGTGTTGCGCCGTTACTTATATGATTTTTTCTCGTAAACGGTTCCTCCTCACAACATCAACAAGGTATATCTTTTTTACTTAAAAATGATGACCAAATATACTACTGCATTAAAAAATCATTTATACCGGGAAGTAAAAAAGTTTCGATCAATCAAATACGTGCTATGGACTATAAGTAGCGTCCTCTACTAGATAAGCGCAATTTATCAGCAGGTAGGAATTCCGCGTCTTGAA
Organism: Euwallacea similis; assembly: GCF_039881205.1. Lineage (NCBI taxonomy): Eukaryota > Metazoa > Arthropoda > Insecta > Coleoptera > Curculionidae > Euwallacea > Euwallacea similis. The sequence goes on from NC_089630.1 coordinate 2,993,306, forward strand.
AAATTCCTCTACACTAACATTCATGATTTGTTGTTATACAGTACGGCAAATATTAACAAAAATTGATTTTTAATTTTCGATTTTGACCCCCTTTAGTGCTGTTATCAACTTTTGGACTAGAGTAAATATGACTAAATTTTTAAATGTTTATTTGAAGAATCTGTTCTATAGCGTTGTAAAGACTTTTTACAGACACCCTGTATATTTAGTGTTACTATTAAGTATCTGTATTGTGTGAAGAATATAATATATTTTCAAGATTTAATCAATATCTCAAAGAAACTGCACATAGTAAAAACCAAATAGCTTATCATGACTCAGTGAACGGCAAGGGTAAGGTCCTAAGTGGGTGTTTCACGCGTTGGCAAATTAAAATCAATAAAACGCGCCCCTTGTTTGAATGAAATCATACTAAATATCTCCAATATAGGGTTAATTTTGATTAGAATGCTCTGTGATTCAACGAATGGAAAAGAGAATGGAATAGAGCTTTCAAGCTTTTTGTATCAGATATCTGATATATCTACGTATCTTATCTCATTTAAACGTTCAATGCACCATCCATTATGTTAAAGTTTATGGAATATACATATATTAATTTATGTGTAAACTTTTACTTACGCAATGCAGTACAAAATGCAGAACCGAGAATTTCCATTTATCCTTATTTCTATTTTCATAACAGCATACTTCCTCTTTACATGCGAAAGTTTGGAGCATCAGCTACTGCCAACGTTCCTAATTCCCATTATCCATAACTTGCAACAAACGACCGTATTGCAATGTAACCTGAAAGCACAAATTCTCTCATGAGAAGTTTATGTGGAGGGTTGCGGAATCAATAATGGCTGATTTAAATGTTGTAACGAAATATGTATACAGGGTTGCTCAATAGTGTATGGGCGGTGGATAGAGGTTAAATGGTTATAGCTAGGGAAAAAATGATAAAGTTTAGTATCGTTAGAACCAGAAAATAGTTTTTTTTATACAGAGTATAATAAAAGCATGGGAGTGCAGTCGATTTTAAAATACAATATTGTTGGATTAATAAATTCCTCGTAAAATTTAAAGTATTTTCCCATTAAGTATACTATGTCTAAATCTAATCATTTTTAAGCTATTGTGAGTAAAGTGAAGATAGAGGTTTAGAAAATATTTCTCAAATGGTTCAAAAGTTACGACCCCCAAAAATGCAAAAAGCGTCATATTTCAAATGTCTATGTCAAAATCATATGAAAATCGACGTATACTAAGATTGGGATTTTGAGGTGATTCCGAAAATATCAAAATTTATAGTGTTTTATTTGAAATTTTAATCTTACGGTTGGTTTTAGATAGACTTGGCAACTCTGCACTAGGGAAACTATTCCCATAAGGCAGGATATGACCTACTATAGCAGAATACTAGATTAGTGAAAATATCTTTTAGTTCTTCAAAATTTTCTAACTAACGGGCTACGTAAATCACCCTCTGATGATTTGAAGTTTTATTTACTGCTATAAAAACTTTTCCAACTTTAGAATAACCCTGTATTTACGGTTTAAATTTAATTTAAACTAATTTAATTAACATAATGTAATTAAACCTTTCAAATTGACTATAATAAAATTTTTAAGATCCACCAGAGCTAGACCTTAATTTTAACCTTTAATGGGCGCGAAAGTCTTAAATCCTTTGTTGGACGAAAAGAATGATAAGAAATTACAAATACATACCTTTTCTCGATAAAACCCAATCGAAATTCTTGTGGGTCTCATAAAAAAGAGTTTTAGGGCCCATAAACCATTAGGTTCTTTATTTTTGACCTGTGGATGATAATACTACAGTCTACAGTTAATACCATTAAATGGCTGATGGTTATAAACAACTTTTTTTTCTTTAGGTACCTGTCTAATCGTTTTTCATTGGCGTTCGTGATTCGAACCACTTTTAGCTTAAAAACCTGGGGTTAAAAACAGACTCATATTCTCAAACCTTGAGAAATTTCTCTTTCAACTTTTTCATAGACAGTTTTTAGCTTATGAAAAATTATAATTTAATTAATAGTTTTGAAATTGACTTTTCATTATACGAAGCTGAAAAAGTTAGCTGCAGTAAAAATACATATTTCCCGTAAGCCCATGGAAATGAGCATATTATACGAGCATAAAATGATCATGTTGTGCAAGTTGCAAGTCGATTTCTGCTATAAATGTTACCAGCTTTTCCAATACAGGAACGATTTTCTTATAAAGTTGTTTACAAATAAAATCTATTTAACTGAAGAAAGTAACTGAGTTTAATTTATTGCTTATGTTTTCAGAGTCTAACAATAAGCATTATCATGTATTTTATATTTGAAATGCATTTTTCTAACTCATAATAAAATATCATTTTCTTACCTTCTATTAAACACCACTGAATTTTTATTGACGTTAAAGTCTTGCTACAGCAAGCATATTCTAAACATTATGTATGTAAACAGGGTGTTTGGAAAAGTTGGTACCAAATTTAAAAAAGTAAGTATAGAGCTAAAAATAGTAAAAAAAAGTTCCTATAATCATTAGTCCGACCGAGCACCAGTACTATCGTTTGGATATTTTTTTAAATATATTTTTTTCTGATCAAAATAATGGAATGAAAATTGTAAATAATAATCATATTATACGGATCTTTAACCATCATAAGTTTTATGAAAATCGATTATAAAAAGAGTAATTTTTTAACTATTAATAAAAGAAATTTTTCGAATTTTTTTTAGCTCTTTAAATTATTAAGCAAATTATATTATTTTTAATGGATTAAACTTTTTTGAAAAAAAAAACTTCTGTTTTTTTCGAATTTTGTGTAGTTTAGTCAGAAATCATAATTTTTTAAATAATGTATGACTCAGAACAGTAATATTTTTTACTTGGTGACTTCTTTACATTTTTACTTAGAATTCTGTAATAAATTCTGCAGAGTGACTGTCGATCTCAGAAGGGTTTTCCTTCTGTGCACCTCTGCATTCTTGAATAACCGGAAGGTCTCATTGGAAATTAATAAACTAACTTTACGCAAGATGTTCTAGAAGCATTAGTACACAGTACAGAATATACGGTGCTAAGGGGTAAAACATGGAGTAACAGACCTTATAAAACAATTTCCATTCTACAGGATGTTTAAATAATTTTTTATTCTGTAAATAATATAGGTACAGAGTGTCCCATATTCGACTCTCAACATGGGGATCTCGGAAACCGTAGGAGATACAGAGTTAGTTAAAAGGGGGTAAAGTTGTGTCTTTATGAGAGGAATACTTTTCCTTTTTAATTAAAAAAACCCAATTACTTCCGGCGATATCCGGAAAAAAACAAAATTTGCTATTTTATTTTGTTTTTTTCTGCCTTAAATTACAGAGAAACTTGAAAATGGGGAACACTTTCCTAAAGTACTTTTTTCCGTGCTACAACACGAAAATAGTTTTTCGGAGATACGACGTTTCGATTTTTCAATACTATCATCAACTTTTTTTTTTTAAATGGGGACCTGTCCGTTTTTTACGTTGATACATAAATCACTGATAACTGGAAAACATTCCTTTTGTAGATTTAGGGTTTAGTTTTACAGACGGTTTACAAATTTAATTAGAAGGTTGAATCATTGCACTTGAGGAAAATCAGGAAATTTTATTCAAAATTGGTGGAAATAATATTTTAACTGCAGTTTTGGGAGCGTATAATTAACTGCAACTTCTGTCCATTTTGTTTACAAACTGGCTACTGTTATAAACCATTTGCTACACCACTGGTAGAGGAAGATATAAAGGGAAAATGTTCACGGTAGTTAAATTGAAGGTTTCGAATTACATTCCGGGACTTAAACCGGCCAAAAGAAGCTGAGATTGGTGGCGATCGTAAACGGGGGCCCCTTAAAAGGGTCAAGTACAAAGAAGGTATATCGTCAAGTTTAATCTGCTTGGTCCTTCAGTTGGACAATAATATATCATTTTTAATGGGATTATAAACCAGAAGTTGAATTATTTTATGGTTCAGAATTGAATATGATAATGACAATTATCGATAATGATTATTACTGTATTTTTCACATTCCTTTACAAATTGAGATATGGAAGGCCTTTATTTGGAACACTCTCATAACAATAACAACAAAATGATTTACAGAAACAGGATAATGAAACATAGCTTTTTACAACATACAACATCAACCGTTATACAACATCATTATGACAAAAGCAGGCGTTAAATAAAAAAGCTCCTGATAAGTAAGTAGGTAATAAATTTCATGTTGTCGCGTATGTGTACACTTATACAAAATACATACATAATGTAGGGAGTCGATTTTATGCAGGCCCCACAGTATGTACATACATAATAAGTGTACACAAATCATACACTTAAGAATGAGTACCATTCGTCCAACTTCCTATATTGGTTATTATACAGGCTGTCTCTAAAAAACACTATGCCTTCACGCGTTAATATAATTATCGAAATAGCTTATATGGGACAATCTGTATAGGCATATTCGGTCATTAAAATACCGCCTCAACTAAAACATCTCTCGTTGACGGCTCATATTGCTTAAGTACTCTCATATATGCTAGTACCGCTTTACTTACAAAGAGGCTCTTAATGACATTATTCGTTGGCTTATAACAATTATACCGAATGGCGATAACTAAAAGATTAAATAAAATTTTCTTTGTGGAGTTCAAGTTCTGAAGGTGCATTTCATAGAGGTTGAAATGTCCACTGTTTTTTTCTTTCTTTTGTATGCAAAGGTTGGGTGACATAACAGAACTTTCTTGGCAGGTACATTTGACTGATTTCTTCCAAGATTTCAGAATATAAAATACAAAGTTTAATATAACGAGGATCATAACTTTTTTACGTTCCACGGAATCTCCTATGTAAATGTTAAATGCCACTGAAATTTTTATTTGTTTTACAATATTACTATAGCAAGCATCTTCTAAACATACATACAAGGTGGGTTTTTTAAAAGTATAAATGCCAATGTCTTGAAAATGATGCCGGCAATGAAAAAATCCAAAAACACGTCTACCATAATATGATGGGGCACGATGATTGAGGCTATTTGAACTCAATTTTCAACCATAGAAGTATAGAACATGATATTTATTTAACAAAACATATCATCCACTGATTTGTTAAATCTCAATTTGCTCGAAAACTATTGGAGATTTCGACTTTCAACAAGAGTACCTTTTTAGGAAAAAATTTTCAAGTTTAATATTTTTCCTATAAAGTTGTCAATAAAGTTAAGTACAAAAAAGTTTAGGTACTTTTTAAGCACTATCCCCCCTGTATTACTCGTCTCTGACAAAACCCATCCCCCCTCGGAAAAATTGTGGTAATTTCTTCATAGAAACGCAAAAAGAGCACAAAAAGTTATAATAAAGTACAAAACTTCATTAATTTATTTCGAAACGTTTCGAAAATATTAATAAAAACCATCCTCAGTCAACCTTTCACCTTGTACATCAAAAGCGAAGCGGCTTCTGATATACATATGTTTATATGAAGTGTTCACTATATTTTGGAAGTTAGAATATGTAGTTGAATTTATGGTTCAGAGATACCTTGTATAAGGAGGTTTTATTGGGAAAAAAATTGAAGAAAGCTGACGTAAAAATGGAAAAAATCTGCATAAATAATAATGAGATATGTATGTACCATAAGTGTCTGCAATAAATTCTTTTTAGTTAACGTTAGTCAAATCATCTTTTTAATAAAACCTAAAAGTCTCGCCAGGTACGCCACTGAATCTCTTTAACAATGCCATTGACAAAAACTGGATTTTATAACCACCTGTTTCTTAAATAGTATTATCAACCAGCTTGACAACAACGAAAATGGGTCTTATACATGTCTTATATGACGGACTTCAAGGCATTTTAATCAGGCATACAAGAATTTAGTAGGGGATTTATCGAGGAAAATTGTCTGCACTTATCTATTTGACGATGGGATTTAAAAAATATGCCTGTCAACAAAGGTAATCTACTGCATTATGTCTTCTTTTATCGCTGTATACGCAGCTATACGTTTGGCATGTGGTTATATGTAGGTATCCTATTGTTAAAGAGTAAGATTCAGCTTGTTGATCATCATGGTAATTTTATACTTTAGTAAACATCCACCGGTATCTATTCTTGATTTGAAAACATTACTAGAAAATTTAGTTATCGTTTCTTTGATCCATAATCCCCCTTTGATTATACAGGGTGATTCAGAGTTGTGGTGTCAAAAGCCTAGGGGGTATTCATCTTAACAAAGTATGAAAAAAAGTTCATATGAACATGAGTCCGGAAATTATTCATTTCCGAGATACAGGGTGTTAAACTTTAAGAAAAAATTGAGTTTTTCGTTAATAGCTTAAAAACGCTTCAGCGGATTTGAAAGAATCTACTAAAAATAGTACATTTTAGTCTCTTGACTTTTTTCCGTATCTATCCCAATCAGTTCTTTTGATGTTTTTTTACTTTTCCTTCTCAAGTTCAGAGACGTGTCGAAGTATGGTATTGCATTTTTTTTCTCGAAAACTAAGCGAGATGCGGAAAAAAGTCAAGAGACTAAAATGTGCTATTTTTAGTAGATTCTTTCAAATCGGCTCAAGCGTTTTTCAGCTATTAATGAAAAACTCAATTTTTTCTTAAACTTTAACACCCTGTCTCGGAAACGAAGCATTTCCGGGCTCATGTTCATATGACCCTTTTTTCATATTTTGTTGAGATGAATACCCCCTAGGCTTTTGGCACCACGACTCTGAATCACCCTGTATGCTGTAACCTAACATAAGTTCTTAACTTCTCATAGCTCTTAGTCGGTAACTTATTCTTTAATGGCATTACTTATCGAAATGGATATGCGTAATTTTTATCAATTCTAAATAACGTTTGCCATAACTGGGCTACCGCGACCGCAAGTTAATCTAGCCGGCCCATATCTGTATTTCTCATTTCTTCACCTACATTTTTCGTTCACTCCGTATTAAGGAAATTCCCATCCCGGGTGACTCAGGTGAAACCATTCTGATGTCAGCGGTAAAAGTTCGAGATTCAAATACTCGACAGTCAGCGCACCGCTGTTCAGTTGTTTGTAGGTTTCGCTCGTGCGTTCAGTAGCGCAACTGCACGCTTGCGTATCGCACTCGTATTTCTTCGATTAGCAATAGCAGGCTGTGGATCGCACACAACTGCCGCAAATTTTTACCGTGTTTGATTTGATAGGTGCTTAAATGGTAAATAATGACTTTGTAGTGCCAGAACGGTCAAATGATATGGCGAATGAGGCGATCGTCGTACCCCTGAGGAAAGTCGTGGTTGACATCCTGTTGCTGCAGTTGGGTAAGATTTGATTTCGGTTTGTTGCAGGAAATTGATGCATGCCCAGAATCAGCTGTTCAATGTTTGCGCATCCTTTTCAGAGTTCATTTTGTTTGTTTACTCATTAATTGCGTAATCAATTTACAGAAGCCGATTTAACCAATTGCCTGATTGACTGCTACGTGTGAATAAATATTTTGGAACGTCATGTTTTGTTGTTTAATACCTGTGTGTTTATTATTATTGCGAACAAATAAGATTTTGTTGATATTTTTGCTATACATTAACAAGGAGGTATGCAGTGAGTTAAAATCAAACTCGTTCGCCAAACAAAAATACATTTTTTGAATGGACAAAGTATACCAAACGATTTCAAACAAAATAAAAACGATGTTTTTAAGAGTATAAGTATTGTATTTTACAAACAAGGACAAAATACTAGAATATATTCATTTGCTTAAAAAGACAAACGAAAAATTAATAACAAGTCAAATTTTGTGGCAAAAGCAAAACTCACTCGCAACGTGAATATCACATTTTTGCACAAAGTGTCAAGTTAATACATATTTGGTATTCAAACCTTTGTTTTTTATAATTACATGTAATCTTGAAAGCATTGATTTAATCAACTTTTCTTAATATGATGAATCAATTTTGTTTCATTCACCTGCAAGTACACGTTTAATTCCATTTTATTTGAAGTTTTGTGTTGTACTTTTCGATCAAGATAGTTTTATGTAAGTTCTCAATGGGATTCATATCGGGACTTTATGGTGGGCGATTTATAAAGTGAGGGCTATTATACAATAACTAAGACTTAATTTTGTAAGTGGCATGCTTTGGGTCATTGCCTTGATGAAATTGCCACCTATGTGTTAATCCTAATTTTTGAACACTTTCTGGAATATTTTTTTATGAAGTCTAAATAAACGTTTTGATCCATTTTGCTCTCTATAAAATAAAGTTTACCAAGTTCTGCTGTTGAAAAACTCCCCCAAACCATAACGAATCCTCCCTCAGTGTTTTACTTTTGGCCGTAGATTTTTTAGTTGCAACTCTTTATTTAGCTTCTCACCATACGCAAACCTTACCATCGAAGCCAAAGACGTTATAGTTGCTTTCGTCCGTAAATAAAACATTTTTCCAAACCCTCGAAATCCTTACATCGGTGCTCCCAGGCAAATTGCAAACATATTCTTTGATTATGCATATTAAGTGATTTGTTTCTGGCCCTTCTAACGTGAATCTTTGCTCTACGTAAAACATTACGGGTAGTTTGTGCCATTACGGTTTTCTTAAAATGTTCTCGAACCATTTTTCTAACTTTGGGAGCACCTAAAAAAACTTCTTTTTGTATTTCTTGCTCAATATAACGTTCTTCAGCTTCGGAAAACGTTTTATTATGAGCCTTTTTGCACTTGTTTTTTTTATTTCATTTCCCGTTCTGTACCTTTGCACTACACTTCTAACAGTAGAATAACTTCTTAAGACTATTTCTGATATTTTTCGTAAAGATTTTCTATTTTGAAAATGTGTAAAAATGTATGTTTTTTTCATTAATAGATAGCCCACGTTGACGACCCATTTTGATTTATTTTACAATCAAAATTCCTTAAATTGTATTTTTGACGAATAATGTAAACAAGTTTAAAAAATGATAACACAGCAATTGAAAGTTTGAAAAATATTTTATCTGGGCAAGTTTTGCTTTGGCCACGAAATTTGAGTTGTTATTAGTTTTTCGTTTGTACTTTTTAAACAAATGAATGTATTCTAGTATTTTGTTTTTTTCTTAAAATACAATCCTAACACTCTTAAAAACATTGCTTTTTATTTTGGTTGAAATCATTTGGTGTTTCACACATTTTGTCCATTCAAAAAATGTATTTTTGTTTAGTGAGCGTTTGGTTTTGACTCACTGTGTAGCGACGGCCAAATCGATACTGTTATTAACTGTATGATATGAACACAAGAGAACCTGAATATACCTATTAGCGCCATTATCGATTAATGTTTGTTAACATTAACCTGTTCAATGTTCGTGTGTGGGCGATTATCCTCTCATGTAATTAAAATGGGGGAATATAGGGATAATAAAGTGCAGATTTGTCGTCTAAACGGGATCCATGCGGTTCCTGATTTCTGGTGTAAATGTCACTGACAAATGGCTCGAGAAAGAGGTCGAAAAGAATGGTATATAGTGGAACATTTTAAACATTTATCTCTACTGTCAAGTAAAGGATAATGTCACAAAAACATCATTACAGACTTTGCATCTAAGGGCATGAAATTCTTATACCAAACGCTTTGCAAAAAGTTGCCTAATGTTGATAAACACCTTTTTGGAATGACTTTTTGTATGACAACCCTAACATATTAGGTATTTTCATGTGAAATGTGTAATGATAGTTTTGTCATATTTTCGATGAAAAGAGTATTGTGCGGAAATGTACCACCTGCCCACTGTAATGGGCCATCCAATGGTCTATAGCGAGACCAAGCACAAAAAGATTTCTGTTGTGCTCTGCGTTAAATAGCTGCAGTTAGTATCTAGAACTGAAAAACGTCTATTACTACGTTTATTATTTTCATATAAATTGGAAACCGTAAGAGATATAAAGTTGACGATTCAGTAGGAGAAACTTGCTTATTTTAAAACGTAACGAAACTGTTTTAAAATTTGGAAAACCGCAACTGCATCCGGCAATATTAAAAAAAGCAAATGTTTACGTAAAATGTTTTTAGTTTTCCCCGGCTATCTAAAATACGACGTTTTGCTTTCCTGCAACCCCCACCAATTTGAATTTTTTAGATTCGGTTTTGGATTTTTTAAATTCAATTTCGAGCCTCCTTTGTATTCTGAAATAACCGATTTATAAATTTTTCCCAACAAACTTCCGATAAACCGGCTTTATCGCAGCCATTTGCAAATTGAGAGAAGCTCTTTACCGCGCGCGTGCGATGACACCTTTCACCTCACTGATCAAAGAGATGTGTATCAGAAGCAAACATTTTTATAAGGAGATGTTTAACATTGATATGCGTGCTATAAAACTTTTTATCACATGTATGCGTGTTCAGATTTCACCTCACAATTATATTTAATTGCACTTGTAGAAGACATCAGAGTTAACACTCATGCGTTCGTAGGAAAAATGCTATGATTTACGAGTGCGAAAATGTTATGCACATTTGCTAACTTTTAACTAAAACACTATAGAGCAAGACTATATTATAAAAAAAAGGGTTCAAGGCAAAGATTACTTACTTTTGAACAAAGGTAACGGTTTTTTGCAAGAACATGAGAAAGCGAAACAGCACTGAATGCCTATGGTTCAAATCAAGTAACTTTTTATTCACGGCACAAAATGTAACAATTGAGAGTCGTTTTGCGTAAAGTGACAAGTCATATAAATTTAATATGCTAAAAAAGAATAAAAATATATTTGAATATCTAAACATAACCCTATTTCTTTGCACGGTTGCCGCTTAATTTGATGATATTTAGATATAATTAACTTTTTTTTAATTTTAAAGCTTTTTTGTTCATTGGTATGATAATTATTTGCTCTGTATCTAACAGTACTGTTAAGTATTGCTATATACTGATAGTACGTTGCACCAATATCTGACCAGTTCCTACTACATATTAATTTTAAAAAGATGTGGCATCATAGCCGATGTGAAGCCCGTGACGTGCATAAAAAGTTACGTGATTTGACCTAACCTAAGTTTTTTTTGGAATTTAGTATTTATTTATGTTTGAAGTCATTTCATAGAACATCAAGAAGCAAAGAATACTTTCTTGTTACACATTTGTAAGTTTTACAAGGCCAAGTTTTAAAAAAATCCAATGTATCATTTTTCGAGATATCATTAACATCACTTTTTTAGTTATCTTCAAGGTTAAAGCCCATTTCAGGCTAAAACCATTAAAAAATACAAATTTGATGTTAAAGTTATTTGGCTACATTAAAGTGTAAAATTAATATTAAAAACAAAAATTGAGAATTGAGTACAACTAATCGTTCATTCCATAACTCTCTACTTTTCTCTTGTAGCGTTAGGCCGGGATTACCCCCATCTAACACAAACGTAATTTTTTTCTATAACAACACATGCAAGCAAATTACATTTACCGCTGTGAATTACCGATATGGTTCTATATAATTCCAGCCTTATCCTTTTAATCAGTGGTCGATTGATGAGTGGTCCTCTATTATTGAACTTTTGTTTTCTGCCATATAAATTTTGATATTGTACTGAGAATATAAAATTAAAGCTCCGTCAACGGAACGGAAACAAGCAATTTAAAATATTTGGGTAATATAATTCTTTTCATTAATCCACCCCTGAAATTAGATAATCTTTTTTTATATTCGATATTAACCTTTAAATATCTAAGTGTAACAATGTTAATTCTTTAATTTGATGCTGGCTACGTTTTAACAATTTACTAATCTTGACAATTTTAGACCAATCAATGTTATAAGTTAATAATTAGATGAGACTCTTCAGTAAAAATGGTAACATTTTATTCAATTTTTACTTTTACTACTGGGGCTAATTTTTCTAACTTCAATGAGATTAAGAAGTTGTTGAACTCTACTTTGTTACTTAGGGTAGGAGTTCCTCAAAGAGTTGAACAAACATTAGCTCTCGTACCAGAGGAATACGGGCTAATATTTAATAGGCCTGCATGTTATAAACCTAGAAGAAGCACTCCTTTATGAAAATGGCGAAGAATTTTAATAATTTCCGCATGGAATCATTTGGTGCGGCATTTGACTTTTAGAATGGGATTATGATTTTTCCGATTAACACAGAACCTGATTTCAAGAAAATACTTGCTCAATCAAGATTAAAGTTCAGCTTATAATATGGTGATGGCACATTGAGAGAACGTAAACCTACACTATAATTGCTGACCATACATACTTGTCTAATAATTTTGAACTTTTCATTTATTATCGCAAATCTAATTATAGCAGTTAACCAATGCCATTAGGCTGATACCAATTAATACACATTAAGTCAACAAAAAGTCTCTTAATCCTCGCATAAGTATATTTTAATTTAAGGAATGGGACAGTCGCCCATTATAACCGTTAAATGCAAACTAGTTTCGAAACCGGTACAACGGATAAGTTTTTCGTTGGCCAAAAGCAAAAGAGAAAAAGAACCAGAAGTCTCAATAGAATTAAGATGCTAGGGTCAAATTATTAATGTTCTGTTAAGTTTAACGTCAAGATAGTTTTCACAGAAACCAAGAATATGACCACAAGTTTGTGAATTAAAAATTAAGTCAAATTAAGCTTGTAAGTTAAAGAACAGGTTTCTTGTGGTTACTTAGTTAAAGAAGAGGTTGCTTGTGGCACATGATAATTTAAGCTCGTTCAAAATTTGCGTTAACGAACCGCAAATCAAAATAATGAAGGAAATTTAACCAAATTGGAACATTAAACCCTAGTACCACCTCGAATGCGATACCAATCTGGACTAACCTGAATTGTTCTATTTAAGAACCTAATTAATATTTCGCTGAACCTGTCTTAAGCGCACTCAAATTCATCCTTAAAATACTGTATTGCTGACTGATTTGTGCATTTTCAGAGAAAAATTCGGAGCTGTTGACTCCTGCCTTTAAACACGTTAACACTTCCTTAACCAGTAAAGCCAAAGATTTATTTGCGTTAACCTCAGATTGGCAACACATTTGTCAGCTTACCCATCATATGCACCATAATACGTTACTTGACCTAAGTCAATTTATGCATTAGCCACGATTTATTTATCTTCCAGCCTCCGTTCGCGCCTTATTCAACGTCATCGTCAATACAGAAATAAATCTTACGTTCTTTAGCTAACATCTATTTTTATTTTGTTTCAAAGTTCAATAACAATCTAACGGTTATGAAGGCGGATGGTGTTGGGCACAAAGTGAATATTTCTGCACGGAATCACTCAAGCACGAATAGAAACCACAACTGAAGTGAAAGTTGTGATTATCTAATTTAGAATACATACCAACGTATTGTTGATTGAAATAGATAAAATATCGTTTTCCTACGAGCACTAAACAGCCCTTAAGTTCCTTAAAGCTCCATGATAATCTTTCCATAGTCTGGTTTTTCAAGGTCTTTAAATTTTCGCTGCAAAAGATGATATTCACGAGATAATGATGGGAAATAGGTCACCGAAATGAGTTGCACAAGTTAAGGAATTGGAAACGTTCTTGAGAATACACAAATACATGAAAAAATTCATGCAAATGAAAAAAAGCTGTGAGAGGTTGGCATGAATATGAGATGCAAAAAATGTCAGTAAATGCTCAAAATGTGCAATATTGAGGAACATACAAGGTGTCCGAAAAGGTCATGTCGTAAATCCTAGAAGTTATAGAGAAAGCTAAAATAATGCTAGTACTTCATATAAAAAATCCTAGCCTATTTGCTCTCAAAGTAAGAAGTTAAAAAAACATTTTTGCTGTAACTTTCAATAATTTTTATGGTAACAATGAAAGTTGGGTGGTTTAAAAAACTCAGTCGTGCTCTTTTTCATATGTAAACAGATGTTTCATAAGTCTTCTTTATACAAGGAAAATAAAAATGTTTCATTTAAGCTTATTCATTTTTAGTGAGTTAACAAAATCAGTATTTCCTTTTATAGCTTCATTTTTTCATAATTTTTCTACAAAAAGGTATATCTTGCTTCAATCGATATTTTGTACTATTTTTGAGAAAGTTGCTCTTTATTATCAACATGCACCCGCAAAAGTAGT